>NC_029794.2:72386056-72411560 GCF_000816755.2 Arachis ipaensis | reverse complement strand
TTTTATGCATTATTTTACCACTTGGTTGAAGTAATATTTTCTTTTTCAAGAAATTTTTATAGTATTTCACTAATTTAAATTAAAAATTTTTTCTATTAAAACTTGTTTGAAGTTGTATTTAGAACATGGTTTTTGAGCCAAAGAACACACAACCTGTGAGATTTTGAGCTTATTTACATGGTTACATTATTTAACCATAAATTTTTATCATTGTGTGTTTTCTTCTCTATAATTGCAATCTTTGCTTTGTTCCATTCTATATGTCCATTATTTAGTGTATTTACATGCTTGCATATGATTGAGGCCATTATTTGTTATTAGCTCACTTATCCCAAATAAGCCTACCTTTTACATCACCCTTGTTAGCCACTTTGAACTTTTTAACACCCTTCTATTTCATAACCACATTACTAGCCTTAAGCAGAAAAACAAAATAAAAATCCCAAGTTGAATCCTTGGTTAGCTTAAGATAGATATTGTGTATAATTTAAGTGCGGGGAATTTTATGGGAACATGGGATGATATGAAAAAGTAGGGAATTAAATTGAATAAGTTATTTGAAAATTTGGGAAACATGCTCATGGCTAGGCATGAATTTAACAGTATATAGAGTATATGTATGTTAGGTGAAAGCTTAGGTTAATTAAAGATTCAATTTATAAAGCTCACTTAGCCATATACATATACCCTTACCCTTACCTTAGCCCCATTACAACCCTAAAAAGACCTCATGATGTTTGCATTGATATGCTAAATATTTGTTGATTGGTTAGATGAAGAACAGAGTTTTAGAAAGCATGACTAGAGAAGAGTAGAGTGATTACCCTATACACTTGAGAGATTACAGTGATATACACTACTAGTAAGGGTTCAATGCTTGATTCTATGTTCCCTGCTTTCATGAGCTATCTTCTTACAAGTTTACTTGCTTTTTATTGTATGATTTGAATTAGTGGAATTTGAATTACTTTTGTCTTGAAGAACTTATTTACTCTTAACCAAGTAAGTAAAAGCATTTAGCATGTAGTTGCATTCATAGGTTGCATTTCATATATTTTACCATTCCTCTTCATCTTTATAGCTTCTCTTGAGCTTAGCATGAGGACATGCTAGTGTTTAAGTGTGGGGAGGTTGATAAACCACTATTTCATGGTTTATCTTCTGCTTAATTGAGTTGTTTTTATTAACTCTTTATCCACTTATTCATACTATTTGCATGGTTTTACATTTGCCTTCCTAATTATGTGCTTTGATTGAAAACATGCTTCTTTGACCTTATATTTGCTAATATTAATCCTCTCTTATTACCATTAGATGCCTTGATATGTGTGTTGAGTGATTTCAGAGATTATAGGGCAGGAATGACTCAGAGGATGAAAAGGAAGCATGCAAAAGTGGAAGGAATACAAGAAGTTGGAGAAATTGCTAAGCTGTCCAGCCTGACCTCTTCGCACTCAAACGGCTATAACTTTAGCTAAGAGGTCCAAACGACGCGGTTTCAGTTGCGTTGGAAAGCTAACGTCTGGGACTTCGATTTGATATACCTAACGCTAGGTAACGCGACCGCGTCATCCATGCGGCCGCGTCGCAGTGACGAAAAATTAGCGTGTTTGAATTCGCAACCAGCGAATTCTGGGCTATTTTTGACCCAGTTTGCGGTCCAGAAAATACAGATTAGAGGCTATAAAGTGGGGGAATGCATCTATTCATAAGGAGGCTTACACATTCACAATTTTAGGAGTAGATGTAGTTTTTAGATAGAGAGGTTCTCCCCTCTCTCTTAGGATTAGGATTTAGGACTTCTCTTAGTTTTAGGAGTGACTCTCAATCCCAGGTTCAATGTTCTTTTTATTTATTTTTTCTAATTTAATTTATGAACTCTTCCATGTTACATTTGATATCTTTATTAGTGCTAATTGAGGTATTTCAGTTTATTATTTCTTTCTTTTATTTACATTATTGTTATTCCCATCTGAAGACATTTTTATTCCAGTAGATTTACTTTTCTCCTTTTGGCTCTGGTTAAGTAATTGGTAACGCTTGAGTTATCAGACTCGAGGTGTTGACTGAAAATTTAAATTCTTCAAGAATTAATTCGAGTTCCACTAACTCTAGCCTTTCCCAAGGAAAGACTAGGACCTGAGGAATTTAGAATTAATTCATCCACTTAACTTACCTTCATAGTTAGAGGTTAACAAAGTGGGAGAAAAATCTAATTCTCATCACAATTGATAAGGATAACAAGGATAGGACTTCCAGTTCTTCATACCTTGCCAAGAGATTTTATTATTGTTAATTTATTTTACTTGTCATTTAAATATGCCTGTGCCCATTGCCCAAACTCCAAAACCCCAATTTACAAACTCATAACCAATAATAAGAACATACCTCCCTGCAATTCCTTGAGAAGACGACCCGAGATTTAAATACTCGGTTATCAATTTTAAAAGGGGTTTGTTACTTGTGACAACCAAAACGTTTGTACGAAGGGATTTCTATTGGTTTAGAGACTATATCTACAATGCGACTGTTTTTATAAAATTATTTACTGGTAAAAATCCTAACGTCAAGCTTCTCTTGATCCTTCTCTTCAGTTACCATTTCTTTCTTACTGCCAACCTTGTCATCTTTCAATGTTCTTCCACTCCTGAGTTGAATTATTTTGCATTCTTCTTTGAGATTTGGAATGGTATCACTTGGGAAAGTGTTGGTTAGTCTTTCTGGCTATTTGGACAATTGGCCTATTTGTCATTCCAAGTTTCTCAATGAGGCTTCATGGTTTTTATTAGCCAACTCTTGATGCTTCATCATTTTCTCCATCATCATTTCCAAATTGGAGATTCTTTGGGATTCTTGGGGTGGTTGTGACTGAGTGTGAGATGAAGATGGTTGGTGGAAATTATTTTGGTTAGTTGATGGGTTATTGGGTGGATAAAAGTTAGAAGTGGGATAGTTGTTTTCTGGTTTTCTGTATGGATTTTGGTTAGTTTGCTGATGGTTCTGGTGGTTTGTGCGGGGGTTGCTTGAGTTGGAATTTCTTTGCCATGAGTTTTGGTTGTCTCCCCACCCTAGGTTGTGTAACAACCTAGTTTTTTGAGTATGCGAGATCTTTTCTGAAGGCACGAATTTCTCTGGAAGATCAGTAAAGGGAACACCTCTGATATATCATCAAGCATCTCAATTCTCATTGTCATTATGTCATCCTTAAGCTAGAACATCTTCTGAGGCAAGCTCGATAACGCAATCACGAAGAACCTAGTTTTTGAACCGTACCGGTTAGGAGTTTTAATTCTGATTTTCGTAAGTAGTCTCAGTTTGAAAATCGGACTCGATTCATGAGATAAGAGAGATAATAGTATAATATTAGTATTATATTAGTATTAGAAGATGCTTGAATGATATTATAAGGTTACCTGGTCTGTTTTAGTTAAAAATAGAAAATCGGTTTAACCAGGTTTACGGTTTACTAGTGCAGCTTAGCACCAGCACTCTCTGATGGATTTTAATCCACCTCCAAGCCAACCAATCACAACTCACCCTACACCCCCAAAACCCCCAAGGCTGCCTCATTTTCTCATTGTGGCCAAAAATCATCAAGAGAAAAAGGAGAGAAAGTTCTTGGTTCAAAAATCTTCAAAGCTTGATTTCTTCAGAACTAAAACTCAAATCAAAACTCTGATTTCACCAAAATGATCCACTCTTCTTCCTCTACATAACCATGTAACTTATCAAGGCTGGAAATAAGGTAAGATGGCTATCTCCCTCCCTCTTCAATTCGGTTTTCAAGGAAACATGCTTAAACATGTGTTTTCTTGATGTTCTTCCTTAGGAAACATGCTTAACTTGACTTGAGGGCCAAGAAACGTTAATTTCCTGCAAGTCTAAGGTGAGATATCCCTTCCTAACATGCTAAGCAAGATTTGGTCAGTTGAGGGTTTTTGGATTTAAAGTTGTTCTTGATGTGATTTAGGAGGAAAAAGTGCTTAAGGACTACCTAAAAGTATAACCGAATTAGGAGCAGCAAAACCAGGTAGGGTTTGACAAATTTAATCTTGATTGATTGTGTTTGAGTTGTGTGATTATGATATGGTTTAGCTGTGCTTGAAATTTATGATTTATATGAGTGATTCTTGTTGAAAATTTGATGAAATTCAAGCTATGAATTTATGTTCTTGAGTGTAGCTGGAAACTGAAACCCTAGAGCTTAAATTGGGGTTCAATTTGTGTTAAAATCATGTGGAAAAGATGGAGTTTTAATGGCTGGGAATTTATTATGAATTATGGTAAAAATCGGTTGCTGAAAAGACTGAAAAACGGGTGAAAACAGAGAAAGAATCTGAAGAATTTATAAAGAACACAAAGAACACTTTGAGTGTGATGAAGAATATTGAAGAACACCTTTTTGATCTTAAAAAGGGCAAGGAAGTACATATTTTGGTGTTTGGGTCTGAAAGTTAGGGTGGTTAAAGTAGAAATATTAAAAGTTATGGGTGGTAAAAAGTGAATTTATAAAGTAAAAGGTTAAAGGAAGGTAATTTCCAAAAATATATTAATAAAATAATAAAATAATGCGGAAAAGGCAGTTTTCTGTAAAAGCTTTAGAAAGACAACTTTAAGCGCAGAATCTCATAATTACCTTTATAAAACACTTAGGGAGTGGTAATAACATATTGGTGAGGCAAAGATAAAGGAAAGATAAAAAGTTAAAGAAGAGATGAAAATCAAAGAAAAAGTATGTGAAGTAAACGAACTAGGGCAACATAGTTAGTCCTTGAGTTGTGGCTAGGGTCAACTATTATATGAAAAGTTAAACTGTTTCAGTATAGACTTAATGAACCTATACTTGGGACAGACTAACTATTCATACTGAAATTTACATAAGCTTTAAATACATATGTTAAGCAGAGAAACACATAAATCAGAGTAACTAGAGCAGAGTAAAGAGATAAAGAGAAAAAGAGTAATATAGATACAAAGAAAAGAGTAATCAGAGCAGAGTAAAGAGATAGAGAGAGAAGAGTAGTAGAACACACGAACTGATAATGTTAAATAGGGAAGTACCTATGAACTGAATGATCATTGGTCTCAAGAAAACCTATGAACTGTTAACTATTTCGTGTGCGGGAAAACCCCACGAATTCATAATCATTGATTACGGGAATAACCCACTAACTGTTATATGTTGATCTCGGGTATAACCCACAAACTGAGGATCGCTGTGTTGTTGTGTGCTGATGTCGGGTATAATCCACGAACTGAGGATCTCTGTTTTATTTGTGTATTGATCTCGGGGAAACCCACGAACTGAGGATCTCTGTTTTGTTTGTGTGTTGATCTCGGGGATGCCCACGAACTGAGGATCACTGTTTCCCCTTGTGCGAATATTATAGGATCGAGCTTTGTACCGACTGCTGGTAGTCACGAAGGAGTGGTATTCTTAACCACCGACACGTATGCACGAAGGACACAATGGGAAGCCATATCTAGGACTAGTTCCTATGTAATGTTGGGATGCAGGGTGTAAACCGACACATGAGCTCATGGCCTACATAGGACAGACATGCATCGTACTTGGTTGTGCATTTCCTCTGTTATGATTGTTGAATGAATGTATGCTTTGTTTGTTTGTATTCTATTATTTGTATTTGTGTTTTATTTTCTTGTATTCTTTTGTTTGTGTTCTGCTTTCTATTTTTTCTATTTTCTTTATTTATCTGTATCTTCTGTTCACTACTTCTCAGTATTTTGCTATTCGTCTGCTAAATAACAAGGAATTAATAAACGTAACTAATAACCCCGGCCCTACTAAGAACTCCCCAGTTCTTACCCCTTCTCTCTCCCTTCCCCCTTCAGATGGAAGCATGAGTACCCTTCCGTAGTTCACTGACGACCGTTCGCAAAAAGGATTCTGCTCTAGGTAGTCTTCTAAGTCTAGGGTGAATCTCGTTCTCTGTTTATATGTATATACTGTGAGACCAGCCAACATCTGCACCACGTTCGTATACGTACTTTGGCCTAAATCCTGTGTACGAGACTCTTGTTGTGTGGCTACCTGATGGAGTACCAGTGGGACGTCATATGGCAATGTATGATTGTGCAGAGGAGTAGTAGACGACCTTCCACCTATTGATGACATTCTACCTGACTTGAGTTTTGAAGACTTAGAACGTACTTTCCCTCGCTTTAGTAGTTTAGAGGGACTAGGTGAGTATAGAGTCTAGGCTAGCCTGGGCGCCAGCTTAGGGACTTCTTGAACAGGTCAGGGCTTGGGATGTTGTATGTATATATATGTATATAGTTATTATCTAGTTATATCTAGGGGTGTTCTAACTAAAAGTTTATACTTAAATAAAAGCTGGATCACGGAATGTTATTAACTGCTTGAAATGTATTTATGTGTGGTTGTTTATAACTGTTTTATCTGTTATCAGTTGTGACTTAATTATGAATGAATCCATCTACTAACCCAAACGTTTTCAAAAAAAATACCTCGCAAATTAACTACGTTTTTAACAACGAATCAGGCTCATATGATAAATAATAGATAATAATTAGGAAGACAAGTTGGTAGCACTCAGTTTCTGGTATGATCTAGAAATACTGAAAATTGGGTCATTACAGGTTGGGGTGGTTCCTCCAAGAGGGGTTATAAGTGTCTCCATGAAATTCATTCTGTCCAACACCTTGGTTGTGCATATAGTAAACTTGTGATGGCTGCTGCTCTTCATAGCTCTTTTCTTATTATCCCCATCCAGCTGGTGGTTGGTTTGTAGTGCTTTCTGCTGCTATTTGAAGACCATCAATCCTCTTAGCCATCATCTCGATTTACTGCTGGATTTGTTGGTGCATCATTTTGTTCTTTGCCAAGATAGTATCCACACCTTCCAGCTCCAACACACCTTTCCTTTGAGTTGGTTGGCGTTGCCTTTGATGAGCATAAAAGTATTGGTTGTTGGTCACAGTGTCTATGAGATTTTGGACTTCCTCAGCTGTCTTCATGAGCTGTATTGAACCTCCTACTGAATAATCAAGGGCTTCTTGAGCTTTCAGTGTCAAACCTTCATAGAAATTTTGAAGTCTGTCCCATTCACTAAACATCTCTGGTGGACATTTCCTGATCAAGGCTTTGTATCTCTCCCAAGTATCATAAAGTGACTCTCCATCCATTTGAGTGAATGTTTGCACTTATGTCTTCAATCTAATGATCCTCTGAGGTGGGTTGAATTTGGCTAGGAATTTGCTCACTAGATCTTTCCAATTGTTGATGCTTTCTTTGGGAAATGTCTCTAGCCATTGAGATACCTTGTCTCTTAAAGAGAATGGAAACAGTAGCAGTTTATAGATATCTGGATGCACACCATTTATCTTGACAGTTTCACAAATCCTCAGGAAGATGGATAAGTGTTGGTTTGGATTTTCAAGTGGACCTCCTCCATAGGAACAATTGTTCTGCACCAGAGTAATAAGTTGTGGCTTCAACTCAAAGTTATTTGCATGAACATTGGGATTGAGTATACTGCTCCCACAGTTTCTTGGATTGGGGAAGGTGTAAGAAGCTAGAACTGTCCTTTGAGGTGGGCCATTGTTGTTGGCCACTTCCTCTGGTGGATTAGGGAGATTTCCCTCCATCTGTTGGTCTTCCTCTTCTGGTTCATCTTCTCCAATAACACCCTTCCCTCTTGCTTCTCTTCTCAATCTAAAAAATGTTCTCTCTGGCTCAGAATCAAAGGAGATGGATTCACCTCTTCTTCCTCCTGGCATACAACACAAACAAAACCAGAAACCAAAAACAAAGTACTCTACTACTAGAGTGAGGTTAAGGTTAGCTTAAACAAAATCTCAAACAGTTAGTATGCTTAACAAAAACAAAGAAAAATTCTTAATCTATATTATCACCTACTTAATCATTGTCAATCTATATCAATCCTCGGCAACGGCGCCAAAAACTTGATGAGGGAAAAACGATTCAATACAAACTCACCGGCAAGTGTACCGAGTCGTATCAAGTAGTAAAACTCACAGAAGTGAGGTCGATCCCACAGTGATTGATGGATTAAGCAACTTTAGTGTGGTGATGAATTTAGTTAAGCAAATATTTGATGAATTGGGTGAAATTTGATTAACAGAAAGGAAATTGCAAGTAATCTAGAGTGGAGAATGAAAATTGACAGAAAAGTAAATTGCAGGAAGCTTATATGGCTGAAACTTAAAGTGCAAAAAATTAAAAAAGCTGAAACTTAAATTGCAAGAAAGGTAAATAACTAAAACTTAAAGTGTAAGTAACTTAAATTGATGAATCTAAATTTCCAGGAAACTTAAATTGCATGAAGAATAAAGGAAATTGGGTGCTAGAAAATCAAAACAGAAATGGAAATGTAGACTGTAGTAAATCAGAGAACTCTAAGGTAAAGAAATTCAGAAAAATTGATCAATCAGGGTTCTAGTACCAGAACAGAAAAGAAAAATTGCAGAAGAATAAAAAAGAAAGAAAACTAATATCCAATCTAAAATTCTAAAACATAAAAGGAAAATTACAAAAGAAGAAAAATAGAAAAAAAAACTCAAATCAGATCTAAAATTCTAAAACAGAAAAGAAAAATTGCAGAAGAAGAAAAATAGAAAGAAAACTCAGATCGGATCTTCAAATTCTAAAATTCTAAAAAGGAAGAAAATAAAAGATAACCCCCCAATGAAATCAAATTCTTCTCTATTTATACACTTGGTTGCAGCTTCCAGGAGAACGTAGCATTCTGAAAATGAGCGCAGCATTCATTCACCGACGCGTACGCGTCTACTACGCGTGCGCTTCCTTGGTCACTGAATGCTCCTCACGCGTACGCGTGCTTCAAGCCCATGCGTCCTTCTTGCATTTTTGCACATCGACGCGTACGCGTCACATACGCGTACGCGTCACATACGCGTACGCGTCACATACGCGTACGCATCATTACCATCTTCAGCCTCCATCATGCTTGCACACATTATTCACGCGTGCATGTCCCTGATAGCGTTCGTTAAATGAGCGCTACGTTCGCGCCATTAACGCTGCTCACGCGTGCGCGTCTGTTGTGCGTAAGCGTAGGTGGCAAAATATTAATTCCAAGTTTTTGCGCCACCCACGCGTTTGCGTGCTTCATCCTAGATACTCAATCGACGCGTGCGCGTCATGTACGCGTGCGCGTCGATACCAAATTTTCAATCCCAAATTTGAATCTTGTCGCAGGCACTCATTTAGGTAACGTAGCGCTCTCTTTGCAAACTAGCGCCAATTACATCCACGCGTACGCGTCATGCATGCGTACGCGTGGGTCTTCAAAAATCCTTGCCTGACGCGTAAGCGTCCTGTGCGCGTGCGCGTCACTAGAGAGCGTGGCGTTCTTTATTTGAACGCAGCGTTACTCTGCACTGCCCTTCTTTCTCTCCATTTTTTCACCTGAAATCAACCAAACAAGTAATCAACATCTCACCAAAATCAAAAGGTTTTGCATCATTCATAATATTCATCTAATTCTTGTATAAACCTCATGATTTTGTATAAAATTAATGATGTTTGATTGAATCAAGATAAACATGAAATTCTACTCCAATCACTTACTTATTGTGCAAGAAAGTGCATAAAACCTAATGAAACAACTGAAAAATACTTGTGAAACTAGCATAAGATGACTTGTCATTACAAACTAAGCAAATCACTTGACCATTGTTGCTTGATCCATCAATCATCATGGGATAATTCCTCACTCACCTGAGGTATTACTTGGTATGACCTGGTGCACTAGCCGGTAAGTTTGTGGATTGTAAATTCCGCACCAGTGGGCCTTGGCCTCAGTTGAAGCAGTTAACTAAATCTTTCGGCTTTGCTCAACTCGTTGGAGGAGTTGGAGTTGAGCAACATTCACGTTAGTCCCCACGTTAGTGGCATTAACGTGGCCACTAACGTGGGCTTTCTTGGCTTCGCTCAAGTTTGTGGCACTAACTTTTCTACTAACTTTCCATGCTGCTCCAATCTCCATGTTAATGGCTCATGTTAGTGGCACTAACGTGGCCACTAACGTGGGTCTTCTAGGCTTCAAACAAGTTAGTGGCACTAACTTTTCCACTAACTTTTCAAGCTGCCCCTTTCCTCTGCGTTAGTGCCCGTGTTAGTGGCACTAACGTGGCCACTAACATGGGTCTTCTTGGCTTCGAACAAGTTAGTGGCACTGATACGCGAAAATTAAAATTTCACGTTTAACTGGCAAGTATATCGGGTCGTATCAAGTAATAAAACTCACTAAGAGTGAGGTCGATCCCACGGAGATTAGTAGATTAAGCAACTTTAGTTAAATGGTAAATTTAGTCTAGCAGACATGGTTTTGATTTCATGAGAATTTTGATTTTTGAACATAATTGCAAGAATTTAAATGGCAAGGAATTTAAAGAACTAGAATATAGAAAAAAATGAAAGTAAATAACTGAAACTTAAAATGCAAGAAACTTAAATGACATTAAAGATAAATTGCAAGAAAGTAAAGATTGCAGAATTTTAAAGAGCATAAGAGTAAATAGCAAGAAATAGAGAAACAGAATGTAAATGACAAGAATAATAAATTGCAAGAATGTAGAAGGGAATCGGGTAATGGGTATTCAAACAACTAAAGAGCAAAAGAAATGAGAATTAATGATGGAAAGAATCATTAGGGATCGGAGATGCAAATTCTCATGAATTGATGTTGATCAATTCTTTCTCAATCATGGGTATAGATCCATGGCAATTTGTGGGTAATTGAGTCCCAATCTCTTGGTAACTCCAATTTCTCTCAACACAACCAATTGCCACTCTCGTGATCTAATTGTTCATGAGAAGAGATGAAGTTCAATTCCTAATCCAAGCCACACAACTTCCAGAATCTCAACTAAGGGAGGTTACATCTCACATACCAACCAAAGTGTATTGATCAAGGAAATCATGAAAGGATAAACTCTAAACTGAATTATGTGGCTTCTTTCCCAAATTCACCTCATAATTCATATAGATTAATCCCTCTCTCGATGGTGATTGAATCTTTGAAGAACAAGAGTTTCCTCTTGGATTAACCACTTGAATTAAGAAGGAGAAGAAGAGTTATCAATTCATTCAAATAAACAGAGCTCTTCCCCCTAATGAAAGTGGGGTTTAGTGAATCATAGCTCCAATTTCAACAACAATTGCAATAGATGAAAATTAAACTAAGTGTAGAGAAGAATGAAGAAGAAGAAGAAGAAGTTCTTAAAACTAAAATTCAAAGTTGCAAGCTAAACAAAATAGAAGACCGGTGAGAAAAAGTAAAGAGTAAAAATGCTAGAAAAATATCTAAGTGTAAAAAGTCTCAAAACAAGTTCTAAGTAAAAGTCCCCCTAAAGTACAAACTCTTCTCTATTTATACTACTCCTAAAACTCCTTCAGAGATCTTCAATTGGGCTAGCAATGTGGGCTTTATCTTTGTTGAATTCTTGGCTCAATGGAATGCAGTTGCTGGCCTTTGTGAGGAATAGAGGAAGCAGAGCAAGTTGTCATCAATTCTGGCCCATTGAGGGGAGTTACTGGCAAACACGCCAGTGTTGTAGCACGTTGGCAACGTGCTTGTGATTGTCCTTGGCCGGTGGCTTGGTGCTGGGCATTGTTAGCCCAAGTTGTTGCTAACAACTTGACTTTTCTTCTTCTTGGCTCCACTTTTCATGCCTAATGTTGCCTATAATTTGAGCTTCAATCCTCTGCTTCAATATAAACTATCATATATCATTGGAAAGCTTAGAATGTCTTATTTCTAATGCACTTGGGCTCATCTCAATTGGATCTTCCTAGCTCAAGTTATGCTCCATTGAAGAAGGCAAGGTCAAGTTGCTTTGGTTGTGGCGTTTTTATCAAACACGCCAGTTCATTCCAAGTTGGCAACGTGCTAGTGCCCTTCCTTGGCCCAAATTCTCTGTCCCTTGGCATTGTTAATGAACATGCCTTCTCCTCCTTGCCTTGGCAATGTGCTCGACCTTCTTTGGGCTCATTCATGCCTCGTTGAATTTCAACTTCATGTTCTTTTTTTTGGGGCCTAAAGATGACTCTGATTTGGCTTCAATTTTGTGCTCCACCATAGACTATTATATATGGTTAGAAAGCTCTGAATGTTAGCTTTCCAACGCAACTGAAAGCACTCAATTTGGATCTCTGTAGCTCAAAATATACTCTATTGAAGGGGGTAAGGTCCGGCTGCCAGGCTCACCAGCGTTTTTGGCAAACATTCCCTTGTATTTCCAAGTTGCCAATGTGCTACCTCCATTCTTCACCATCCAAAGCTTCCTGGCATTGTTGCCAAACACGTCAATGCTTTCTTGAGTTAGCAACGTGCTCAATGCTCTTTCCTAGCTCCAAACATTGCTTCCCACGTTGCCATTGAACACGCCTATAGAACCCACGTTGGCAACGTGCTCCTTTCTGAGGCTCCAAATGAAGCTAGCTTTTGAAGCTTCAAATGAATGCTAACCCCATACTATATATATGGTTGGAAAGCTCTTGATGTCTACTTTCCAATTCCACTAGAATCACCTCCTTTAGAGCTTTGTAGCTCAAGTTATGCATCCTTGAAGAAGGCAAGGTCAGGCTGCCAGGTTTGCTGGAGTTGTTGCTGAACACGCACCCTTTCTTCCAAGTTGGCAACGTGCTGGCTTATTTGTTGGCCCAGAATCTTGTCCCTAGCGTTATTAATGAACACGCCAATTCATTCCCAAGTTGGCAACGCTCTCGAGCTCTTGGTTGCCCCAGAATCCTTGCTTGCATGCGTTGCCAAGGGACACGCACCTTTCCTTCCAAGTTGGCAACGCTCGATGACTTCCCTCCAGGGCTGCCTTCTTACTTCAACTTTGCTTGTTATGTTGCCTTGGAACACGCCTTTAGAACTTGGTGTTGGCAACGTGCTCGAGTGAGGGGGATTGCTCTCTAAGCTTGCTTGCTACGTTGTCACAAAACACGCCTATAGAACTTGGCGTTGGCAACGTGCATGCTTCTTCCCCTGGGCAAGCTTTCTTGCTTGGCGTTATCATGGGACACGCCAATGCATCTTCAAGTTGGCAACGTGCTCGAGTGAACTTCTCCAGGGCTGCTTCCTAGCTTGGCTTTGCTTGCTACGTTATTGCCAAGCACTCAAGTAGAAGTGCAAGTTGGCAACGTGCAAACTCCTCTAGGATCACTCTCCAGGGCTGCTGGCGTTATCACCAAACACGCCATTGTTGATGGCATTGGTAACGTGCTTAGGAGAGAGCCAGGGCTGTCTTCCATTGTTGGGCGTTGTTGGCAAACACTCCAGCTCTTCCTGGAGTTGGCAACGTGCATGATCACTTCCCAGGGTTGCTTCCTTTGTCCCTGGCGTTGCCTAGGAGCACGCCCTTGTTCCTGGCGTTAGCAACGCCCAAGTCCCTTCCTCCTTGCCCTATTTGCTATGCCCCCAATCTTTCTTGCTCTAATTCTTGCTCCCTTACCTTCTTGCTTCATTATCTATCATTAACCCAAGAAATTGTCTCAAAGTATTGCCATTCCATGCAATCAATTTCAAGAGATTCATTCATACTCATTCATTTGTAAACTTCTTGAATTATTTGCATCAATATGGCCAAGTTCCACCTAATTCTTGGTTCATGAATGCATGGAGAGAAAGTTCATATAACTGCTTGTTTATTTTGATGAAAATGAATGAAATTAATCTAAAACTACTTAAACTAACTAGCTAATATAGCAAAGATGCAAATGCATCAGGCACTCACTTTTCCACTAACTTTTCAAGCCGCCCCCTTCTTCTACGTTAGTGCCCACATTAGTGGCACTAACGTGGCCACTAACGTGCGTCTCTTCTGCTTCTTTTTTCCTGAAATCAATCAAACAAAGTACATCAAAGTCTTGCTCTAATCATGAGATAATGCATCATTCATCCTATCATTCAATCCTTACACTATTCTCATGAAAATATTTAGAATTCACAATGTTTAATTGAATCAAGGTATGAATGCATATTCAAGCAATTACTTGCTTATTGCCTAAGAAAATGCATGAAACTAACTTAAAACATACCCAAAATAGCTTGTGAAACTAGCTAAGATGCCCTGGCATCACTATCTCTATTGTTTCACCAACTTCTACATTAGGAACATCCTCTGCTAACTTGATGGGCTTGGGTTCAACTTCCTCAAGTGTTGTACCACTCCTCAAGGTAATTCCATTGATGCTACCCTTTGGGTTTGGGATAGGTTGGGAAGGAAGGCTAGATGATCTAGATGCTTGGTTGGTGTTGGTATTGTTAATTGGAGGTAGGGCCAACCTTGAGAGAATCTCGGCTATAGAGGATATTTCAGCACTCATAGTGCCAACTTGTGCATTGAGAGTCCTAGTGTTCTCTTTATTTTTCCCTATCATAGCCCTAAGTCTCTCTTGTTCTTGGTAGAGTGCACGGTGAGAGTCATCACCTTAGTTTGTGGGAGAAAAAGACGGTTGATTAGCTTGTTATCTTTGATGAGGCATTTGGTATCTATGGTTGTTGGCTTGGTAGGTATTGTTGTGGTATTGGGTAGAAGGTTGGTTGTTGTGGTAGTATTGAGAGGATGAGTTGCCTTGGTTCCGTGTTTGATTGTGGTTGTTTCCTTGAGCATTGTTCCTCCACCCTTGATTAGAGCTATTACCATGGGAGTAATTGCTTTGACCTTGAGATTGATAGGGTGAGGGGTTGTTGTAGTTGTTGGCTACCGCAAGAGTGTAATCCCTTGGACTTGATGGCATTGGTCGGTGTAATGTGAAGTACTAGAGCATAAACCACACACTCTAGGAGGTCCTTCAAGTTGGAAAATTTGAGGTGGGGCTTGGATGGCTTGGATTGATTGAGATTGCTTTTGTCCTTGGTGAATCTCTTTGAGGAGAGTGGTCATTTCTCCAAGCATTTTAGTCAAAGCCGAGTCGGAAGAAGGTGCTTCCACCACACTCTTGGGAGGATTGTTTCTTTGCTTTTTTGTGCTACTTGCCCTGTGATTCTTAATTACACTTTATTCATTCTTTTTGAGGATGAGACATAAAAGCAAGGAGGCGGGAAAGGAGAAAGACGCCGAGGATGGAGATGCCGAGAATGCTTTGGACTTTGCAATTTTAATGCAAACCGAGCCCCCCACATCCACCAGTTAAAGGTGGAGTACTCTAGAGCCATTCTCCCCGGATTGTCTTTGTGCACGGAGGACCGTGCAAGGCTTAAGTGTGGGGGAGAATTCGCCATTTTTGGGAAGTAAACTTTCTTTTCCGAACACTTTGCACTTTATTTTTGTTTCTTTTTATTATATTTCTTGTAGAGTGCTTTTGACTGTTGCATTGCATTTTTCTTTTGATATATATATATCTTATTTTATTTCTAGTTATTGCATTTGGCATTTTTACTTTTGCATGGTATATATTTTATAGATAGAAGTTGTGATTGGATGATGTGAATAGCATAGTGCTTAGTTCAATTTTGTCCTAATTGTTCATGTTACTTTTTTGTTGTTGAAAATTAGGAATAGAACTAGGAAATTTTTTAACTTGCATCCATCACATCATACATACATATAGAAAATAATCTTGGTGAAAAATAATAAAGATTTTCAAGAATTTTGTTTTTAGGGCTTTCTATTGAATTGATTTGGAAAATTGTTTTTAAACATGCTTGAATGAATTTTTGTGGAACATAGAAGAGAGATAGAACAAACAACCTTGTGAGTTGTTGAGCCTATAATGAGTGGTTAGACATTATAACCACAAATTTTGTTCATTGTGTGATATGCTCCTTCTATGATTGTGATATTGGTTTTGCTTGATTCTTTATTTCCGATGTTTGATGTCTTGAATGCATTTAGCATGATTGAGATCATTTTTGAATTAAACTCACTGACTCATATAGACTTACCCTTACATCTACCTTTGTTAACCCCTTTTGAGCTTTTTAATCCCCTTTTATTCTAATTGTTACCACATCACCAACCTTAAGTGAAAAACCATGATTTAACTTGAATTGCATCTTTGATTAGCTTAGGTTAAGGTGTGTGTCTCATTCAAGTGTGGGGGAAATCTTTGGAAAATATTGGTAGTGAATGAAAAAGTTTTTTTTGGGTATTTTATTGAAAAAAAATTGGAAAATGGGTGTACATTCATGTATCAATGATGAGCGGATAATTTATACCCTTTTTGGCATTGTTTTTACATAGTTTTTAGTATGTTTTAGTTACTTTTAATTATATTTTTATTAGTTTTTATGCAAAAATCACATTTCTAGACTTTACTATGAGTTTGTGTATTTTTTTGTAATTTCAGGTATTTTCTCGCCGAAATTGAAGGACCTGAGCAAAAATCTGATTCGGAGGCTGAAAAAGGACTGCAAATGCTGTTGGATTCTGACCCTCCTGCACTCAAAGTGGATTTTCTAGAGCTACAGAAACCCAATTGGCGCTCTTTTAATTGCCTTGGAAAGTAGACATCTTGGGCTTTCCAGCAATATATAAAAGTTCATACTTTGCCAAGATTTGATGGCCCAAACCGGCGCTAAAAGCCAGCCTAAAACTTTATGGCGTAAAATGCCAGAACTGGCACCAAAACTGGAGTTAAACGCCCAAACTGGCACCCAAGCTGGCGTTTAACTCCAAGGACAGCCTATGCACGTGTAAAGCTCAATGCTCAGCCCAAGCACACACCACGTGGGCCCCGAAAGTGGATTTCTGCACTATCTGCGCTTAGTTACTTATTTTCTGTAATCCCTAGTAACTAGTTTAGTATAAATAGCACTTTTTACTATTGTATTCATAGCTCTGGACATTTAGTCCTTAGACCTTTGGAATGGAGGCTGGCCATTCGGCTATGCCTAGACCTTTTTCACTTATGTATTTTCTACGGTGGAGTTTCTACACTTCATAGATTAAGGTGTGGAGCTCTGCTGTTCTTCATGAATTAATGCAAGTACTATTGTTTTTCTTTCAATTCACGCCTACTTCTTCTCCAAGATATACTCTTGTACTTAATTCAGTTAAGGCAGAATGAAGGGGTGACCCGTGACAATCACCCACTATCTTTGTTACTCGCTTAGCCAAGATCCGCGTGCTTGACAACCACAAACGGTCTACATGATGTTCAACGTAGTCATTGGACGACAGCCGGAGTATATTCTCTTGGGTTTCTAATCAACGATTCACATCGTCTCTCCTGACAACAGAGCATCTGAATCTGAGATTAGAACCTTTGTGGTATAGGCTAGAACCAATTTGCAGCCATTCTTGAGATCCGGAAAGTCTAAACCTTGTCTGTGGTATTCCGAGTAGGATCTGGGAAGGAATGACTGTGACGAGCTTCAAACCTGCGAATGTTGGGCGCAGTGACAGTGTGCAAAAGGATCAATAGATCCTATTCCAACGCTAGCAGGAACCGACAGATGATTAGCTATGCGGTAGCTGTGCCTGGTATTTTTCATCCGAGACGAGAAATCCGACAGTTGATTAGCCGTGCAGAAACCGTAGAGGACCGTTTTCACTGAGAGGATCTTACAACTTGCCATGGAAGGGAGCACGCATGATTGGAAGAAGATAATAGGAAAGCAAAAGTTCAGAAGCAACAAAGCATCTCCAAACGCTTATCTGAAATTTCCACCAATGAATTACATAAGTAACTTTATCTTATTTTATGTTTATTTATCTTTTAATTATCTAAACCTTAACCAATTGAATCCGCCTGACTGAGATTTACAAGATGACCATAGCTTGCTTCAAGCCGACAATCTCTGTGGGATCGACCCTTACTCACGTAAGGTTTATTACTTGGACGACCCAGTGCACTTGCTGGTTAGTTGTGCGGAGATGTGAAAAGTGTGAATCACGATTTTCCACACCAAGTTTTTGGCGCCGTTGCTGGGGATTGTTCGAGTTTGGACAACTAACGGTTCATCTTGTTGCTTAGATTGGGTAACTTTATTTTATGTTTAAGATTTTTATTTTTTATTTTCGAAAAATACAAAAAAATTAATCAAATCATAAAAACCAAAAAATTTTGTGTTTCTTGTTTGAGTCTTATGTCAAATTTTAAGTTTGGTGTCAATTGTATTTTTTTTATTTTCTTAAATTTTCGAAAATTCATGCATTGTGTTCTTCTTTGATCTTCAAGATGTTCTTGATGATTTTCCTTGTTTGATCTTTAATTTTTCTTGTTTTGTGTCTTTTCTTGTTTTTCATATGCATTTTTGAATTATTGGTGTCTAAAGTCTAAAAATTTCTAAGTTTGGTGTCTTGCATGTTCTTGATGTTCATCATGATCTTTAAAGTGTTCTTGGTGTTCATCTTGACATTCAAAGTGTTCTTGCATGCATTATTTGTTTTGATCTTAAATTTTTATGTCATGTGTCATTTTGTTGTTTTTCTCCCCCCTCATTAAAAATTCAAAAATAAAAAATAATATCTTTCCCTTATTTTACTCATAAATTTCAAAATTTTGGGTTGACTTAGTCAAAAACTTTCAAAATTTAGTTGTTTCTTGTTAGTCAAGTCAAAATTTCGATTTAAAAACTTTATCTTTTCAAATCTTTTTCAAAAATCAAATCTTTTTCATTTTCTTTCATGTTTTTCAAAAATTTCAAAATTAATTTTCAAAATATTTTTCTTAATTTTATTTCATAATTTTCGAAATTATTGCTAATATTTAATGTTTTAATTCAAAAATTTCAAGTTTGTTACTTTCCTGTTAAGAAAGGTTCAATCTTTAAATTCTAGAATCATATCTTTTAGTTTCTTATTATTCAAGTCATCAACCTTAATTTTCAAAATCAAATATTTTTAAATTTCTTTTTCAAATATTTTTCAAAATAATTTTTAAGGAAAATTGTCCATTATGGAAGAAGATTGTATGCTCCTGTAATAATTTGAATCCTCAGGTTATGCTTTCTAGTCAGACTCTACCGGTAAAGGGTGGCCCCTAGAAAGACATCTGTCAGTTGAATATAAAGGATCAGCGGGTAAAACAAAAAATGATGAGTGGGCTAACAATGGAAGTTGGAAATGGGTGTAGAACACGTTTCTGGGAAGATAACTAGGTACGTGGTGGTCCTCTAAAAGCGAGTTTTCCAAGGAACCAACAAGGATTTGTGATAGGGGATTGTGGGTTCTGGGATGGGTTAGAGTGGATTTGGAATTTCCATTGGAGGCGAGAGTTGTTTCAATGGGAGTTGGAACTAGTGCACCAACTACATGAGAGGTTAAGACCAGTGAAAATATCAGCTGACAGAGAGGATAATCTTGTTTGGAAATTTGATAATAAAGGTATTTTTTCTACTAATTCCTTTTTGCAGGTGTTCCAATCTGAGAATCTTTCGGAGGAGATTATAAGTTATAGCTTCACAAGTGTGATCTGGAAAGGATTGGTTCCGACTAAAGTCGAGCTGTTTGGTTGGTTCGTTTTAGTGGGAAGAGTGAATACTAAAGAAAGGTTGAGTAGATTAAGCATACTTCAACAGCATGATAATATATGTGTCTTGTGTAAAAAAGAAATTGAGTGTGTTCATCATTTGTTTGTATTCTGTGAGTTTACATGGCAAGTGTGGTGCATCTGGTTGAGATGTTTTCACAGAGATTAGGCTGTCCCAGGAAACATTAAAGGCTTGTTTGAGAGTTGGAATGGAACGACAAGTAGAAAAGAGGAGCAGAAGAGGTGGCTGGCTGGTTTTTTTGCAGTTATTTGGAACGTCTGGTTAGAACGCAATAACCGGATCTTCAACAATCAGGAGGTTAATGTTGGTGTCATTCAAAACAGATCGTTTTTGAGCTATAAGGAGTGGACTGGTATTGATCCTACTGGTTGTTGATGGCAATGCCGGAGATGACATAGGATTGTTACCTTTGTTTTTAGTTTTTTCTTCTGTTTATGTTTGTTTTATGCTCCACTCTCATGTGTTGAGCTTCCTTTGTTTCAAAAAAAAAAAATAAATTTCAATCATATCTTTTTCAAAACTTAATTTCAAAATCTTTTTCTAACTTCTTATCTTTTCAAAATTTATTTTCAAATATTTTTCAATTAACTACTTGATTTTTTGTTTGATTTTAAAAGATTACTATTTCTTATCTTTTTCAAAACCACCTAACTACTTTTCTCTCTCTAATTTTCGAAAACCACTAACCACTTTTTCAAAATTCTTTTTAATTAACTAATTGTTTTAAATTCTAATTTTATTTTATTTCTTTTAATATTTTCGAAACTAACTTAATTAATTATATAAAAACAAAAATATTTTTCTTTTTTTTTAATTAATTAATTTTTAACTAACAAAAATATTTTTCTTCTCTTCTACTCATAATTCGAACCCTCTCTCTCTCTCTGTGTGTTTGAATTTCTTCTTCTTCCTTCTTCATTCTATTCTTCTTTTTCTCTGACACATAAAGGAATCTCTATACTGTGACATAGAGGATTCCTCTTCTTTTCTATTCTCTTCATTTTCATATGAGCAGAAACAGGGATAAAGATATTCTTGTTGAAGCTGATCCTGAACCTGAAAGGACTCTGAAGAGGAAGCTAAGAGAAGCTAAAGCACAACACTCTGGAGAGAACCTTACAGAAATTTTCGAGAAAGAAGAAAACATGGCAGCCGAACCCA
The DNA here is from genome assembly GCF_000816755.2 of Arachis ipaensis. Classification (NCBI taxonomy): domain Eukaryota; kingdom Viridiplantae; phylum Streptophyta; class Magnoliopsida; order Fabales; family Fabaceae; genus Arachis; species Arachis ipaensis. The sequence goes on along the minus strand of NC_029794.2, from coordinate 72,390,924 downwards.
ATAACAATGGTGGAGATGCTAGGAAGGTGCTTGGTGACTTTACTGCACTAACTTCCAACTTCTATGGAAGAAGTATCTAAATTCCTGCCATTAAAGCAACAGAAAAGGAATCAATAATAATAATGGTGGGAGAAATAGGTTTGGCAATAGCAAGCCTTTTCCATCATCTTCTCAGCAATAGACAGAGCATTCTAAGCAGAGCCTCTCTGACTTAGCAACCATAGTCTCTAATCTATCTAAGACCACTCTCAATTTTATGACTGAAACAAGGTCCTCCATCAGAAATTTAGAGGCAAAAGTGGGTCAGCTGAGTAAAAGAGTTACTGAAACTCCTCCTAGTACTCTCCCAAGCAATACAGAAGAGAATCCAAAGAGAGAGTGCAAGGCCATCAATATGTCCAACATGGCTGAACCTGTAGAGGAGGAAGAGGCAGTGATTTCCAGTGAGTAAGACCTCCATGGACGTCCATTGACCACTAAAGAGTTCCCTATTGAGCAACCAAAAGAATCTGAGGCTCATATAGAGACCATAGAGATTCCACTAAACTTACTGTTGCCATTCATGAGCTCTGATGAGTATTCTTCCTCTGAAGAGGATGAAGATATTATTGAAGAGCAAGTTGCTTAGTATCTAGGAGCAATCATGAAGCTGAATGCCAAGTTATTTGGTAATGAGACTTGGGAGGATGAACCTCCATTGCTCATCAATGAACTGAATGCTTTGGTTCAATTAAAATTACCTCAGAAGAAACCAGATCCCGAAAAGTTCTTAATACCCTATACCATAGGCACCATGACCATTGATAAGGCTCTGTGTGACCTGGGGTCAGGAATAAACCTCATGCCACTCTCTGTAATGAAGAAACTAGAGATCTTTGAGGTACAAGCTGCTAAATTCTCACTAGAATTGGCAGACAAATAAAGGAAACAGGCTTATGGAGTTGTAGAGGATGTCTTAGTGAAGGTTGAAGGCTTTTACATCCCTACTGATTTCATAATCCTAGACACTAGGAAGCATGAAGATGAATCCATCATCCTTGGAAGACCCTTCCTAGCTACAGCAAGAGCTGTGATTGATGTGGACAGAAGAGAGTTAGTCCTGTAACTGAATGAGGACTACCTTGTGTTTAAATCTCAAGGATCTTCTTCTGTAACCATGGAGAGGAAGTGATGAGCGGATAATTTATACGCTTTTTGGCATTATTTTTAGTATGTTTTTAGTATGTTTTAGTTAGTTTTTATTATGTTTTTATTATTTTTTATTTAAAAATCACATTTCTAGACTTTACTATGAGTTTGTGTGTTTTTCTATGATTTCAGGTATTTTCTGGCTAAAATTGAGGGACCTGAGCAAAAATCTTATTCAGAGGCTGAAAAAGGACTGCAGATGCTGTTGGATTCTGACCTCCCTGCACTCAAAATGGATTTTCTGGAGCTACAGAAGCCCAATTGGCACGCTCTCAATTGCTTTGGAAAGTAGACATCCTGGGCTTTCCGGCAATATATAATAGTCCATACTTTGCTCAAGATTTGATGGCTCAAACCGGCGTTCCAAGTCAGCTTAAGAATTCTGGCATCAAAACGCCATAACTGGCACAAAAGCTGGAGTTAAACGCCCAAACTGGCACAAAAGCTGGCGTTTAACTCCAAGAAAAGTCTCTACATGTGAAAGCTTCAATGCTCAGCCCAAGCACACACCAAGTGGGCCCGGAAGAAGATTTCTGCATTAATTACTTATTTCTGTAACCCTAAGCTACTAGTTCTCTATAAATAGGACCTTTTACTATTGTATTTTCATCTTGGTTCTTCTGGTTCCCTCTTTGGGTCCGAAGCCAATGACCACCATTATCACTTTTGTATTCTCAATGGTGGAGTTTCTACACACCATAGATTAAGGTGTGGAGCTCTGCTGTTCTTCATGAATTAATGCAAAGTACTATTGTTTTTCTATTCAATTCACGCCTACTTCTTCTCTAAGATATTCATTCACACTCAAGAACATGATGAATTTGATGATTATGTGACACTCATCACCATTCTCACCTATAAACGTGTGCCTCACAACCACTTCCGTTCTACATGCAAACAAGCTTGAATGTGTATCTCTTGGGTTTCTAATCTAAGATTAGAACCTTCGTGGTATAGGCTAGAATTATTGGTGGCCATTCCTGAGATTCGGAACGTCTAAACCTTGTCTGTGGTATTCTGAGTAGGATCTGGGAAGGGATGACTGTGACGAGCTTCAAACTCGCGAGTGTTGGGCGTGTGACAGACGCAAAAGGATCAATGGATCCTATTCCAACATGATCGAGAACCGACAGATGATTAGCCGTGCGGTGACAGTGTACGTAGAACATTTTCACTGAGAAGACGGGAAGTACCTGATGAGCGGATATTTTATACGATTTTTGGGGGTAATTTCATGTAGTTTTTAGCATATTTTAGTTAGTTTTTAGTATATTCTTATTAGTTTCTAGGCAAAATTCATATTTCTGGACTTTACTATGAGTTTTTTTGTTTTTCTGTGATTTCAGGTATTTTTTGACTGAAATTGAGGGAGCCGAGCAAAAATCTTATTCAGGCTGAAAAAGGACTGCAGATGCTGTTGGATTCTGACCTCACTGCACTCGAAATGGATTTTCTGGAGCTACATGTGACCAAATGGCGCGCTCTCAATTGCGTTGGAAAGTAGACATCCAGGGCTTTCCAGCAATATATAATAGTCCATACTTTGCTCAAGGATAAATGATGTAAACTGGCGTTCAACGCCAGTTCCATGTTGCATTCTGGCGTTAAACGCCAGAAACAAGTTACAAGTTGGAGTTAAACGCCAGAAACAGGTTACAACCTGGCGTTTAACTCTGGAAACAGCCTAGGCACGTGTAAAGCTCAAGTCTCAGCCCCAGCACACACCAAGTGGGCCCTAGAAGTGGATTTCTGCACTATCTATCTTAGTTTACTCATTTTCTGTAAACCTAGGTTACTAGTTTAGTATTTAAACAACTTTTAGAGATTTATTTTGCATCTCATGACATTTTAAGATCTGAACTTTGTACTCTTTGACGGCATGAGTCTCTAAACTCCATTGTTGGAGGTGAGGAGCTCTGCTGTGTCTCGATGAATTAATGCAATTATTTCTGTTTTCTATTCAACAGGCTTGTTTCTATCTAAGATGTTCATTCGCACTTCAATATGATGAATGTGATGATCCGTGACACTCATCACCATTCTCAATCTATGAACGCGTGCCTGACAACCACTCCCATTTTACCTTCGATTGAATGAGTATCTCTTGGATTCCTTAATCAGAATCTTCGTGGTATAAGCTAGAATCCATTGGCAGCACTCTTGAGAATCCAAAAAGTCTAAACCTTGTCTGTAGTATTCTGAGTAGGATTCAGGGATTGAATGACTGTGATGAGCTTCAAACTCACAAGGGTTGGGCGTAGTGACAGACGCAAAAGGATCAATGGATCCTATTCCAACATGAGTGAGAACCGACAAATGATTAGCCGTGCGGTGACAGCTCACCTGGACCATTTTCACTGAGAGGACGGATCGTAGCCATTGACAACGGTAATCCACCAACACACAGCTTGCCATAGGAGGAACCTTGCGTGCGTGAAGAAGAAGACAGGGGGAAAGCAGACATTCATAAGACCAAGCATCTCCAAAACTCCAACATATTCTCCATTACTGCATAACAAGTATTTATTTCATGCTCTTTTATTTTTCGCAATTCAAATTGATAATCATAATTGATATCCTGACTAAGAATTACAAGATAATCATAGATTGCTTCAAGCCAACAATCTCCGTGGGATTCGACCCTTACTCACGTAAGGTATTACTTGGACGACCCAGTGCACTTGCTGGTTAGTTGTGCGGAGTTGTGAAAAGTGTGAATCACAATTTCGTGCACCAAGTTTTTGGCCCCGTTGCCGGGGATTGTTCGAGTTTGGACAACTGACGGTTTATTTTGTTACTTAGAATAGGAAAAATTTTTCTTTTTGGTTTAGAGTCTTCTATTATTTTCTTTGGTTGAAAGTTTTTTTTTTAAATCCTTATTTTCTCTTTTTAATTTTTTCGAAATTTTTTTTTAAAATTAATAATTGCGTTTTTCTGTTTGAGTTTAGTTTCATATTTTAAGTTTGGTGTCAATTGCATGTTTTTATTTTCTTTTAAATTTTTGAATTTGTGTTCATTGTTCTTTCTTAATCTTCAAGTTGTTCTTGTTTATTTTCCTTGTTTAATCTTTAGTTTTTCTTATTCTGTGTCTTTTCTTGATTTTCTTGTGCTTTTTCAAGATATCAGTTTTCAAAAAATTTTTATTTATTAAATACCTTATTAAAACACGTTAAATTTATAGCTCAATTGGCTAGAGCGTTGTGCTTATGTTCTTGGTAATTGGCTGTCTTCATTTTAAAACTTTTTCAAAAATAATTTTTCTTTGAATAAATCTTGTGCCAAACTTTTAGTTTGGTGTTCTCCTGTTAACTTTTCTTTAGTTTTCAAAAATTTTATTTTGGTTTTCTAACAATTTTAAGTTTGGTGTTCTTTCTTCATGTTCTTGTGTTCTTGTGAGTCTTCAAAGTGTTCTTGAGTCTTCTTTGTATTTTGATCTTAAAATTTTTAAGTTTGGTGTTCCTTGGTGTTTTCCTTCCAAAATTTTCGAAAATAAGGAGCATTGGATCTAAAAATTTTAAGTTTTGTGTCTTTTTATTATTTTTCTCTTTCCTCATTGAATTCAAAAATATCTTTTCCTTTTATTTTAACTGATTTTCGGAAATTACCTTTAAAAATTCAGATTTTTATTTTAAAAATCAAATCTTTTCAAAATTCAAAATCTTATTCAAAAATCATATTCA
>NC_029794.2:72375894-72386040 GCF_000816755.2 Arachis ipaensis | reverse complement strand
CTCCGTCATGGATCTAAGTGGAAATGAACAGTCTAGAAGGACTCTGGGGTCATATGCTAACCCCACTACTGCTGCATATGGGAGTAGTATATGTATACCCTCCATCAAAGCAGGCAGTTTTAAGCTAAATCCTCAGCTCATTGTCATGGTGCAGCAAAACCGCCAGTATTCCGGTCTTCCACAGGAGGAACCTACTGAGTTTCTGGCACAATTCTTGCAAATTGCTGACACAGTATGTGACAAGGAGGTAGATCAGAATGTATACAGACTGTTACTATTTCCGTTTGCTGTAAAAGATCAAGCTAAAAAGTGGTTAAACAACCAACCCACAGCAAGCATAAGGACATGGAAACAGTTATCAGACAAATTCCTGAATTAATATTACCCTCCAAAAAGGATGACACAGCTAAGGCTGGACATCCAAGGCTTTAAACAAGAGGATGATGAATCCCTTTATAATGCCTGGGAGAGGTACAGAGGGATGCTAAGGAAATGCCCCTCTGAAATGTTTTCAGAGTGGGTGCAGTTAGACATATTCTACTATGGGCTTACAGAAGGAGCTCAGATGTCCCTAATCACTCAGTTGGTGGATCTATACACATGAGGAAAACTATTGAAGAGGCTCAAGAGCTTATTGATATAGTTGCCAGAAATCAGTATCTGTACATAAGTAGTGAGTCCTCCATAAAAGAAGAAGCCAAAGCAGTGTCTACTGAACTTGGTCCTCCAGAACAAGTTGCTGAACTCAATCAACAATTGTGCTTTCTAATAAAATAGCTAGCAGAATTCAAGGAGATGCTACAAGACACTAAAAATGCTAATAAAAATATGGAGGCACAATTGAATCAGACAAAACAGCAGTTATCAAGGCAGATAACAGAAGAGTGCCAGACAGTTCAATTAAGAAGTGGGAAAACATTAAATAGCTCGCTTCAGAACAGCAGAAAGCCAAGGAAAGAACAACTGACAGAGGATGAGCAGAATATCATCCAGAATCCCTCTGAGGACAGTAAGAGCCCAGAGAGGAATGATTCTGGCGCTCAAACGCCAGAAAAGGATGGAGAGCTGGCGTTAAACGCCCAACCCATGCTCAGTTCTGGCGTTCAAACGCCACAAACAAGCAAGGAGTTGGCGTTAAACGCCCAAAGGAAGCTCAGTTCTGGCGTTCAAATGCCAGGAACAGGTAAGGAATTGGCGTCCAACGCCAATCCAGCTTCCACCCCTGGCATTCAAACGCCAGCGAGGGATCAGACACACACAAGTGCTGATAACAACCCCTCTAAAAAGGCTTTCCCAACCACCTCTGTAGGAAATAAACCTGCAGCAACCAAGGTTGAGGACTACAAAGCCAAGATGCCTTATCCTCAAAAACTCCGCCAAGAAGAGCAGGATAAGCAATTTGCTCGCTTTGCAGACTATCTCAGGACTCTTGAAATAAAGATTCCGTTTGTAGAGGCACTTGAGCAAATACCTTCTTATGCCAAGTTCATGAAAGAGATCTTGAGTCATAAAAAGGATTGGAGAGAAACTGAAAGAGTTCTCCTCACTGAAGAATACAGTGCAGTCATTCTGAAAAGCTTCCCAGAAAAGCTTAAAGATCCCGGGAGCTTCATGATACCATGCACATTAGAGGGTAATTGAACCAAGATAGCTCTATGTGATCTTGGGGTATCAACCTAATACCTGCATCCACTATCAGAAAGCTTGGTTTAACTTAAGAAGTCAAACCAACCTGGATATGTCTCCAACTTGCCGATGGTTCCATTAAATACCTATCAGGCGTGATTGAAGACATGATTGTTAGGGTGGGGCCATTCGCCTTCCCCACTGACTTTGTAGTGCTGGAAATAGAGGAGCACAAGAGTGCTACTCTCATTCTAGGAAGACCCTTCCTAGCAACTGGACGAACTCTCATTGATGTCCAAAAGGGGGAAGTAACCCTGAGAGTCAATGAGGATGAGTTTAAGTTGAATGCTGTCAAAGCCATGCAGCATCAAGACACACCAAAAGACTGCATGAAAGTTGATCTTATTGACTCTTTAGTAGAGGAGATCAACATGGCTGCGAGTCTCGAATCAGAGCTGGAAGACATCTTTAAAGATGTTCAGCCTGATCTAGAGGATTCAGAGGAATTGAAAGAGCCTCTGGAAATTCCTCAAGAAGAGGAAAAACCTCCTAAACCCGAGCTCAAACCATTACCACCATCCCTGAAATATGCATTTCTGGGAGAAGGTGACACTTTTCCAGTGATCATAAGCTATGCTTTGAATTCACAAGAAGAGGAAGCACTACTTCAAGTGCTAAGGACACACAAGACAGCTCTTGGGTGGTCCATAAGTGACCTTAAGGGCATAAGCCCAGCTAGATGCATGCACAAGATCCTATTGGAGGATGATGCTAAGCCAGTGGTTCAACCACAGAGGCGGTTAAATCCAGCCATGAAGGAAGTAGTGCAGAAAGAGGTCACCAAGTTACTGGAGGCTGGGATTATTTATCCTATTTCTGATAGCCCCTGGGTGAGCCCTGTTCAAGTTGTCCCTAAAAAGGGAGGTATGACAGTGGTTCATAATGAAAAAAATGAACTAATTCCTACAAGAACAGTTACAGGGTAGCGCATGTGTATTGACTACAGAAGGCTCAATACAGCCACCAGAAAGGATCATTTTCCTTTACCATTCATAGACCAGATGCTAGAGAGACTAGCAGGTTATGATTTTTACTGCTTTTTGGATGGCTATTCAGGTTACAACCAAATTGCAGTAGATCCCCAGGATCAAGAGAAAACTGCATTTACATGTCCATCTGGAGTATTTGCCTACAGAAGGATGCCATTTGGGCTGTGTAATGCACCTGCAACCTTTCAGAGATGCATGCTCTCTATTTTCTCTGATATGGTGGAAAATTTTCTGGAAGTCTTCATGGATAACTTCTCAGTATATGGAGACTCATTCAGCTCCTGTCTTTATCACCTGACACTAGTCCTGAAACGATGCCAAAAGACTAACCTAGTTTTGAACTGGGAAAAATGTCACTTTATGGTGACTGAAGGGATTGTCCTTGGGCATAAAATTTCAAACAAGGGGATAGAGGTGGATCAAGCTAAAGTGGAAGTAATTGAAAAATTACCACCACCTGCCAATGTTAAGGTAATCAGAAGCTTTCTGGGGCATGCAGGATTCTATAGGAAGTTTATAAAGGATTTTTCAAAAATCACAAAACCTCTGAGCAATCTGCTAGCTGCTGACATGCCATTTATGTTTGACACAGAGTATCTACAGGCATTTGAAACTCTAAAAGCTAAGCTGGTTGATGCCAAGGCATCTTAGGCTAGTTTCACTAGCATTTTTTTAACCGGTGCACTTGCCGGAAGGAATTTTGCCGATCGTGCAATTTCCTAAATCGTAGCATAACAAGTTTATGCGCATCACTGGTCACATCACCAGTTATTTCTGCACCAGACTAGACACTACCATTTGAATTGATGTGTGATGGGAGGTCATTTCGGAGGTGAGCGAACAGCCACCAAGGTCCTCCAATGTGGTTTCTATTGGCCCACCCTTTATAAAGATTCCGGGAGTTTGTATGTAACTGTGACAGTTGCCAGAGAACTAGTAATCTGCCTCATGGTTACGCCATGCCTCAACAAGGGATCTTGGAGATTGAGTTGTTTGATGTATGGGGTATTGACTTCATGGGGCCTTTCCCACCATCATACTCAAACACTTATATTTTGGTGGCAGTTGACTATGTATCCAAATGGGTAGAGGCTATTGCCATACCCACTAATGATACTAAAACAGTGCTGAAGTTCCTCCAGAAACATATCTTCAGCAGATTTGGTGTCCCTAGAGTGCTAATCAGTGATGGGGGCACCCACTTCTGCAACAAACAGCTTTACTCTGCCATGGTCCAGTATGGAATTAGCCACAAAGTGGCAACTCCATATCATCCACAGACAAATGGGCAAGCTGAAGTATCTAACAGAGAACTGAAAAGAATCCTGGAACGGACTATAAGTACCTGTAGAAAGGATTGGGCAAGAAGCTTGGATGATGCTCTGTGGGCCTACAGAACAGCATTCAAGACTCCTATAGGGACCTCTCCATACCAGCTTGTGTATGGTAAGGCCTATCATCTACTCGTGGAACTGGAATACAAAGCCTACTGGGCAACCAGATTTCTAAACTTTGATGCCAAATTAGCTGGAGAAAAAAGATTGCTCCAGCTGAATGAGCTAGAGGAATTTAGACTCACTACTTTCGAAAATGCCAAGCTTTACAAAGAGAAAGCAAAAAGGTGGCATGACAGAAAGCTGTCATCTAGAGTCTTTGAACCAGGACAAAAGGTTCTGCTGTTTAACTCTAGGTTCAGGCTATTCCCCAGGAAACTAAAATTCCGGTGGAGGGGACCATATGTGATTACAAGTGTGTCACTATATGGCTATGTGGAGCTTCAAGACATTGATTCTAATAAGAAGTTCATTGTTAATGGACAGAGAATCAAACATTATCTTTAAGGCAATGTTGAGCAGGAGTGCTCAAGGCTGAAGCTAGATTAAAGAGCTCAACAAGGTCCAGCTAAAGACAAAAAGAAGCGCTTGCTAGGAGGCAACGCAGCCATTAGCAAAACTCTTTCTGTTATTTTATTTTATTCTATTCTTCATTTTATTTATTTTTAAAAGAATATAAGTTCAATATTAACAAGGTAAAGAATCAATTGCATAAGTTCACAGGGCTACAGAAGGATTCAGAGCACAAAACAGAAAAAAGGAGCTCACTGGCAAGAAAACGCCAGTGAGAGGCACCATTGGGCGTTAAACGCCCAAAAGGAGCATCTACTGGGCGTTTAACGCCAGTAGAGATAGCCATCTGGGCGTTAAACGCCAGAAAAAGCAGCTTCTGGGCGTTTAACGCCAGATTTACAGCATCCTAGGCGTTCAGAAAAATGCCCAGTGACAAAGGAGTTTCTGGCGTTTAACGCCAGCTAGAAGCAACAGCTGGGCGTTAAACGCCCAGACCAAGCACCAAGTGGGCGTTAAACGCCCAAAACATGCAGCAGTTGGGCGTTTAACGCCAGGATTGTGGGGAGTAGGCAATTTCGTTTTCAATCCAAATTTTTTCCATTTTTTATGTTTCAATTCATGATTTCTTGCACAAACATGTTACAAATCCTAATTTTTCAAATCCTTTTTCAAAAGATATCAAATGTATCTTAATTCATAAACCCTTTTTTTATCCTCTTTAATTTATTTTCAAATCCTTTTCAAAATAATTCTATCTCTTTTCCTTCTAAAAATCTTTTCAAATCATCAATATCTTTTTCAAATCTTCACAACATCTTTTTCAAAATTCAGGTTTATCTTTTTCAAATATCTTTCATATCTTTTCAATTTTAAATTACATCTTTTCCTATCATACTTATCTTTTCCAAATCAGTTTTTCTATCATATCTTTTTCAAACAATTTTCGAAACCCACCCCCCTTCCCTTTAAATGTTGGTTCGGCCTCCCCCCCACCTCCACAATTCGGACTTGGCTCTCCTCATATCCCTCTCCTTTCTTTTCTTTTTCTTGAGGACAAGCAAATCTCTAACTTTGGTGTGTTTATCCGTGATCACTAAGCCAATACCCACTAAGATCATGGCTCCTAAGGGAAAACAAACCAACTCAAGAGGCAAGAAAGAGAATATTCCAAAACCACTTTGGAATCAATGGAAGTTCTTAACCAAAGAACATTCAGACCGTTACTACAAAATAATGGGTCTAAGATCAGTGATCCCGGAAGTTAAATTCGATCTGAAAGAAGACGAATATCCGGAGATCCAAGAGCAAATTCGAAACAGGAGCTGGAAAGTCCTAGCTAATCCTGAAACAAAGGTGGGAAGAAACATGGTTCAGGAATTCTACGCAAATCTGTGGCAGACGGACAGGCAGAGAATAGCAGAAACCGCATTCTATGACTATAGAACTCTGGTCAGAGGGAAGATTGTTCACACCCACCCTGACAAAATAAGGGAGATTTTCAAGCTGCCTCAACTGCAAGATGACCCAGACTCCTTTAATAGGAGAATGATGAGATCAAACCTGAACTTGGACAAGATCCTAGAGGACATATGTCTCCCTGGATGTAAATGGACAACCAACACAAAGGGTGCCCCGAACCAACTCAAAAGAGGAGATCTCAAACCAGTTGCCAGAGGCTGGCTGGACTTCATTGGGCGCTCTATATTGCCCACTAGCAACCGCTCTGAGGTCACCATCAGAAGAGCAGTGATGATTCATTGCATTATGCTGGAAAAAGAAGTGGAAGTTCATCAGCTGATTGCTTGTCAGCTTTATAAGATTGCAAACAAGAACTCCAAAGATGCCAGATTGGCTTATCCAAGCTTGGTCTCTCTGTTATGTAAAGATGCTGGTATAAAAATGGGAGTAGATGAGTACATCCCAGTTGAGCTACCAATCACCAAAAAGTCTATGGAAGGACAACAAGTGCAGGACGAACCCATCAAGAGGAGAGCACGGGAGTTCCTCCCAGAAATCCCTCAAATTGAATACTGGGAGCGCCTAGAAGCATCTGTCACCAAGTTGCAAGAAGCTGTGGATCAACTGAAGGAAGAACAGCAAAATAAAAATAGCATGTTCTGCAAACTGCTTAGAGAATAAGAAGAGCAAGGGCGTGAACTGAAGGAATTGAAGCGTCAGAAGCTATCTCTTGAAGGGCCAAGCACTCCACAGACTAAAGAGGCATCCACCTCCCAAATTCAAGGTTGTTGAGTTCTAATCTTAGCCTTAACTCTGTGATAATTGTTCTTATTAGAAATTTACCTTAGAAGTTATATATGTGGTGTAGTAATTAGTATCTCTATTATGATTTTATCTCCAATTAAGCTATAATTTATTTTTCTCATCATCATCAAACATGAATAAAATAGAAGATTTTTATTATAAGGAGGCAATATTTTTTTTCGAGTTCTTAATAAGGAAAATTCTAATTATCTATATGTGGTGGTAATGCTTTTTGTCTTTTGAATGAATGCCTGAACAGTGCATATTTTTTATATTGAATTTTATGAATGTTAAAATTGTTGGCTCCTGAAAAAATGATGAACAAGAGAAATGTTATTGATGATCTGAAAAATCATGAAATTGATTCTTGAAGTAAGAAAAAGCAGCAAAAAAAGAGAGAGAGAGAAGAAGAAGGAGCAGTAGAAAAAGCCAGTAGCCCTTAAAACTAAAAGACAAGGGTAAAAAGGATCCAAGGCTTTGAGCATTAATGGATAGGAGGGTCTAAAAGGAATAAAATCCTGGCCTAAGCGGCTAAACTAAGATGTCCCTAACCATGTTCTTGTGGCGTGAAGGTGTCAAGTGAAAACTTGAGACTGAGCGGTTAAAGTCGAGGTCTAAAGCAAAAACAGAGTGTGCTTAAGAACTCTGGACACCTCTAATTGGGAACTTTTACAAAGCTAAGTCACAATCTAAAAAGGTTCACCCAGTTATGTGTCTGTGGCATTTATGTATCCGGTGGTAATACTGGAAAACAAAGTGCTTAGGGTCACAGCCAAGACTCATAAAGTAGTTGTGTTCAAGAATCAACATACTAAACTAGGAGAATCAATAATACTATCTGAATTCTGAGTTCCTATGGATGCCAATCATTCTTAATTTCAAAGGATAAAGTGAGATGCCAAAACTGTTCGGAAGCAAAAACCTATTAGTCCCACTCATCTGATTAGAATCTGAGATTCACTTAAAACTCTGAGATATTATTACTTCTCAATTTCTTTTTATCCTATTTTATTTGTCTAGTTGCTTGGGGGCAAGCAACAGTTTAAGTTTGGTGTTGTGATGAGCAGATATTTTATATGCTTTTTAGGGTAATTTCATGTAGTTTTTAGCATATTTTAGTTAGTTTTTAGTATATTCTTATTAGTTTCTAGGCAAAATTTATATTTCTAGACTTTACTATGTGTTTGTGTATTTTTCTATGATTTCAGGTATTTTCTGACTAAAATTGAGGGAGCTGAGCAAAAATCTGATTCAGGCTGAAAAAGGACTGCAGATGCTATTGGATTCTGACCTCACTGCACTCGAAGTGGATTTTTTGGAGCTACAGAAGTCCAAATGGCACGCTCTCAATTGCGTTGGAAAGTAGACATCCAGCGCTTTCCAGAAATATATAATAGTCCATACTTTGCTCAAGGATAAACGACGTAAACTGGCGTTTAACACCAGTTCCATGTTGCATTCTGGCGTTAAATGCCAGAAACAGGTTACAAGTTGGAGTTAAACGCCAGAAACAGGTTACAACCTGGTGTTTAACTCTGGAAACAGCCTAGGCACGTGTAAAGCTCAAGTCTCATCCCCAGCACATACCAAGTGGGCCCCAGAAGTGGATTTCTGCACTATCTATCTTAGTTTACTCATTTTCTGTAAACCTAGGTTACTAGTTTAGTATTTAAACAACTTTTAGAGATTTATTTTGCATCTCATGACATTTTTAGATTTGAACTTTGTACTCTTTGACGGCATGAGTCTCTAAACTCCATTGTTGGAGGTGAGGAGCTCTGCTGTGTCTCGATGAATTAATGCAATTATTTCTGTTTTCTATTCAATAGGCTTGTTTCTATCTAAGATGTTCATTCGCACTTCAATATGATGAATGTGATGATCCATGACACTCATCACCATTCTCAATCTATGAACGTGTGTTTGATAACCACTCCCGTTCTACCTTCGATTGAATGAGTATCTCTTGGATTCCTAATCAGAATCTTCGTGGTATAAGCTAGAATCCATTGGCAGCACTCTTGAGAATCCGGAAAGTCTAAACTTTGTCTGTGGTATTCCGAGTAGGATTCAGGGATTGAATGACTGTGATGAGCTTCAAACTCACAAGGGTTGGGCATAGTGACAGATGCAAAAGGATCAATGGATCCTATTCCAGCATGAGTGAGAACCGACAGATGATTAGCCGTGCAGTGACAGCTCACCTGGACCATTTTCACTGAGAGGACGGATGGTAGCCATTGACAACGGTGATCCACCAACACACAGCTTGCCATAGGAGGAACCTTGCGTGCGTGAAGAAGAAGACAGGGGGAAAGCAGACATTCATAAGACCAAGCATCTCCAAAACTCCAACATATTCTCTATTACTACATAACAAGTATTTATTTCATGCTCTTTTATTTTTCGCAATTCAAACTGATAATCATAATTGATTTCCTGACTAAGAATTACAAGATAACCATAGATTGCTTCAAGCCAACAATCTCGGTGGGATTCGACCCTTACTCACGTAAGGTATTACTTGGACGACCCAGTGCACTTGCTGGTTAGTTTTGCGGAGTTGTGAAAAGTGTGAATCACAATTCCGTGCACCAGTAGCCATTGACAACGGTGATGCCCAACATAAAGCTTGCCTTAGAAAGGAGTATGAATGATTGGAAGAAGGCAATAGGAAAGCAGAGGTTCAGGAGGAACAAAGGATCTTCATATGCTTATTTGAAATTCCTACCAATGAATTACATAAGTATCTCTATCTCTATCTTTATTTTATGTTTTATCCATCTTTTAATTATCAATCCTCCATAACCATTTGAATCCGCCTGACTAAGATTTACAAGATGACAATAGCTTGCTTCAAGCCGACAATCTCCGTGGGATCGACCCTTACTCGCGTAAGGTTTATTACTTGGACGACCCAGTGCACTTGCTGGTTAGTTGTGCAGAGTTGTGATAAAGAGTTGAGATTACAATTGTGCGTACCAAGTTGTTGGTGCCATTGATGATCACAATTTCGTGCACCAAGTTTTTGGCACCGTTGCCGGGAATTGTTCGAGTTTGGACAACTGACGGTTCATCTTGTTTCTTAGATTAGGTACTTTTTTTCTTTATTTTATGTTTTATCCATCTTTTAATTATCAATCCTCCATAACCATTTGAATCCGCCTGACTAAGATTTACAAGATGACAATAGCTTGCTTCAAGCCGACAATCTCCGGGGGATCGACCCTTACTCGCGTAAGGTTTATTACTTGGACGACCCAGTGCACTTGCTGGTTAGTTGTGCAGAGTTGTGATAAAGAGTTGAGATTACAATTGTGCGTACCAAGTTGTTGGTGCCATTGATGATCACAATTTCGTGC
>NC_029794.2:72371264-72374121 GCF_000816755.2 Arachis ipaensis | reverse complement strand
TTTAGACTATAGACTAACATTGCATGATTCCTGGAATTCTTATTAAAAGTTTTGAATCTCTTTATTTTCTTTTCCACTCAATTTTCGAACAAAAAAAATAAAAAATTTTATAAAATCATAAAAATAAAAAATATTTTATGTATCTTAGTGTCAATTTTTAAGTTTGGTGTCAATTGCATGTTTGTATTCTTCTTGCATTTTTCAAATATATGCATTATGTTCTTCATTGATCTTCAAGTTGTTCTTGATGATTTCAGTGCTCTGATCTTTAATTTCTCTTATTTTGTGTCTTTTGTTGTTTCTTATATGCATTTTCAAATTGTTATAGTCCTTTGTATACAAACTTCTAAGTTTGGTGTCTTGCATGCATTGTTTATTTGATCCTAGTTGAATTTTTTTTTGTTTCTCATCGTTAAAAATTCAAAAATATTTTCAAAATTGTGTCTTTTCAAGTCAATAATACAGAGAATTGAAGATTCAGAACATTCAGCAGAGGAATTAAACAGAAAAAGCTGGGTGTTCAAAATGCCCAGTGAAGAAGGAAAACTGGCGTTTAAACGCCAGCCAGGGTACCTGGCTGGGCGTTTAACGCCCAAAAAGGTAGCATTTTGGGCGTTAAATGCCAGAATGGATACCATTCTGGGCGTTTAACGCCAAGATGACACTAGAGGGAAGATTTTGTTTTTAATTCAAATTTTTTTCAAAACTTCATAATTTTTCAAAATCAAATCTTTTTCAAATCATATCTTTTCAATCATGTCTCTTCAAAATCAATTTCTTTCCATTTTTTTATTTATTATTATTTCCGAAAATCCTTGCTACAATTAATGATTTACTTCAAAATTTTCAAGTTGTTACTTGCCTATTAAGAAAGGATCAAATTTTAAATTTTAGAATCATATCTTTTAATTTCTTGTTAGTCAAGTAATCAACTTTAATTTTAAAACTTTCTTTTTCAATTTGATTTTCAATCATATCTTTTCAATCACATCTTTTTCAAAATTAATTTTCAAACATATCTTTTTAATTTCTAATTTCAAAATCACTTAATTTCTTTCCCAATCTTAATTTTCGAAAATCTCAATCAAATTTTTAAATTTCTTTTTATTATTTTAAAAATCTTTTACTTTAATTTCGAAAATTCTTCCCCTCTTCTCACATCCTTCTATTTAAGGGACTAACACTCCTCCACTATCAACAATTCGAACTCTATCCCTCTTGATAAGTTCAAATTCTTCTCTTTCTACCTTCTCCTTCAATTCTTCTTTTCTTCTGACACTTCAAAGAATCTCTATATTGTAACATAGAAGATTCCATACTTTCATGTTCTCTTCTCTTTCATATGAGCAGAAGCAAGGACAAAAGCATTCTTTTTGAGGCTAATCCTGAACCTGAAAGGACCTTGAAGCGAAAGCTAAGAGAAGCTAAATCACAACTCTCTCTAGAGGGCCTAACCGAGCTCTTCAAAGAGGAAGAAACCATGGCAATCGAAAATAATAATGCCAACAATGCAAGAAAGGTGCTTGGTGACTTTACTGCACCTACTCCTGACTTCTATGGGAGAAGCATCTCAATCCCTGCCGTTGGAGCAAACAACTTGGAGCAAACATTGGAAGATCCTCATAAGTTCTTAGCTAAATTCTTGCAAATCTGTGACACTGTCAAGACCAATGGGGTTGATCCTGAGGTCTACAGACTTATGCTCTTCCCTTTTGCTGTAAGAGACAGAGCTAGGACATGGTTGGATTCACAACCCAAAGAAAGCCTGAACTCTTGGGAAAAGCTAGTCAATGCCTTATTGGCAAAGTTCTTTCCACCTCAAAAATTGAGCAAACTTAGAGTGGAAGTCCAAACCTTCAGACAGAAGGAAGGAGAATCCCTCTATAAAGCTTGGGAAAGATACAAGCAATTGATCAGAAGGTGTCCTTCTGACATACTTTCTGAATGGAGCATCATAGGTATCTTCTATGATGGTCTGTCTGAACTGTCCAAGATGTCATTGGACAGCTCTGCTGGAGGATCTCTTCATCTGAAGAAGATGCCTGCAGAAGCTCAGGAACTCATTGAGATGGTTGCAAATAACCAATTTATGTACACTTCTGAAAGGAACCCTGTGAATAATGGACAAATCAGAAGAAAGGAGTTCTTGAGATTGATACTCTGAATGCCATACTGGCTCAGAACAAAATATTGACTCAACAAGTCAATATGATTTCTCAGAGTCTGTCTGGAATGCAAGCAGCAACAGGCAGTACCAAAGAAGCTTCATCTGAAGAAGAAGCTTATGATCCTGAGAACCCAACAATGGAAGAGGTGAATTACATGGGAAAACCCTATGGAAATACCTATAATCCTTCATGGAGAAATCATCCAAATCTCTCATGGAAGGATCAACAGAGACCTCAACAAGGTTTCAACAACAGTAATGATAGAAGAAACAGGTTTAGCAGTAGCAAGCCTTTTCCATCATCTTCTCAGCAACAGACAGAGGATTCTAAGCAGAGCCACTCTGACTTAGCAACTATAGTCTCTGATCTAATTAAAACCACTTAAAGTTTCATGACTGAAACAAGGTCCTCCATTAGAAATTTGGAGGCACAAGTGGGTCAGCTGAGTAAGAAAATTACTGAACTCCCTCCTATTATTCTCCCAAGCAATACAGAAGAAAATCCAAAGAGAGAGTGCAAGGCCATAAACACGTCTCACATGGCCGAAACCTGGAGAGGAGGAAGAGGCAGTGATCTCCACTGAGGAAGACCTCAATGGACGTCCACTGGCCTCCATAGAATTCCCTGATGAGAAACCATGGGAATCTGAGGCTCACACAGAGACCATAGAGATTCCATTGAATTTACTC
>NC_029794.2:72367671-72369997 GCF_000816755.2 Arachis ipaensis | reverse complement strand
ATTGAATTTACTTCTGCCATTCATGAGCTCTGATGAGTATTCTTCCTCTGAAGAGGATGAAGATGTTACTGAAGAGAAAGTTGCTAAGTACCTTGGAGCAATCATGAAGCTAAACGCCAAGTTATTTGGTAATGAGACTTGGGAGAATGAACCTCCATTGCTCACTAAAGAACTGGATGACTTGACTAGGCAGAAATTACCTCTGAAGAGACAAGATCCTAGAAAGTTCTCAATACCTTGTACCATAGGCACCATGACCTTTTAGAAAGCTTTGTGTGACCTAGGGTCAAGCATAAACCTCATGCCTCTCTCTGTAATGGAGAAGCTAGGGATCATTGAGGTACAAGCTGCAAGAATCTCACTGGAGATGGCAGACAATTCAAAGAAACAGGCTTATGGACTTGTAGAGGATGTTTGGGTAAAGGTTGAAGACCACTACATCCCTGCTGATTTCATAATCCTAGAGACTGGGAAGTGTGTGGATGAATCCATCATCTTTGGCAGACCCTTCCTAGCCACAGCAAAAGCTATTATTGATGTTGACAGAGGAGAATCGATCATTCAAGTGAATGAAGACTCTCTTGTGTTTAAAGCTCAAGGATATCCCTCTGTAACCATGCAGAGGAAGCATGAAGAGCTTCTCTCAATACAGAGACAAACAGAGCCCCCACAGTCAAACTCTAAGTTTGGTGTTGGGAGGCCACAACCAAACTTTAAGTTTGGTGTTGAACCCCTACATTCAAACTCTAAAGTTTGGTGTTGGGAGGTTCCAATATTGCTCTAAACATCTGTGAGGCTCCATGAAAGCCCATTGTCAAGCTATTGACATTAAAGAAGCGCTTGTTAGGAGGCAACCCAATATTTAATTATCTATGTTAAATTTTTATTTTCTTTTGTTATTTTATGTTTTTTGTAGGTTGATGATCATGTGAAGTCACAAAAATAATTGAAAAATCAAAAATAGAAGGAAAAATAGTATTAAAAATAGAACACCCTGGAGGAGAAACTTACTGGCGTTTAAACGCCAGTAAGGGTAGCAGAATGGGCGTTAAACACCCAGTCTGGCACCATTCTGGGCGTTTAACGCCAGAAATGGGAACCAGACTGGCGTTTAACACCAAGAATGGGCAAGAAGCTGGCGTTAAATGCCAGAAATGGGCAGCAGCCTGGCGTTTAACGCCAGGATTGGCAGAAAGGGGCATTTTTGCACGCCACTTGGTGCAGGGATGAGATATCCTTAACACCTCAGGATCTGTGGACCCCACAGGATCCCCACCTACCCCACCTCTCTCTCTCTTATTCACCCATTCACCAATCACCTCAATACCTCTTCCCCCAAAACCCCTCACCTATCAAATCCCACCATTCTCTTCACCACTCACATCCATCCTTCATAAAACCCCACCTACCTCACCATTCAAATTCAAACCACTTTCCCACCCAAACCCACCCATAATGGCCGAACCATACCTCCCCTCTCCACTCCTATATAAACCCATCTTCACTCTTTCATTTTCACACAACATACACACTACTTCTCCCCCTTGGCCAAAACACTAAGCCCCCTCCATCTCCTCTATTTCTTCTTCTTCTACTCTCTTCTTTCTTCTTTTGCTCGAGAACGAACAAACCTTCTAAGTTTGGTGTGGTAAAAGCGTTGCTTTTTGTTTTTCCATAACCATTTATGGCACCTAAGGCCGGAGAAACCTCTAAAAAGAGGAAAGGGAAGGCAAATGCTTCCACCTCCGAGTCATGGATGATGGAGAGATTTATCTCAAGGGTGCACCAAGACCACTTCTATAAAATTGTGGCCAAGAAGAAGGTGATCCCTGAGGTCCCTTTCAAACTCAAAAAGGGTGAATATCCGGAGATCCGACATGAGATTCGAAGAAGAGGTTGGGAAGTTCTCACCAACCCCATTCAACAAGTCAGAATCTTAATGGTTCAAGAGTTCTATGCCAATACATGGATCACCAAGAACCATGATCAAAGTGTGAACCCGGACCCAAAGAATTGGCTTACAATGGTTCGGGGGAAATGCTTAGATTTTAGTCCGGAGAATGTAAGGTTGGCATTCAACTTGCCCATGATGCAAGGAGATGCACACCCCTACACTAGAAGGGTCAACTTTAATCAAAGGTTGGACCAAGTCCTCATAGACATCTGTGAAGAGGGCGCTCAATGGAAGAGAGATTCAAGATGGAAGCCGGTTCAACTAAGAAGGCATGACCTCAAGCCCATGGCTAGGGGATGGTTGGAGTTCATCCAACGCTCAATCATTCCCACTAGCAACCGGTCTAAAGTTACTATAGATTGGGCTATCATG
>NC_029794.2:72364769-72367164 GCF_000816755.2 Arachis ipaensis | reverse complement strand
TCATGAAATCCCTGAGATGCCTCAAGGGGTGCATTTTCCTCCATAAAACTATTGGGAGCAAATCAACACCTCCCTAGGAGAATTAAGTTTCAACATGGGACAACTAAGGATGGAGCACCAAGAGCATTCCATCCTCCTCCATGAAATTAGAGAAGACCAAAGAGTCATGAGAGAGGAGCAACAAAGGCAAGGAAGAGACATTGAGGAGCTCAAGCACTCCATTAGATCTTCAAGAGGAAGAACAAGCCGCCATCACTAAGGTGGACCCGTTCTTTAATCTCCTTGTTCTTTATTTTCTGTTTTTCGAATTTTTATGCTTTATGTTTATTTATGTTTGTGTCTTTATTACATGATCACTAGTGTCTAAGTGTCTATGCCTTAAACCAATGAAAATGAATCCATCACCTTTCTTAAATGAAAAATGTTTTTAATTGAAAAAGAAAAAGAAGTGCATGAATTTCGAATTTTATAACAGATTAATTATTTTGATGTTGTGGCAATACTTTTGTCTTTCTGAATGAATGATTGAACAGTGCATATTTTTGAATTTGATTGTTCATGAATGTTAAAATTGTTGGCTCTTGAAAGAATGATGGAAAAGGAGAAATGTTATTTGATAATCTGAAAAATCATAAAATTGATTCTTGAAGCAAGAAAAAGTAGTGAATACAAAAAAAAAGAAAAAAAAGAGAAAAAGAAAAAGCAAGCAGAAAAAGCCAATAACCCTTTAAACCAAAAGGCAAGGGTAAAATAAAAAGGATCCAAGGCTTTGAGCAACAGTGGATAGGAGGGCCCACAGGAATAAAATCCTGGCCTAAGCGGCTAAACCAAGCTGTCCCTAACCATGTGCTTGTGGCGTGAAGGTGTCAAGTGAAAACTTGAGACTGAGCGGTTAAAGTCGTGGTCCAAAGCAAAAAGAGTGTGCTTAAGAGCCCTGGACACCTTTCACTGGGGACTTTAGCAAAGCTGAGTCACAATCTGAAAAGTTTCACCCAGTCATGTGTCTGTGGCATTTATGTATCCGGTGGTAATACTGGAAAACAAAATGCTTAGGGTCACAGCCAAGACTCATAAAGTAGCTGTGTTCAAGAATCAACATACTTAACTAGGAGAATCAATAACACTATCTGGATTCTGAGTTCCTATAGATGCCAATTATTCTGAACTTCAAGGGATAAAGTGAGATGCCAAAATTGTTCAGAAGCAAAAAGCTAAAAGCTCCGCTCATCTAATTAATACTGATCTTCATAGATGTTTTTGGAATTCATTTTACATTCTATTCTTTTTATACTATATGATTTTCAGTTGCTTGGGGACAAGCAACAATTTGAGTTTGGTGTTGTAATGAGCAGATAGTTTATACGCTTTTTGGCATTATTTTTAGTATGTTTTTAGTATGTTTTAGTTAGTTTTATTATGTTTTTATTTAAAAATTACATTTCTGGACTTTACTATGAGTTTGAGTGTTTTTCTGTGATTTCAGGTATTTTCTGGCTGAAGTTGAAGGACCTAAGCAAAAATCTGATTCAGAGGCTGAAAAAGGACTGCAGATGCTGTTGGATTCTGACCTCCCTACACTCGAAGTGGATTTTCTGGAGCTACAGAAGCCCATGTGGTGCGCTCTCAATTGCTTTGGAAAGTAGACATCCTGGGCTTTCCAGCAATATATAATAGTTCATACTTTGCCCAAGATTTGATGGCCCAAACTGGCGTTCCAATTCAGCTTAAGAATTTTGGCCTCAAAACGCCAGAACTGGCACAAAAGCTGGAGTTAAACGCCCAAACTGGTACAAAAGCTGGCGTTTAACTCCAAGAAAAGTCTCTACATGTGAAAGCTTCAATGCTCAGCCCAAGCACACACCAAGTGGGCCCGGAAGAAGATTTCTGCATTAATTACTTATTTCTGTAAACCCTAGGCTACTAGTTCTCTATAAATAGGACCTTTTACTATTGTATTTTCATCTTGGTTCTTCTGGTTCCCTCTCTGGGGCCGAAGCCAATAACCACCATTATCACTTTTGTATTCTCAACGGTGGAGTTTCTACACACCATAGATTAAGGTGTGGAGCTCTGCTGTTCTTCATGAATTAATGCAAAGTACTACTGTTTTTCTATTCAATTCACGCCTACTTCTTCTCTAAGATATTCATTCGCACTTAAGAACATGATGAATGTGATGATTATGTGACACTCATCACCATTCTCACCTATGAACGCGTGCCTGATAACCACTTCCGTTCTACATGCAAACAAGCTTGAATGTGTATCTCTTGGGTTTCTAATCTAAGATTAGAACCTTCGTGGTATAGACTAGAATTATTGGCGGCCAAGATCTAGAACGTCTAAACCTTGTCTGTGGTATTCTGAGTAGGATCTGGGAAGGGATGACTGTGAC
>NC_029794.2:72346117-72363377 GCF_000816755.2 Arachis ipaensis | reverse complement strand
AATGTCTAAACCTTGTCTGTGGTATTCTGAGTAGGATCTGGGAAGGGATGACTGTGACGAGCTTCAAACTCGCGAGTGTTGGGCGTGTGACAGACGCAAAAGGATCAATGGATCCTATTCCAACATGATCGAGAACCGACAGATGATTAGCCGTGCGGTGACAGCGTGCGTAGAACATTTTCACTGAGAGGACGGGAAGTAGCCATTGACAACGGTGATGCCCAACATAAAGCTTGCCATGGAAAGGAGTATGAATGATTGGAAGAAGGCAATAGGAAAGCAGAGGTTCAGGAGGAACAAAGCATCTTCATACGCTTATCTGAAATTCCTACCAATGAATTACATAAGTATCTCTATCTCTATCTTTATTTTATGTTTTATCCATCTTTTAATTATCAATCCTCCATAACCATTTAAATACGCCTGACTGAGATTTACAAGATGACCATAGCTTGCTTCAAGCTGACAATCTCCGTGGGATCGACCCTTACTCGCGTAAGGTTTATTACTTGGACAACCCAGTGCACTTGCTGGTTAGTTGTGCAGAGTTGTAATAAAGAGTTAAGATTACAATTGTGCGTACCAAGTTGTTGGCGCCATTGATGATCACAATTTCGTGCACCAAGAATCATGAAAAGCTTTTCTCAATACAGACTCAAACAGAGCCCCCACAGTCAACTTCTAAGTTTGGTGTTGGGAGGCCACCATTAAGCTCTGAGTCCCTGTGAAGCTCTCTAAGAGCTCACTGTCAAGCTATTGACATTAAAGAAGCGCTTATTGGGAGGCAACCCAATGTTATTTAATTATATTTATTTATTTTCCATTGTTATTTTATGTTTTCTTTAGGTTGATGATCATGTGAAGTCATAAAAACAGCTACAGAATTAAAGCAAAATGAAAAACAGCATCAAAAACAGCACACCCTGGAGGAAAAGCTTACTGGCGTTTAAACGCCAGTAAGGATAGTAGAATCGACGTTTAACGCCCAACCAGGCAGCATTCTGGGCGTTAAACGCCAGAATGGGCAGCATTCTGGGCGTTAAACGCCAGAATGGGCAGCATTCTAGGCGTTTAATGCCAGAAAAGGGTGACTGGCGTCTAGCTGGCGTTAAACGCCAGAAAGGGGCAGCAGACTGGCGTTTAATGCCAGGAAAGTTAGCAGAGCTGGCATTTAACACCAGAATTGGCACACAGAGGGCGTTTACATGCCAAAATGGTGCAGGGAGCAGAATTCCTTGACATCTCAGGATCTGTGGACCCTACAGGATCCCCACCTACCCCACCTCTTCTTCTCTCCTCTTCACACCTTTCCATAACACTCTTCCCCAAATACCCTTGACCACTCCCTCCCAAACCCAACCCCTATTACAAGAATTCCCTCTCCACTCCACTCCTATATAAGCCCCTCATCACTCCTTCCTTTTCACACATCATAACCACCTAAAACCCCCCTTGGCCAAACCATTCACACACCTCCATCTCCTCTATTTCTTCTTCTTCTCCTACTTTCTTTCTTCTTTTGCTCGAGGAGGAATAAACCTTTTAAGTTTGGTCTGGAAAAAAGCTCTGCTTTTTATTTTTCCATAATCATTAATGGCACCTAAGGCTGGAGACACCTCTAGAAAGAGGAAAGGGAAGGCAGTTGCTTCCAACTCTGAGTCATGAGAGATGGAGAAATTCATCTCAAAATCCCATCACTAAGAAAAGGATGGATCAAACAAGAGAGCCCACTCATGGACCTCAACAAGAGCATGAGGAAGTTCCTCATCAAGAAATCCCTGAGATTCCTCAAGGGATTCACTTTCCTCCATACAATTATTGGGAGCAAATCAACACCTCCTTAGGAGAATTGAGTTCCAACATGGGGCAACTAAGGATGGAGCACCAAGAGCATTCCATCATCCTCCGTGAAATTAGAGAGGACCAAAGAGCCATGAGAGAGGAGCAACAAAGGAAAAGAAGAGACATAGAGGAGCTCAAGCACTCCATAAGATCTTCAAGAGGAAGAACTAGCCGCCATCACTAAGGTGGACCCGTTCTTTAATTTCCTTGTTCTTATTTTTTCTATTTTTCAAATTTTATGCTCTATGTTTTGTCTATGTTTTTGTCTTTATTACATGATCATTAGTGTCTAGTGTCTATGTCTTAAAGCTATGAATGTCCTATGAATCCTTCACCTTTCTTAAATGAAAAATGTTTTTATTTGCAAAAGAATAAGAAGTACATGATTTCGAATCCTATCTTGAAATTAGTTTAATTATTTTGATATGGTGGCCATACTTTTTATTTTCTGAATGAATGCTTGAACAGTGCATATTTTTAATATTGTTGTTTATGAATGTTAAAATTGTTGGCTCTTGAAAGAATAATGAAAAAAGAGAAATCTTATTGATAATCTGAAAAATCATAAAATTGATTCTTGAAGCAAGAAAATGCAGTGAAAAGCAAAGCCTGCGAAAAAATGCGAAAAATAAAGGAAAAAAAGAAAAAGCAAGCAGAAAAAGCCAAGAGCTCTTTAAACCAAAAGGCAAGGGTAAAAAGGATCCAAGGCTTTGAGCATTAATGGATAGGAGGGCCCAAAGGAATAATATCCTGGCCTAAGCGGCTAAATCAAGCTGTCCCTAACCATGTGCTTGTGGCGTGAAGGTGTCAAGTGAAAAGATTGATACTGAGCGGTTAAAGTCGCGGTCCAAAGCAAAAAGAGTGTGCTTAAGAGCTCTGGGCACCTCTAACTGGGGACTCTAGCAAAGCTGAGTCACAATCTGAACAGGTTCACCCAGTTATGTGTCTGTGGCATTTATGTATCCGGTGGTAATACTGGAAAACAAAATGCTTAGGGTCACGACCAAGACTCATAAAGTAGCTGTGTTCAAGAATCAACATACTGAACTAGGAGAATCAATAACACTATCTGAATTCTAAGTTCCTATGGATGCCAATCATTCTGAACTTCAAAGGATAAAGTGAGATGCCAAAACTGTTTAGAAGCAAAAGCTACTAGTCCTGCTCATCTAATTGGAACTAAGCTTCATTGATATTTTGGAATTTATTTTATATTCTCTTCTTTTTATCCTATTTTGTTTTAAGTTTCTTGGGGACAAGCAACGATTTAAGTTTGGTGTTGTGATGAGCGGATAATTTATACCCTTTTCAGCATTGTTTTTACATAGTTTTTAGTATGTTTTAGTTACTTTTTATTATATTTTTATTAGTTTTTATGCAAAAATCACATTTCTGGACTTTACTAAGAGTTTGTGTGTTTTTCTGTGATTTCAGGTATTTTCTGGCTGAAATTGAAGGACCTGAGCAAAAATCTGATTCAGAGGCTAAAAAAGGACTGCAGATGCGGTTGGATTCTGACCCTCTTGCACTCGAAGTGTATTTCTGGAGCTACAGAAGCC
Source organism: Arachis ipaensis (assembly GCF_000816755.2). NCBI lineage: Eukaryota > Viridiplantae > Streptophyta > Magnoliopsida > Fabales > Fabaceae > Arachis > Arachis ipaensis. The sequence goes on along the minus strand of NC_029794.2, from coordinate 72,359,976 downwards.
CAATTGGTACGCTCTTAATTGTGTTGGAAAGTAGACATCTTGGTCTTTCCAGAAATATATAATAGTTCATACTTTGCCTGAGATTTGATGGCCCAAATTGGCGCTAAAAGCCAGCCTAAAACTTCCTGGCGTAAAACGCCAGAACTGGCACCAAAACTGGAGTTAAACGCCCAAACTGGCACCCAAGCTGGCGTTTAACTCTAAGGACAGCCTATGCACGTGTAAATCTCAATGTTCAACCCAAGCACACACTACGTGGGCCCCGGAAGTGGATTTCTGCACTATCTGCACTTAGTTTCTTATTTTCTGTAATCCCTAGTAACTAGTTTAGTATAAATAGCACTTTTTACTATTGTATTCATAGCTCTGGACGTTTAGTCCTTAGACCTTTGGAATGGAAGCTGGCCATTCGGCCATGCCTAGACCTTTTTAACTTATGTATTTTCTACGGTGGAGTTTCTACACCTCATAGATTAAGGTGTGGAGCTCTGCTGTTCTTCATGAATTAATGCAAGTACTATTGTTTTTCTTTCAATTCACGCCTACTTCTTCTCCAAGATATACTCTTGTACTTAATTCAGTTAAGTCAGAATGAAGGGGTGACCCGTGACAATCACCCACTATCTTCGTTACTCGCTTAGCCAAGATCCGCGTGCCTGACAACCACAAGCGGTCTACATGATGTTCAACGTAGTCATTGGACGACAGCCAGAGTATATTCTCTTGGGTTTCTAATCAACGATTCACATCGTCCCTCCTAACAACAGAGCATCTAAATCTGAGATTAGAACCTTCGTGGTATAGGCTAGAACCAATTGGCAGCCATTCCTGAGATTCGGAAAGTCTAAACCTTGTCTGTGGTATTCCGAGTAGGATCTGGGAAGGAATGACTGTGACGATCTTCAAACCTGCGAATGTTGGGCGCAGTGACAGTGTGCAAAAGGATCAATGGATCCTATTCCAACACTAGCAGGAACCGACAGATGATTAGCCATTCGGTAGCTGGGCCTGGTATTTTTCATTCGAGACGAGAAATCCGACAGTTGATTAGTCGTGCAGAAATCGTAGAGCACCATTTTCACTGAGAGGATCTTACAGCTTGCCATGGAAGGGAGCACGCATGATTGGAAGAAGAAAATAGGTAACCAGAAGTTTAGAAGCAACAAAGCATCTCCAAACGTTTATCTGAAATTCCCACCAATGAATTACATAAGTAACTTTATCTTATTTTATGTTTATTTATCTTTTAATTATCTAAACATCAACCAATTGAATCCGCTTGACTGAGATTTACAAGATGACCATAGCTTGCTTCAAGCCGACAATCTCCGTGGGATCGACCCTTACTCATGTAAGGTTTATTACTTAGACGACCCAGTGCACTTGCTGGTTAGTTGTGTGGAGATGTGAATAGTGTGAATCACGATTTTCCACACCAATCAACTTGCCCTAACCATATGCATTTGTCAGAGAAATATATAGAAAAAAATATAGAGAAAAATATAATATAGCAAAAAAGGGGACAAAGGTTTTCCCAAAAAGAAAAGAAGAAAAAAATGAATAAGAAATACATATGTGTTTTGAATGGAAAATAAGGCATGAATGTGTGTGAAAAGAAGTAATGGGTGATTAGAATGCATTTTTGTGGGTTGATTGATATAGGTTGAGTTGGATACTTGAGCTAATCAAAGATTTAATCTTTTAGTCCACTTAGCCATATATATTCATCTTACCCTTACCCCAACCCCATTACAACCTTCTAAAGACCTCATGATACTTGCATACATGCATCATATATTTGTTTATTGTTAGATGAAAAGCAAATCCTAGAAAGCATGATTAGGAGGAGACTTGAGTGATTAAACCCTAAACACCGAGCGATGAGAGTGCATACACACCTAGTGAGGGTTCGATCACTCAATTCTATGTCTCCACCTCTCTTATCATGTATTCTTGCAAGTTGCTTTATATTGATGAGTTAAATCAATTCTCTAGATTTTGATTGCACTAAATTATTTCTTTGCTTCGCCCTATATGTCCATATACTTGCTTGGAAATTTGATTGTTTGTTTTCACCAATTCAATAGGATACTATGATATAGATACGTATAGATAGTATATAGCATACTTGCAAGCATATAGATAGTTTCATTCAATAAGTTGTTTACCCTTTGATCTTTCTCCTTGTTTGGTTTAGCATGAGGACATGCTATTGTTTAAGTGTGGGAGAATTGATGAGTCCATATTTGACAATATATTTTGGCTTGATTTGAATAGATTTCATCACATAAACTCACACTTAATCACCAAAATAGCATATTTTGTGTTTGATCCCTAAATTGAACCTAGATGTGAAAACATGCATTTTTGTGCTTAAATTAGTGATTTTAATTCCACTTTTATTCTATTTGATGCCATGACATGTTTGTTGAGTGATTTCAGGTCATAGAGGCAAGAATGGATAGCCAAAAGTGGAAGGAAGCATGCAAAAAGTGAGAACACATGAGGAAAACAAAGGAGAAGCACACAGCCAAGTGTGCATATCACAACCCTCTGTGTGTACACACAGGAGGAAATCAGCATGTGTGCGTGTGCACGACCCTCTGTGGTTACGCACAAGTGAACATTCAGCAAAGTGTGCGTGCGCACACATCTGTGCGTATGCACAGGTCCCTGCACGTGGTTTCATTAATGAAGCACATGATCCGCAATTTTTAGGGGCTTTTGACCCAATTTTGGAAGGCTTGATGCTGAATGGAAGTGCTATATGAAGGGGATAGCAACACATAAAAAAGGGAAGCTTTCATTAGGACTTAGAACTCTTTTTTTTACAATTTTCCATAGTTTTAGGAGTAGGAGTAGTGTAGGGTAGTTTTCTTTATTTCTCCCCTAGGGTTTCATTTACATCTCCATTGTAGTATTTTATAGCAAGCTTTGATTTTGGATTTTGCTTCTTTTATTGTAAGTACTCTCAATTTCTCATTAATTAAATCTTTTTCTTTTATTTTCTTATGGTTCAAGTTACTTTGTTATATATGCAATTTTGAGTTTCTTGAAGTTTTGATCGATAAATTTAGTGTTTTATGCTTTATATATGCTTGGTTTATTGTCTATTATGGATATTGTGAATAGTTGGTTATAGTTTTATATTTTTCTTTGCAATTTCTTATGTTTTGATTTTATGCCCACCAAGTATTTGTGAAAATACCACTTGGTAATTTTGAGTAGCTTTTCACACCTTGGCTTGGGAAATGAGTTCCTAGGATACTAGAGTCATAATGTTCGACATTTAATGACGATTCTTGGGTAGTTAGTTGACTCTTGTTTCAATTGACGCTAATTTTTTACCAATTAATTTGGTAAATTAGCTAGGACTTATGGATTAAGGTCAATTATGCTTGCTTGACTTACTCCTCGATATTAGGGGTAGACAAAGTGAGATTAACTCATCATAATTACCATAGTTGTGGTTATGACGATGATTGGATTCCTTGGATCCTCATTCCCAAGTCAAGGCTCTTTATGCATTTCTAGTATTTTCACTACGTTTTGATCTTGTTTCCTTTTTGACTTGCATTAACTCCCAATTTTGATCATCTCTTAGTTCTTTTATTGTTTAGTGCTTTTAATCTTTTGTTCTTTGATTGCACAAACCCCTTTTTGCCTCCACAACCAAGAGCGTAACACTTCAATTGCATCCCAAGGGAGAACGACCCGAGGTTTAATTACTCTCGGTTTAATGTTTGAATTTGAAAACTAAACTTTGATGTTGGTAGTTAGTTGTTGATTTGGCTATACTTGCAACGAAGTGATTTTATTTTGAGAAATTCTAAATCGACATAATCCTCTCCATCAAAACACTTCTTCATAAATCCTATACCCTTTGATCTGATCTTGAATTTGTTCTGACGCAATACATAATCCTCAATATCTTCTTTTGTTTTGTATTCCTTTGATCAAGCTTAGCTTGTTTATGCCACGAGCAATTTCTGGATGTGACAAGCAATACGTTTGTTATGTGGGATACGGTTGCCGCAAGAAATAGACTATTCTCTTCGTCAAAATAGCCTGAAAGAAATAAATTGCTTGCAAATGGATCATTTCTAAACTTTTATCCTTGGCATTGTTTATATTCCTCTTTAAGCATCTTGTACTTTTTTATCTTGAGCTAGATTTGGGGCACTAATCAATCTTTAATTCTTTGAAAACATTGTCACTAACTTTGGTTGTCTATAATTGTGAACCTTGTGTTTCTTCGATTGAGATGGAAATTATTTTAATCTAATATATCATCTTTTCTTCTATTGTTCTTGTCAAAGTTCTTTACCTCAGACTTTTTTTTCTTAAGGTACGGTCTAATTCTGTTTCTAATACTCTTCATTGTATATGTATAACTTTGTTTAGTTAGAATTCTATTCAGCTTCCAAACTTTTATGAACATTGTCTATGTTGTTCACCCTTTTCTTTCTGAATTTTGACTTCTTTTGCTTCAGTTGAGTTTATTTAATGTCATATGCGATACCCTATTTTCCTCGGATATGGATTGTGAACATAGTAGATAAGATTGGCTTATGTGCAATATCACAAGAAATTACGCAAGTTGTAGACGTGAAGGGAAACTGGTCATATTTCAGTGAAGACTATAAACGTACACTGAGTTTATTTGTCAAATGTAACAGCCCAGACCACCTGCTAGCACGATATTGTCCGCTTTCACACACAAGGCCTCACGGTTTTGCCTTTGACGATAGAGATGATAGCCGAAGCCTCCCACACTCACTCGTCAAAACGCGTCATGCTAGGGAAAGGTATCCACACCCTTATAAGGCATGCTTCGTTCCCCTCCCTAACCGATGTGGGACCTTACAATCCACCCCCTAAGGGAGTCCAGCGTCCTCGCTGACACATTGATCCGAGTTATGGCTCTAATACCATTTGTAACAGCCCAGACCACCCGCTAGCACGATATTGTCCACTTTGTCCCACAAGGCCTCACAATTTTGCCTTTGACGATAGGGATGATAGTCGAAGCCCCCCACACTCACTCATCAAAATGCGTCATGCTAGGGAGAGGTATCCACACCCTTATAAGGCATGCTTCGTTCCCCTCTCCAACCGATGTGTGCCTTACAATTACACATGGTATTAGAGCTAGAACCCGGATCGATGTGCCAGCGAGGGCGCTGGGCTCCCTTAGGGGGGTGAATTGTAAGGCCCACATCGGTTGGAGAAGGGAACGAAGCATGCCTTAGAAGGGTGTGGATACCTCTCCCTAGCATGACGCGTTTTGACGAGTGAGTGTGGGGGGCTTCGACTATCATCCCTATCATCAAAGGCAAAACCGTGAGGCCTTGTGGGACAAAACGGATAATATCGTGCTAGCGGGTGGTCTGGGCTGTTACAAATGGTATCAGAGCCAGAACCTAGATCAATGTGCCAGCGAGGACGCTGGACTCCCTTAGGGGGTGGATTGTAAGGTCCCACATCGGTTGGGGAGGGGAATGAAGCATGCCTTATAAGAGTGTGGATACCTCTCCCTAGCATGACGCGTTTTGACGAGTGAGTGTGGGAGGCTTCGGCTATCATCTCTATCAGCAAAGGCAAAACCGTGAGGCCTTGGGTGCCAAAGCGGACAATATCCTGCTAGCAGGTGGTCTGGGCTGTTACAGATGGTATCAGAGCCAGAACCCGGATCGATTTGCCAGCGAGGGCGCTGGGCTCCATTAGGGGGGTGGATTGTAAGGCCCACATCGGTTGGGGAGGGGAACGAAGCATGCCTTATAAAGGTGTGGATACCTCTCCTTAGCATGACGCGTTTTGATGAGTGAGTGTGGGAGGCTTCGGCTATCATCTCTATCGTCAAAGGCAAAACCGTGAGGCCTTGTGTGAGAAAGGGGACAATATCGTGCTAACGGGTGGTCTGGGCTGTTACATGCTAGCGGGTGATCTGGGCTGTTACACGTATCAGAGCCAGAACCCGGATCGATGTGCCAGTGAGGGCGCTGGGCTCTCTTAGGGGGGGTGCATTGTAGGGTCCCACATCGGTTGGGGAGGGGAACGAAGCATGCCTTATAAGGGTGTAGATACCTCTCCCTACCATGACGCATTTTGACGAGTGAGTGTGGGGGGCTTTGGCCATCATCCCTATCGTCAAAGGCAAAACCGTGAGGCCTTTCGTGCCAAAGCGGACAATATCTTGCTAGCGGGTGGTCTAGGCTGTTACAAATGGTATCAGAGCCAAAACCCAGATCAATGTGCCAGCGAGGACGCTGGACTCCCTTAGGGGGTGGATTGTAAGGCCCACATCGGTTGGGGAGAGGAACGAACCATGCCTTATAAGGGTTATGGATACCTCTCTCTAGCATGACGCGTTTTGACGAGTGAGTATGGGGCTTCGGCTAGAATCCCTATCGTCAAAGGCAAAACCGTGAGGCCTTGTGTGCCAAAGCGGATAATATCGTGCTAGCGGGTGGTTTCGGCTGTTACAAATGGTATCAGAGCCAGAACCCGGATCAATGTGTCAACGAGGACGCTGAACTCCCTTAGGGGGTGGATTGTAAGGCCCCACATCGGTTAGGGAGGAGAACGAAGCATGCCTTATAAGGGTGTGGATACCTCTCCCTAGCATGACGCGTTTTGACGAGTGAGTGTGGGGGGATTCGACTATCATCCCTATCGTCAAATGCAAAACCGTGAGGCCTTGTGGGACAAAGCGGACAATATCGTGCTAGCTGGTGGTCTGGGCTGTTACAAATGGTATCAGAGCCAGAACCTGGATCAATGTGCCAGCAAGGACGCTGGACTCCCTTAGGGGGTGGATTGTAAGGTCCCACATCGGTTGGAGAGGGGAACGAAGCATGCCTTATAATGGTGTGGATACCTCTCCCTAGCATGACGAGTTTTGACGAGTGAGTATGGGAGGCTTCGGCTATCATCTCTATCAGCAAAGGCAAAACCGCGAGGCCTTGTGTGCCAAAGCGGACAATATCGTGCTAGCGGGTGGTATGGGCTGTTACAGATGGTATCAGAGCTAGAACCCATATCGATGTGCCAGCGAGGGCTCTGGGCTCCATTATGGGGTGGATTGTAAGGCCCACATCGATTGGGGAGGGGAACGAAGCATGCCTTATAAGGGTGTGGATACCTCTCCTTAGCATGACGCATTTTGGCGAGTGAGTGTGGGAGGCTTCGGCTATCATCTCTATCGTCAAAGGCAAAACCGTGAGGCCTTGTGTGCCAAAGCAGACAATATCGTGCTAGCGGGTGGTCTAGGCTGTTACATACTAGCGGGTGATCTGGGCTGTTACACATATCAGAGCCAGAACCTGGATCGATGTGCCAGCGAGGGCGCTGGGCTCTCTTAGGCGGTTTATTTTAAGGTCCCACATCGGTTGGGGAGGGAAACAAAGCATGCCTTATAAGGGTGTAGCTACCTCTCCCTAGCATGACGCATTTTGACGAGTGAGTGTGGGGGTCTTTGGCCATCATCCCTGTCGTCAAAGGCAAAACCGTGAGGCCTTATGTGCCAAAGCGGACAATATCGTGCTAGCGGGTGGTCTGGGCTGTTACAAAAGGTATCAGAGCCAGAACCCGGATCAATGTGCCAGCGAGGACGCTGGACTCCCTTAGGGGGTGGATTGCAAGGCCCACATCGGTTGGGGAGAGGAACGAAGCATGCCTTATAAGGGTTGTGGATACCTCTCTCTAGCATGACGCGTTTTGATGAGTGAGTATGGGGGCTTCGGCTAGCATCCCTATCGTCAAAGGCAAAACCGTGAGGCCTTGTGTGCCAAAGCGGATAATATCGTGCTAGCGGATGGTTTCGGCTGTTACAAATGGTATCAGAGCCAGAACCCGGATCAATGTGCCAGCGAGGACGCTGGACTCCCTTAGGGGGTGGATTGTAAGGCCCACATCGGTTGGGGAGGGGAACGAAGCATGCCTTATAAGGGTGTGGATACCTCTCCCTAGCATGACGCGTTTTGACGAGTGAGTGTGGGAGGCTTCGGCTATCATCTCTATCGTCAAAGGCAAAACCGTGAGGCCTTGTGGGACAAAGCGGACAATATCGTGCTAGAGGGTGGTCTGGACTGTTACAGATGGTATCAGAGCCAGAGCCCGGATCGATATGCCAGCAAGGGCGCTGGACTCCCTTAGGGGGTGGATTGTAAGGCCCACATCGGTTGGAGAGAGGAACGAAGCATGCCTTATAAGGGTTGTGGATACCTCTCTCTAGCATGACGCGTTTTGACGAGTGAGTATGGGGGCTTCGGCTAGCATCCCTATCGTCAAAGGCAAAACCGTGAGGCCTTGTGTGCCAAAGCGGATAATATCGTGTGTTACAAATGGTATCAGAGCCAGAACCCGGATCAATGTGCCAGCGAGGACGCTGGACTCCCTTAAAAGGCAAAACCGCGAGGCCTTGTGTGCCAAAGCGGACAATATCGTGCTAGAGGGTGGTCTGGACTGTTACAGATGGGATCAGAGCCAGAGCCCGGATCGATATGCCAGCAAGGGCGCTGGACTCCCTTAGGGGGGGGATTGTAAGGCCCACATCGGTTGGGGAGGGGAACGAAGCATGCCTTATAAGAGTGTGGATACCTCTCCCTAGGATGACGCATTTTGACGAGTGAGTGTGGCGGCTTTGGCCATCATCCCTATCGTCAAAGGCACCGCGAGGCCTTGTGTGCCAAAGCGGACAATATCGTGCTAGAGGGTGGTCTGGACTGTTACAGATGGGATCAGAGCCAGAGCCCGGATCGATATGCCAGCAAGGGCGCTGGACTCCCTTAGGGGGGGGATTGTAAGGCCCACATCGGTTGGGGAGGGGAACGAAGCATGCCTTATAAGAGTGTGGATACCTCTCCCTAGGATGACGCATTTTGACGAGTGAGTGTGGCGGCTTTGGCCATCATCCCTATCGTCAAAGGCACCGCGAGGCCTTGTGTGCCAAAGCGGACAATATCGTGCTAGAGGGTGGTCTGGACTGTTACAGATGGGATCAGAGCCAGAGCCCGGATCGATATGCCAGCAAGGGCGCTGGACTCCCTTAGGGGGGGGATTGTAAGGCCCACATCGGTTGGGGAGGGGAACGAAGCATGCCTTATAAGAGTGTGGATACCTCTCCCTAGGATGACGCATTTTGACGAGTGAGTGTGGCGGCTTTGGCCATCATCCCTATCGTCAAAGGCACCGCGAGGCCTTGTGTGCCAAAGCGGACAATATCGTGCTAGAGGGTGGTCTGGACTGTTACAGATGGGATCAGAGCCAGAGCCCGGATCGATATGCCAGCAAGGGCGCTGGACTCCCTTAGGGGGGGGATTGTAAGGCCCACATCGGTTGGGGAGGGGAACGAAGCATGCCTTATAAGAGTGTGGATACCTCTCCCTAGGATGACGCATTTTGACGAGTGAGTGTGGCGGCTTTGGCCATCATCCCTATCGTCAAAGGCACCGCGAGGCCTTGTGTGCCAAAGCGGACAATATCGTGCTAGAGGGTGGTCTGGACTGTTACAGATGGGATCAGAGCCAGAGCCCGGATCGATATGCCAGCAAGGGCGCTGGACTCCCTTAGGGGGGGGATTGTAAGGCCCACATCGGTTGGGGAGGGGAACGAAGCATGCCTTATAAGAGTGTGGATACCTCTCCCTAGGATGACGCATTTTGACGAGTGAGTGTGGCGGCTTTGGCCATCATCCCTATCGTCAAAGGCACCGCGAGGCCTTGTGTGCCAAAGCGGACAATATCGTGCTAGAGGGTGGTCTGGACTGTTACAGATGGGATCAGAGCCAGAGCCCGGATCGATATGCCAGCAAGGGCGCTGGACTCCCTTAGGGGGGGGATTGTAAGGCCCACATCGGTTGGGGAGGGGAACGAAGCATGCCTTATAAGAGTGTGGATACCTCTCCCTAGGATGACGCATTTTGACGAGTGAGTGTGGCGGCTTTGGCCATCATCCCTATCGTCAAAGGCACCGCGAGGCCTTGTGTGCCAAAGCGGACAATATCGTGCTAGAGGGTGGTCTGGACTGTTACAGATGGGATCAGAGCCAGAGCCCGGATCGATATGCCAGCAAGGGCGCTGGACTCCCTTAGGGGGGGGATTGTAAGGCCCACATCGGTTGGGGAGAGGAACGAAGCATGCCTTATAAGGGGGAGAGGAACGAACCATGCCTTATAAGGGTTATGGATACCTCTCCCTAGCATGACGCGTTTTGACGAGTGAGTGTGGGGGGCTTCGGCTAGCATCCCTATCGTCAAAGGCAAGTGGATACCTCTCTCTAGCATGACGCGTTTTGACGAGTGAGTATGGGGGCTTCGGCTAGCATCCCTATCGTCAAAGGCAAAACCGTGAGGCCTTGTGTGCCAAAGCGGATAATATCGTGCTAACAGGTGGTTTCAGCTGTTGCAAATGGTATCAGAGCCAGAACCCGGATTAATGTGCCAGCGAGGACGCTGGACTCCCTTAGGGGGGTGGATTGTAAGGCCTCACATCGGTTGGGAAGGGGAACGAAGCATGCCTTATAAGAGTGTGGATACCTCTCCGTAGCATGACGCGTTTTGACGAGAGAGTGTGGGGGGCTTCGACTATCATCCCTATCATCAAAGGCAAAACCGTGAGGCCTTGTGGGACAAAGCGGACAATATCGTGCTAGCGGCTGGTCTGGGCTGTTACAAATGGTATCAGAGCCAGAACCCGGATCAATGTGCCAGCGAGGACGCTGGACTCCCTTAGGGGGTGGATTGTAAGACCCACATCGGTTGGGGAGAGGAACGAAGCATGCCTTATAAGGGTTGTGGATACCTCTCCCTAGCATGACGCATTTTGACGAGTGAGTGTGGGCGGATTTGGCCATCATTCCTATCGTCAAAGGCAAAACCGTGAGGCCTTGTGTGCCAAAGCGGATAATATCGTGCTAGCAGGTGATTTCGGCTGTTATAAATGGTATCAGAGCCAGAACCCGGATCAATGTGCCAGCGAGGACGCTGGACTCCCTTAGGGGGTAGACTGTAAGGCCCCACATCGGTTGGGGAGGGGAACGAAGCATGCCTTATAAGAGTGTGGATACCTCTCCCTAGCATGACGCATTTTGACGAGTGAGTGTGGCGGCTTTGGCCATCATCCCTATCGTCAAAGGCAAAACCGTGAGGCCTTATGTGCCAAAGCGGATAATATTGTGCTTGCGGGTGGTCTGGGCTGTTACAAATGGTATCAGAGCCAGAACCCGGATCAATGTGGCAGCGAGGACGCTGGACTCCCTTAGGGGGTGGATTGTAAGGCCCACATCGGTTGGGGAGAGGAACGAAGCATGCCTTATAAGGGTTGTGGATACCTCTCTCTAGCATGATGCGTTTTGACGAGTGAGTATGGGGGCTTCGGCTAGCATCCCTATCGTCAAAGGCAATACCGCGAGGCCTTGTGTGCCAAAGCGGATAATATCGTGCTAGTGGGTGGATTCGGCTGTTACAAATGGTATCAGAGCCAGAACCCGGATCAATGTGCCAGCGAGGACGCTGGACTCCCTTAGGGAGTGGATTTTAAGGCCCCACATCAGTTGGGGAGGGGAACAAAGCATGCCTTAAAAGGGTGTGGATACCTCTCCCTAGCATAACTCATTTTGATGAGTGAGTGTGGGGGGCTTCGGCTAGCATCCCTATCGTCAAAGTCAAAACCCTGAGGCCTTGTGTTCTAAAGCGGATAATATCGTTCTAGCGGGTGGTTTCGGCTGTTACAAATGGTATCAGAGCCACAGCCCGGATCAATGTGCCAGCGAGGACGCTGGACTCCCTTAGGGAGTGGATTGTAAGTCCCCACATCGGTTGGGGAGGGGAACGAAGCATGCCTTATAAGGGTGTGGATACCTCTCCCTAGCATGACGCGTTTTGACGAGTGAGTGTGGGGGGCTTCGGCTAGCATCCCTATCGTCAAAGGCAAAACCGTAAGGCCTTGCGTGCCAAAGCGGACAATATCTTGCTAGCGGATGGTCTGGGCTGTTACAGATGGTATCAGAGCCGGAGCCCGGATCGATGTGCCAGCGAGGGCATGGATGGGGAGAGGTATTTTACACCCTTATAAGGCATGCTTTGTTCCCCTCTCCAACCAATGTGGGCCTTACAATCCACCCCCCTAAGGGAGTCCAGTGCCCCCGCTGGCACATCGATCCGGGTTCTGGCTCTGATACCATATGTTACAGATGGTATTAGATCCAGAGCCCGGATCGATGTGCCAGCGAGGGCGCTGGCCTCTCTTAGGGGGTAGATTGTAAGGTCCCACATCGGTTGGGAGGGGAACGAAGCATGCCTTATAAGGGTGTAGATATCTCTCCCTACCATGACGCGTTTTGACGAGTGAGTGTGGGGGGCTTCGGCTATCATCCCTATCGTCAAAGGCAAGACTGTGAGGCCTTATGTGCCAAAGCAGACAATATCATGCTAGCGGGTAATCTAGGCTGCTACACATGTAAGGTCCCCCATCTGTTGGGGAGGGGAACGAAGCATGCCTTGTAAGGGTGTGGATACCTCTCCCTAGCATGACGCATTTTGACGAGTGAGTGTGGGAGGCTTCGGCTATCATCTCTATCGTCAAAGGCAAAACCGTGAGGCCTTGTGTGCCAAAGCGGATAATATCGTGCTAGCAGGTGGTCCGGGCTGTTACAGATGGTATCAGAGCCAGACCCCGGATCGATGTGCCAGCAAAGGCGCTGGACTCCCTTAGGAGGTAGATTGTATGGTCGCACATCGGTTGGGGAGGGGAACGAAGCATGCCTTATAAGGGTGTGGATACCTCTCCCTAGCATGACATATTTTGACGATTGAGTGTGGGGGGGCTTCGGCTAGCATCCCTATCGTCAAAAGCAAAACCGTGAGGCCTTGTGTGCCAAAGTGGACAATATTGTGCTAGCGAGTGATCTGGGCTGTTACAGATGGTATCAGAGCCAGAACTCGGATCAATGTGCCAGCGAGGACGCTGGACTCCCTTAGGGGATGGATTGTAAGGTCCCACATCGGTTGGAGAAGGTAACGAAGCATGCCTTATAAGGGTGTGGATACCTCTCCCTAGCATGACGCGTTTTGACGAGTGAGTGTGGGGGGCTTCGGCTATCATCGCTATGTCAAAGGCAAAACCGTGAGGCCTTGTGTGCCAAAGCAGACAATATCGTGCTAGAGGGTGGTCTGGACTGTTACAGATGGTATCAGAGCCAGAGCCCGGATCGATATGCCAGCAAGGGCGCTGGACTCCCTTAGGGGGTGGATTGTAAGGTCCCACATCGGTTGGGGAGGGGAACGAAGCATGCCTTATAAGGGTGTGGATACATCTCCCTAGCATGACGCGTTTTGATGAGTGAGTGTGGGGGGCTTCGGCTATCATCCCTATCGTCAAAGGCAAAACCGTGAGGCCTTGTGTGCCAAAGCAGACAATATCATGCTAGCGGGTGGTCTGGGCTGTTACATCAAACCCTGAGTCACATATTTTTTAGGTTTAATTTACATTAAACCTATTCTATAACTTTTGTACCATAATACACTATTTCTCTTGTTTTCATAAAATGTGATTTTTTCTCATGTTTGAAAACTCAACATGGCAAGTCTTTCTATTTTTCTTTGATATGTTTAAAAAGGGAGGTTAGTATGAATCTTCTCCATCTTATATCAATTTTTAAGGACGAAAATTTTTGTAAGGTGGGTAGAATATAACATCCTGAGTTTTTAAAAAACGTAAACAGTTAAGTTATTTATAATTTATTATATTTGTTGAGATTTTATTTTTAAGAAAACTATTTTACCAAAAGTAACTGAATAGAATTTTCTGATTATCAAAGTATAATTTAATTGTGATTTATTCAATTAGTTTGAACAGTTT
>NC_029794.2:72301810-72345332 GCF_000816755.2 Arachis ipaensis | reverse complement strand
TACTAATATTATTATTAAGTTCAAAATCTGCCGGTATGAGTAAATATTAGTACTCTTCGATGAACTTAGCTTTGCTAATGCTTCATCGTATATCTTTTATCATTAAGTTACTAATGTCATTTATATTAGTAATTCATATATATTTAATCCTATATATATTATTAGTTGTGTTTTAATATATCCAATTTTATAATTATCCGTTTAAGATATTTATAACTTGAATCGCTGACTCAGCAGCTTAACCAATTAACATGTGCCCCTCTTATAACACCACATCACCATCACTTCTTTCATTTTCCTCATTCAGCGTGAGTCACGAGGGAAGAAAGAGAGAGAACCGTGAGAGAGAAAGCAAGAATTCAATGATACCTCTGAGTTTACGAACTTGATTTCTTGAGTTCCATAATTCCGATAAAAAATCAAATCCGATTAAAATATCTGTATCTTCCTCCTCTTCACGATGACGTCACTTTTTTTCAAGAAGAAGCAACGGTGGATTTGCTGTCCCTCCATGCAAGGTTCGGCCGAGGGAGCTCCGGATGTGGAGTAGCTGATTTTGACGTTTTCTTCTTTGATTTCTCGTTCAGAAAACTTCTTTGGTGTTTCGGTTTGGCGATTGACGTACAGAGGTAGGGTTTGGTAATTTTGCATTGATTAAATATTAATGCGATTTGTGATTGTCAGTTTGATTGATTATTGGTTGAGTTTGATTAAGTTTATGTTGAAATTTTGTTGAATTATTGTTGTTGCTTGTGATTTGTTGGTTCGTCTATGAGGAACAGCCCAACTGGGGTTGTTTTGATGATTTTGGGACTGTTGTGAATGAAAATTTACTGATGAGAAATATTCATGATGTTTGATGGCTGAGATATTAAAATGAAAGTTATGAAAAATCGGTAACCATAAAGCTCGAAAATAGACTTAAAAATGAAGCAAAAAACTTGAAGAATTTAGGGAATGGGCTTCGGTCCTTTGGTGAAGCTATAATCATCGAAATAAAAATTTATCTTTGAGATTGAAATAGTAATTTAATAAAAAACGTAAGTTAGTTTTGTAATAATTATATAAGTTTTGGTGTATTTTAGATAATAATTAAGAAGTTTAGGAGTAAAATAGGTATTTTATAAAAAGTGCAAGATTATTTTGGTATTTTTATTATATATAAGGATATTTTAGTAATTTATAAACTATGTTGGTGTAAAAATATAATTATTTTAAAAAGTTCAGAGATACAGAATAATTTATAAAAGCTTAAAAATAAAGCTTAAGTTAATAAGTTTTGAGTAATAAGATTATTTAAAGTTTAATTTAGTAAGTTTTGGATAATAAAGAAAAATACTACTCTTACTCCAGTGTTAAGATTATTATCTATGTATTTTTTTTAATTTATATATTAGTAATATGTATTATAACAGAAAAGAAGAGTTAAATAGTAATTTACTTAAAAGTTGTAAAAAGACGAACCTAAACTGAGAATCTTATGATTCATTCTTCATAAAACATCTAGGGGGAGATGAGGGAAGAGTGTGAACACAATTTGGGGTATTAAAACAAGAAAAATAAAAGAATGATAAATAGAAAATAAAAAGAAGAAGAAAGAAAAGAATGTATTAATTAAAGGGAATATCTGCCACATGAGAGCAGATCTCAGGAGAGCAAAGAGGAAAGACTAAAAGATTCTAATGAACCTCTGTCACGCAAGAGCAGAACACAGAAAAGAAGAGAATGTATTAATTAAAGGGATCTCTACTATAGGAGAACAGAGGACAAAGATAAAAAGACTTTAAAAGACTGTCTGCTATATGAGAGCATATGCAACCTTGTTTCGGCCTTAGGGCCAAATATATAGTGGGGACTGACGTTAGGATTTTTGCCAGTAAAGAATGTCATAAAAACAGTCGCGTTGTAGATATAGTCTCTAAACTGACAAAAATCCCTTCGTACAAACGTTTTGGTTGTCACAAGTAACAAACCCCTTTAAAATTGATAACCGAGTATTTAAACCTCGGGTCGTCTTCTCAAGGAATTGCAGGGATGTATATTCTTATTATTGGTTATGAGTTTGTAAATTGGGGGTTTTGGAAGTAAGGTAGGAATATGTTATATGAAAAGTAAAATAAAATAATAATAATAATAAAATCTCTTGGCAAGGTATAAGAAATTGGAAGTCCAGACTTAGTTATTCTTATCAATAACAATGAAAGTTGAATCTTAATTCCACTTAGTCAACCTTTACTAAAGTAAAGGAAAGTCAAGGGACTAATTAGTTTGATCTTCGAATCCTATTTATTTCCTAAGAAAAGGTTGGGATTATTGAAGCTCAGTTCAATTAGCAAAGATAACAGTTATCAATTATGCTGTTGAATTGGATAACTCCTGAGTTACTGATTTCTTAACCCAAGCCAAAAGGGGAAAAGTAAATCTACTGGAATAAAAATGCCTTCAAATGGGAAGCAATAATCATGTAAATAAAAGAAAGCAATATTTAAACTGAAATACCTCGAATTGCATTAACAAAAGAACTTAAATCTGACATAGACATGCATGGAAAAATAAATAAAAGAACATTGAACCTGGGATTGAGAGTCACTCCTAAAACTGAGAAGTCCTAAATCCTAATCCTAAGAGAGATGAGAGAACCTCTCTTTCTAAAAAAACTACATCTACTCCTAAAAATTGTGAATTATGAGAGCTTCTTCATGAATGGATGCAGTCCCCCACTTTATAGCCTCTAATTTGTGTTTTCTAGGCCGCAAACTGGGTCAGAAATAGTCCAGAATTCGCTGGTTTCGAATTTTGCCACGCTGGATTTCCGTCCCTGCGACGCGGCCGCATGAATCACGCGATCGCATCGTCTAGCATCAGGGAAGTTATAATATATTATATATCAAATCAAAGCTCCAGATGTTAGCTTTCCAACGCAACTGGAACCGCGTCGTTTGGACCTCTGTAGCTAAAGTTATAGCCGTTTGAGTGCAGAGAGGTCAGGCTGGACAGCTTAGCAATTTCTCCAACTTCTTGCATTCCTTCCACTTTTGCATGCTTCCTTTCCATCCTCAGAGCCATTCCTGTCCTATAATATCTGAAAACACTTAACACACATATCAAGGCATCTAATGGTAATAAGAGAGGATTAATATTAGCAAATATAAGTCCAAAGAAATATGTTTTCAATCAAAGCACATAATTAGGAAGGCAAATGTAAAACCATGCAAATAGTATGAATAAGTGGGTAAAGAGTAGATAAGAACCACTCAATTGAGCACAAGATAAACCATAAAATAGTGGTTTATCAACCTCCCCACACTTAAACACTAGCATGTCCTCATGCTAAGCTCAAGAGAAACTATAAAGAAATGAAGAGGAATGGTAGAATGCATGAATCAAATTCCAAGAAAAAAAAATGTTTCTACCTACTTGGTTAAAAGTAAATAAATTCTCCAAGACAAATATGAATCAAATTCCACTAATTCAAATCATACAGTGAAAACAAATAAACTTGTAAGAAGATAGCTCATGAAAGCAGGGAACATAGAATTAAGCATTGAACCCTCACTGGTAGTGTATATCACTCTAACCTCTCAAGTGTATAGGGTAATTCACTCTACTCTTCCCCAATCATGCTTTCTAAACCTTGTTCTTCATCTAACTAATCAACAAAAATTTAGTGTACCAATGCAAACATCATGAGGTCTTTTTCAAGGTTGTAATGGGGCTACGGTAAGGGTAAAGGTATATATATGGCTAAGTGAGCTATAAATTGAATCTTTGACTAGCCAAGCTCTCACCTAACATACATACACTCTATATAACTTTAAAATCATACCTAGCTACCCAAAATTTTCCCACTTTTGTATTACATGCTCATGTATCAAACTTATTTTTGAATTTTGTCCCATGTGCATTGATTTTTTTTATTTTGCATTTGGGGTATTTTTTTTCATTTTTCTTTTCTTTTTTTTTTTGTATCCCCTTATTTAATTACAATATATATTTTTCTTCAATACACATGGTAATTTAATTATTTTGATTTTACATGAGCATGCTTCCCAAATTTTCAAATAACTTATTCAAATTTAATTCCCTACTTTTTCATATCATCCCATGTTCCCATAAAATTTCCCACACTTAAATTTTACACAATATATATCTTAAGCTAACCAAGGATTCAACTTCGGATTCTTATTTTGTTTTTCTGCTTAAGGCTAGTAATGTGGTTATAAAACAGAGGGGGTTTAAAAGCTCAAGGGGGCTAACAAGGGTGATGTAAAAGGTAGGCTAATTTTGGGATAAGTGAGCTAAAATCAAACAATGGCCTCAATCATATGCAAGCATGTAAATACAATAAATATTGGACATATAGAATGGAACAAAAAATAGATTACAATCATAGAGAAGGAAACACACAGGAATAAAAATATTTATGGTTAAATAATATAACCATGTAAATAAGCTCAAAGTCTCACAGGTTGTGTGTTCTTTGGCTCAAAAACCATGTTCCAAATACAACTTCAAACAAGTTTAACACAAAAATTTTCATTTTAAATTAGTAAAATTTTTCAAAAATAGGGTCCTAAAAAGAATTTTATTACTTTAACCAAGTAGTAACTAAATGCACAAAATCAAATAAACATGCAATCAAATATGCAGATGCAACAATGAACAAATTAACATTGGTGTTGAAATAGGAAATAACTAACCCATGGAAATCGGTATCGACCTCCCCACACTTAAAGATTGCACCGTCCTCGGTGCATGCTGAGATTTGCAAGTGGACGGGGGTTGTGGTTCCTTGGCTGGGGCTCTTTTTGTTCCTTTCCTTGCCGGTAGTTTGGGAGTAGTTTTCTCTTTACCCTTCTTGGTGGCCATCCTGAAAAGGGAAAAAGAAAGTGTCTTTTTAAAGCTAAGGGTTAGAGCAAGGAAGAGAGCGGAAAATGTGGTAATCAATGCACATTAAGATATACTGACATTATCACATGCTCGCGAGTACATGTGAAAAGTCATCAATGAAAAATAGCTAGTGTATATGATGACAAGTGAATGCAAGGTGTTTATTGGCATGCTGGCAAAGGCATGAGTAGCATAGATCAAGCATTCAATGTCCAAATTAGATTACCAAGTCTTTCAAACTATCAACATGTTTGTAATGACAATTATATTGAATGAATATGATATGAAAAAGGGTTTTGTGAAAAGCAGGCATTCAGAGTAGTAGGATAAAAGATACTGAAAAGCAGTGCACAATGCCATACGGGCGTTTTTACAAACACATAGCATGCATGGTAAATAATCTAATGAAAATAATAAATTGAACATGCAAGCAACCCTTTAAAAATAAATATATATAATTGTCAAACCATTTTAATAATCCAAAAATATATAAAAATAATGACCCAAATAAATTTCTAACACCAATGAAAATAATGCAATGAATGAAAGTATGCAAATAAATTAAATAAAATAGAATGAGAGGGAAAAAGGATGAGAAGAAGAAAAAGAAAGTAAGAAAGGAGAGAGAAGGAAGAAATTAGGATTAGAAAAGAAAAGATAAGAAAATTGGCACTAATCTGGATAGGTTGTGCGACGCTGGCGACGTGATCACGTGGGTGACGCAGTCGCGTGGTGCGCGATAAGGTTGGGTGACGCGGACGCATGGGGCACGCGATCGCGTGACTTGATTTGTGCTAGTGGCGCGAGTGCAGCCTCGCAGTCGCACAACTCTCTGTTCAAAACTCAGTATTGCCAAAATCCAGGGTGACGCGGTCGCGTGGGGCACGCGATCGCACAGGTGGCCTTATTTCCAATATGACGCGGACGCGTGGGTGATGCGTTCACGTGGCAGGGCTTGTGCTACTAGCACAGGTCCAGCCCAACTCCAGCACAACTTTCTGCCATACACCCTTTTTACGCCGATTTCAGGTCACGCAGCCGCGTGGGTGACGCGGTCACGTGGGAGGCCATTATTCCCATATGACGTGGTCGCGCCAGCGACGCGGTCGCGTGGGGTGATTTGTGCCATTGGCACGCCTCCAGCGCTGCTCCTGCGAAACTCTCTGTTCATATTAATATTGTCTCCCATCTTCTTGCGACGCGGACGCGTCGCTGATGCGGTCGCGTCGCGTGCTCGCTTTTTTTTTTTTAATCTGAAAAGATGCAGAATACAGTGTTAATATGAATGTGATGCAAAACTCCAGGTTCAATAAAATAAAATAAAATAAAACTTGAAAACAAATAAAACTAAATAAAAAAAATGAACGATCATACCATGGTGGGTTGTCTCCCACCTAGCACTTTTAGTTAGAGTCCTTAAGTTGGACATTTGATGAGCTTCCTGTTATGGTGGCTTATGCTTGTATTCATCCAGGAATCTCCACCAATGTTTGTATCTCCAGTAACCTCCGGGGTCCCAAACTAAGCATGTAAAGCCCTTAAGGAGCTTTAACCAGATTCTTAGGCTCCCGGGGTGACAAATGTCATAGCAGATTCCAGGATCCCAAATCTTGCTTTTACACCCATTTTTTTGTTGATCATCATGATTCCATCTGGGTGGCAAGTAATCTGAATTCTCACTGAAGTGTCCAAACAACTTCCTAGACCCATTCAATTGAGCTTTATACCAACGTTTAAACTTAAAGCTTCCAACCATAATGAACCTTGCAGGATAATTCTTACCACTGGCCATCTTCCTCTTACTCTTAATGTTACAAAGAGCTTTAAGTTGACCATCCGTCTCCAGTAGCCCATATTCAAGTGGGATTAGAAAGCTAAGGGATATGAATTTTACCCACTTGAATATTGTGAAGGATGATGACAACTTAGGGGGAGGAGACTCTAATAACTTTGGCAAGGTAATTTCAAGATCCACTCCCTTGTGCTCTTCTCTGACAACTTCCACCTCTTTGCAAGCTTCTTCAATTTCAACCTCTTCCTCTTGATAGCTTTCTTCCAATTCAATCTCTTCTTCATTGCTCACCAAGGGCATGGGAGGTTGTGCTTCTTCTTCTTTAATCTCCATCTCTTGATCAACCTCTACAAAGTCTTCAACCATGATCTGCCTTGGAGGTTGTACGCTCTCTTCAACATCAACATCAAACACCATGGAAGGAGGCTCTGTGACTGGACTTTCTAATGGAGGTACAGCATCTCTTAAGTCTGCAACCACTTCTTCCTTTTTAATAATTGCTGCTCTGTCCAGTTGTTTAAGGATAAAATCGTACTCATCCTCGATGATTTCCTTTCCATGACAACTCCTTTCAACTACTCCTTTATCTTCAAGGGTCTCTCCTACCTTTACCCGTAAGGCCTCCTCTAGCTCCTTATGAAGTATGGATTCGCGAAGATGATTCCTTCTTTCCTGTTCCATATCAATAGCATAATTGGAATCATCTTGCCCTTGGATTGATAGATGTGGGTGCTCTTCCATGGAGGGTGGTGATGGGATGAAAAGATCATTATGTGTTTGAAAAAGAAGTGCACTAGAGCTTGAGGGTTGGATTTTGGAGGTAGAGGGTTGGTTCATGCGGGATATAAGATTTTGGAGTGTAGAGGTGAGACCAATGATGTTAGAGATGAGTGTATTGTTATCCAATGGAGGTTGGGGTGGATCTATGTATGGCTCATTCGGTTCATAGGGTGGTTGGTATGGTGGATGTGGGTTAGGGTCATATGGAGGTGAATGGTGGTAGTTGGCTTGTGAGTGTGGTGGTCCAAAGTCATGTTGAGGAGAGGGTTTATAGGCACATGGTGGTGGTTGTTGATAGTCCATTGGAGGTGGTTGTTGCCATGAGGGTTGATCAAATCCTTGTGGCTCCTCCCATCTTTGATTGTTCCAACCTTGATGCCTGTTCTCATTGTAATTTCTTCTTCCTGCAACATAATTGTAACCAGACTCATAGCCAAAGGGGTGAGAGTTCATAGTAGCAAATAAAAAAATAAAAATAAATTTAAATTAAAAGGTTATTTAAATTTTGAAAATAAAATTTTGAAATTTTGAATTTTAAATTTTTGAATTTTGAATTTTTGAAATTTGAAATTTGAACATTTTTAAATTTGAATTTTAAAAAATTTTTAAATTTGAATTTTGAAATTTGACTTTTGAAATAAGATAAGATAAGATAAAAATTTTAAAATAAAAATCAATAACCTCTTAATTTAATAAAAATAAAAATAAAAACAAATCAAAAAGCAAATATTTACAATAACCAATAATAAGGCACACGTTTGCAATTCCCCAGCAACAGCGCCATTTTGACGTTGGGATTTTTGCCAGTAAAGAATGTCATAAAAACAGTCGCGTTGTAGATATAGTCTCTAAACTGACAAAAATCCCTTCGTACAAACGTTTTGGTTGTCACAAGTAACAAACCCCTTTAAAATTGATAATCGAGTATTTAAACCTCGGGTCGTCTTCTCCAGGAATTGCAGGGAGGTATATTCTTATTATTGGTTATGAGTTTGTAAATTGGGGTTTTGGAAGTAAGGTAGGAATATGTTATATGACAAGTAAAATAAAATAATAATAATAAAATCTCTTGGCAAGGTATAAGAAATTGGAAGTCCAGACTTAGTTATTCTTATCAATAACAATGAAAGTTGATTCTTAATTCCACTTAGTCAACCTTTACTAAAGTAAAGGAAAGTCAAGGGACTAATTAGTTTGATCTTTGAATCCTATTTATTTCCTAAGAAAAGGTTGGGATTATTGAAGCTCAGTTCAATTAGCAAAGATAACAGTTATCAATTATGCTGTTGAATTGGATAACTCCTGAGTTACTGATTTCTTAACCCAAGCCAAAAGAGGAAAAGTAAATCTACTGGAATAAAAATGCCTTCAAATGGGAAGCAATAATCATGTAAATAAAAGAAAGCAATATTTAAACTGAAATACCTCAAATTGCATTAACAAAAGAACTTAAATCTGACATAGACATGCATGGAAAAATAAATAAAAGAACATTGAACCTGGGATTGAGAGTCACTCCTAAAACTAAGAGAAGTCCTAAATCCTAATCCTAAGAGAGAGGAGAGAACCTCTCTCTCAAAAAAAACTACATCTACTCCTAAAAATTGTGAATTATGAGAGCCTCCTCATGAATGGATGCAATCCCCCACTTTATAGCCTCTAATCTGTGTTTTTTGGGCCGCAAACTGGGTCAGAAACAGTCCAGAATTCGCTGGTTTCGAATTTTGCCACGCTGGATTTCCGTCTCTGCGACGCGGCCGCATGAATCACGCGGTCGCGTCGCCTAGCGTCAGGGAAGCCATAACATATTATATATCAAATCAAAGCTCCGGATGTTAGCTTTCCAACGCAACTGGAACCGCGTCGTTTGGACCTCTGTAGCTAAAGTTATAGCCGATTGAGTGCAGAGAGGTCAGGCTGGACAGCTTAGCAATTTCTCCAACTTCTTGCATTCCTTCCACTTTTGCATGCTTCCTTTCCATCCTCTGAGCCATTCCTGCCCTGTAATATCTGAAAACACTTAACACACATATCAAGGCATCTAATGGTAATAAGAGAGGATTAATATTAGCAAATATAAGTCCAAAGAAATATGTTTTCAATCAAAGCACATAATTAGGAAGGCAAATGTAAAACCATGCAAATAGTATGAATAAGTGGGTAAATAGTAGATAAGAACCACTCAATTAAGCACAAGATAAACGATAAAATAGTGGTTTATTAGGGACGCCCACACATTGTGAACTATTTTCCAGATGTAATCATATTATAACACATTTAAAAGTCACATTGTGTGGGACCTGGCCATAAGACTTATATGCACACTGTATGCATCTGGAAAGCTATATCCGGGACTTGTGCCCGGGTAATGTCGGGAGCGAGTAGGCAACCAACATATGAGCTCATGGCCTGCATAGGAATGACATGCATCATACTTGTTTGTGCATACTTCTCTGTCATATGTGTTTCTATGATTGTGTGTGTGTTTGCTTCTTGACTTATGATTTTCTTTGTTTCTTTGGTTTGTTAAAGTTGTTTGTATTCTGAAGTTTGTTGCTATTGGCTATCTATTGAAGATTGTAAGTATTCTATTGTGGAATTGCTGTGTAACAAATAATAAAATCGACATAACTATCCACCTCGGCTCTACTAAGAACTCCCTAGTTCTTACCTCCTATTTCCATCCCTTTCAGCTACAGGTGCGAAGGCTTATTACGAAGCTACAGGAGCATAGAAGAATATGTTTCCAAATTGAGTTGTTGATATAATTTATTTTTTTCCTCGCCTTGTTAGTTTGATGTTTTATTCAGAGGGGTAGCTTTTGTAGTTGGTTTTGTATGTAATATTATAATGTATTATTAATATTAAATATGTGAATGTGTTAATTGTTCTTGATAAAAAGGTTTTTAACTTTTTAGTAAAACTATCGACAGATTAACGCATAAAGGCTCAATATTAAATAGATAATAAAAAGAATTAGGTTAGTAACGCCTTACTTTTGGTACGATCATGACGTACTGAAAGTTGGATCGTTATACCTTGCATATTACCAGAAAGCTCAAATACCGACCAGGAACAAGCGAGACAAAACCACAATCCTTGCATATTACCACGAAAGCTCAAATATAAATCAAACTCATTCTCTTTATCAATCATATCAACTCATTCTCATCATCCAATCTATCAACTCATTCCTGCAATCACTTCTGACTCACTTCAACTTAATATTTTCCTTTCCAACACTTTCTACCCTCTAATTTACCGACTCTATACCCGTTATAGAATTTACGGAAGTTTATAAAGTTAAGGAAAATGGTTTTAAGGCATAAGATTCATCCCAAATCCTAGAAACTAGTTATCGGATCTTATTCGTACGTACAAGTTCCCCTTTTATGCATACTCGCGGAACGCGCACGAAAAACATTCAATTCCGGAAATTTGGGTTGTGCGTACACATGGCTCGTGCTTACGTGCAACCCCATTTTTGTGTGTGCGCATGAAACTCGCACGAATTCATTTCACCTCTGTTACACTCTTCTTTCGTACCCGCATGACCTCAATTTTCTGCAACTTCTACAGAATTCAGTTTTTTATACTTGATTTCTCACAAGAATTCAGTTCACCTCTGTTATCCCCCTCTTACATACCGTATGACCTCAGTTTTCTACAACTTCTGCAGAATTCAATTTTTTATACACGATTTCAATCTCTCATAACTTTTTCTACAAAATTTTATTTTCTTTCATTATTAGATGGTTTTGAAGATCTTTCCACTAGTTTTAATTTAAGATAAATCTCATTCAAATCCAAACTCTGAGCACTAAGTCATAGCTCGTTGAAGTTGGCTAAAAATTATATTTTTACCAATTTCACCTAATTCCTTAATTCCATCCATTCTCAATTCAATTCAATCCTAAACCAGTTCAAAACTATTTCTACACATCTGAAACACCCATTCATCACTCCTCAACCATTCCAATCCTAAATTAACTCACTTTCAACTTATTTAACACATTCCATTAGCTATATCCATATTCATCAACAATATGCAACATTCATATATTCAAACTCTTAGTCAACCAAAAATCAATCATCTCATTCTCATACAATAATTCGCACCACTTTCCAAATAGGGGATTCCTCACTCTATCACAGCCTCCGACCCAATTTCCATAAATCACAATATTCATATGTCTAATTCTAAATTAAAACTCCAACATACATATTCATTTTCATGCAACATAACACCAACATGTATCACATTATCCAATTGTAACAATATCACATCATACTTCTCAATTTTATGTTAAAACACCACAACCAATATAATACTCATACAACCACTTATCCAAACATATCAAAAACCAATTCCATTCAACTTATCCTAAGGCAAGTAACCTAGGTTTTCACATAACTTTACATAATGCCAATTTGAAACTAAAATCCATACCTTAATGTTGAAATTCCAATATTTCAAGCTCTCCCTTCCAAAATTCCACCAAGCCAAGCTTTCAATCACTCAATCTAATACCATATTATACAATTTGGCACAATATCAAAAACTAGGATTTACATAGATTGATGAACCAAGAGAGGAAAAGGGTTCCTTACCTTTACCTACTAAAATTGGTGATAGATACCACTAAGAACACAAGCTAGAGAACTCCTATAACATCAAAATCACCAAAAATCCTCAATACCCATGCCAAAAACACGAAATCGAAATTGATAGAGAAACTGGGGCTAAAATTTTGAGTTACTCACCAAACTAATCGGATAAAATTGAAGAGGAGGAGACAAGCTTTGTGTGGCCGTAAACGATGCGGCGATCAGAGCTTTGGGTCAAAAGTTATGGAGGCTTGAAGATTGAAGTGAATAACGGAGGCTAGGGTTTTGTTCTTCCTCTCTTCCCTCTCTTTATTTCAGCTGCCCCCTTCTAAAATGAGGGTGTGGTGTGTTAAAAAGCTCTAAGTGGTGAGCTTATATATCATGGCTTTGGACTTTAGGCCTAACATAGGCTCGGTTGATGATTTTTGGCTGGTTTGGCCCAACCTCGGGCCAAAACCTTTAAAATAAGGGCTTGGATTCCATTCGAAATATTTTCCCTTATCATATTCATATTTTCAATTTTCTTCACTTGCAGTACCGGACAGATTTAAGCCAGTACGGACAATTTCAATGCTGGTACACATTTTTTCGCAACCAACAACATTTTTCCACAAGGAAAAATTCTTCGAATCCCAATTTTATCATTAAATTTCAAAATTATAGATTCTAGTAATATCTACACATCCCTGGCATCTCATTTTCAATTATCGCAGTTTTAATTAATTTGGCTTACTAGTTAGTTTCTCGGGTTTTACATTAGAACCACCCTTCAGCTCCCTCTCCCTGTTTGTCCTTCCAGCTGCTTCATGGTTCCATTACTCGGTCTTTGTTGCATGCTCCCCTGCCTTATGTTGTCTTGCCTTAACCCTGCCTTACGTTCTGCTATCGCCGTATTGCCTCACGACGTCGCATCATCTGCGGGTGTTGCCGTGTGGATGTTGTATCACATAATGCTCCCTACTGCGGCCTGTAGGTGTTGCCATCTTCAAGTTGTTGGTTTCCTTGTTGGTGCTACTCTCTTCTCAGCTGTGGCTAACTCCGCCGTGGCACCCCCGATTCAAGTAAGCTGCAAACCTCCTCTTTCTCCCTTTGATAGTCCCCTCCTACTTCTGTTTAATGTAACACCCTAATATTCAAATCCTTATGCTCGAGTCATAAGTCAATGATATTACGGTGGTACGACTCTCAGGTGGATTTTTAATATATAAAAGTAGGTAATTTCGAAAGGAGTATTAATTGAGAAGCCTGAAAAGAGTAGAAATAAAATCGCGAAGACGTGTCACTCACGTATCAACAACAAAAGATAAACCGTGAAGCCGAAAGCGATATACGGATAAGGCGTAGAGGAGATTAAGAGGTAAATAACAGATAGATATATATATAACATAAGTAAATAGCCACTAGTCGCGACCCGCGAAGTTTAGGCCGGCTAGGATACAGTATGAAAGTAGTTGACAACAGTATATCCTAATCTCTCTCGAAGGAAACATGAGAGCCTCTATAGGCAAATTCAAAAGAGTTCAATACATAATATAATCTTTTGAAAACAAAGGTGGAGAGATTCTAAGCAAAACACAAAGGAGAGAAAATAAAGATCTTCGCCATCTCTCAGACGACCCACAACTCACTTCTGAGCACCTGGACCTGTATCTGAAAAACAAGAGATATATACGGAATGAGAACCCCGGGCCCATGGGTTCTCAGTACGGTAAAAGTGTCAAATAAATACAATGCACTGCAATAAAAACTCACTAAGCATCCTAAACTTCTTCACCAATTATCCATGCTAGGTTCTCGCTAATCCATGAATAGGCAACTGTCATAAGGAAGTGCTAAATCTAATTCATGTTTCCCAACTCGCTGACTCTTCCACGAATCAGACTCAGAATCATAAGCAAAACTATCACCAGTTGTTTTATCTCAACAATTCTATATCAATACATCATACCTTCACCTAGAGCTAGTGAAACCACATCACTGCGTCTACCCAGGGAGTTCAAATTATCTCATTCAATAATCATCATCATCATGCAATCGCATCATCAATTCATCTCATCAAGAACAGCCCTCAACATCCACCGACACCAGCATGAGGGGCCTCTCAGTTGTACAAACACAAGCAATACAGGCAAGTAATACACAAATATGGTACAAGTAGAACAAGTAGCACATAGTCAGGTAACATGGCATATATGATGTAGAAATCCAAAACAAACAGGCAAACCCAAACAATTCAAACATATGCAAATGATGAATGCCTGCCCTATGGCTGATGATATCATCTGTCGGTTATATAGCCAACCCGACATGTCCTGGTAGCTAACCATTAGACAGAAACACCCCTTGCGGAGTAAGTAGGTTTGAGCTACAACCCCCTTGCTACTGCCCGCTCAACCCAGAGCCAGTGAAATAATCACTACTGCGGCTACTACCTAGGTGGGTGTCTAAAAGCTCAACCTGGATCGAGTGGATTCACCACTACTGCCGCTAATACCCAGGCGTCACAATCTCTGACCTGGAGCAAGTGGGATGAACCACAACCCTTGCTACTGCCCAGGATCTCAAAACATATATTCGTTCAGTTTAAAAGCAATCATCATTGTTATCAAATCTCAGACATTAACCTGGAGCAAGCGTGATGAACCACCACTCTTACTACTACCCAGGTATCACAAATACTCATTTATTCAAAACTCCATAATTTAACTCATTTATCATAAACGTCCTTTCCCGTCTCATACCCGGAGCAAGTGGACAACGCCACTGCCTACTACCCGGGGTCACACATCACATTTCAACATTCTCCATTATTATCCATTTAACACATTCATTTCATTAATTATATATGCTTTTATACTCAGCCATAACCAATAATGGCTTTGCCATAACCTGGCAATAACTCAGCCATCCGGCTCATGGTTCAATCAAGAACCAACCATTTATCAATAAATATAGCCCTTCGGCTCATGGCATACACGGTACTTCCACCGTCATCCTCCATATCTCATATAATCATCTTTGATCATCATTGATCATAACTTTTCCCCTTGCTTCACTCGCAAGTTACCACAACCCCTAGCTCCTTTCTCATTGCTAGGCATATCATAATGATTTAATACATAAGGGGTGAGATCAGAGGCTTAGAAGCATGAGATTTGGCTTTTAAAACTCAAAAGTCAACTTTGGCATGAAAACAATGCCACGCGTACGCGCACTCCACGCGCACGCGTGGATGGCCACAAAACTCATCGACGCACAAGCGTCATACGCGCGGACGCGCTGATTGAAAAATAGCCAAACGGCGCGTATGCGTCAGCCACGCGTACGCGTGGGTGCACTTGCGCCACAGGCACAAAACTGGCACAATTCTGGCACAACTCTCGGAAAAATGGCTGGGCATTTGGTGCAGCGCATCGACGCGCCCGCGCACACCACGCGCACGCGTGGATGGTGCCTTCTTGAAGAACGACGCGTATGCGCCAAGTACGCCTACGCGTGGAGGGTCATTCTGCTAAAAATTTTCTAAGTTAAAAGCTGCAGAATTCACAGATTCAACCCCTAATCTTCCGACGGACATAACTTTCTCATTTTAAATCGTTTTTCGCCCGTTCTTCGAACGGCATGGACGTCGCGGATCCAATTTCACTTTTAAACAAGTTTGGCACAAAATGGAAATCCTCAGTCCAAGTTATGTCCTGTCAAAGTATGCCCAAAAAACCATGTTTTCACAGAAAACCACAAAGTGCCATTTTCAAAACAAGCCATTTCCAACTCTTTTCAAAATCAACCAAAACATGCCAATTTCATCCCTTTCTTTGAAATCAATCAAAATATACCAAAATCAACATCAAGCCTCCTCAACTCACACATTAATACTTTACCACAATTCACAAAACATCATCCCACCATTTTAACCCACTTCACCCAAGTGGCTCAAACTCAAACACATTTACATATCATATACTCTTCCTCATGCCAAATTTCAACAACACTATTTCCAATCAACCATCATTATACATAATCAATATCATACTCACTATCACGTGGTTTCACCCACAAATCAACCTTAATCATTCCTCAAGCATATATCACAACATACGTATCTCGAATGCATCATCATACCATCAAGCTAAGGCATCAATAATCATAATCACATATATGACCACATAATATATCTCAACCGAAATCAAACATACCTCATCTACATAATTTCACCCAAAATTACCAAATTCCACACTCTAACTCCCCAAACCTTATTATTCAATAACCAACCCAATCATTCATATATTCATTATCCGAAATTTATCCAATCACTTGTGTCATCATATAATGCATACGTCAACTTAACTTCCTTACCTCTTTCCGGCCTCTGGCCCAAAATTCATGGCCTCCGGCCCAATTTCACAATTTAAATTCATAAACCACAAATCAATACTCATTACCCAATACACCAAATTTTCAATACACCAAGCATACAAGGCCACACAATTCTCAACCCAATCATTAAATTCATATTACATACCAACTATGCATATTAGCACCAACCATTTACACAATCCAAACTTAATCCTAGGGGCATCTAGCCTAGAAATTCTCATCACACCACACGATACTTAAATGAAACTTAAAACGTACCTCTTGTAGCCAAACCAATTGAGCCTCTTCTTTGGAAGTCTTCACCAACCTTAGCTCCAAGCCTCACCAAAGCTCCTCAAGCAATACCAATCTCCCAATTGTGCACCAACAACACCAAATACACTAACATAACCAATATCACATACATACATCAACCTAGGGCTCATAAAAATGACAAATCACAAGGGTTTGAACACTTCTTACCTCAGCCCATATGAAGTAGGGATATAATCCGCTTAGAATCCATGTTGGAATATCCCTAAACACCCAAAATCACAAGATTTCAACACTAACTACCCAAAAACGTGTAACAGTGGGGAATTTCGGAAACTGGGAAAAGATGAATGGAATACTCACCACAAAACTTAGATAGAATTGTAGAGGATGAGAAGAGCAACGCATGGCCACAAACGGCTCGTCAATCAGAGCTCCGTAGCTCAAGTTATGGTGGTTTGAAGATCAAAGAGAGTTAGGTTTTCTCTCTTCTCTTCTCTCTTCCCAAATCAGCGCCCCAACCCTTCCTTTTAGGGTAAAATGAGCTGAAATGCTCATAACTAATATTTATATATGTTGGGTCTTGGGCCCACTTAGGCCCGGTTCACTTATTTTTGTCCGTTGGTCCAATTTTGGGCCAAAATCCTTTAAGATTAGCGCTCTAAATCGCACTTTAAAAATTTCTACCTCCCCTAATTATATTTCCTCATTCCTTAATCTTATTTACTCATAATCAATTTCCTCAACTGTAGTACCAGACAGATCTTAGCCGGTACTGTCGGTCAAAATTTTACTGCGCGCTTTTACGCAGAAAACTATGTTTTCCGACTCGGAAAAATTCACTGAATCCAAATATCATATTTAAATTATCAAATTCCAATTGCCAAATCTTCCAATCATATTCGCTCCTATTTAACTCATTATTTAATTAATTTCGGTTAGACCGGGTATTACATTTAATACTTCAATTCAATGTTCAAACTTCAATATGCTATATTCCTCTATTTTTTCTGAATATGATTATGAATTTATAATTCTACTAGTTATGCAAGGATATGCATGATTAATACACATACGTCAACACAAACCAACCGAAGGAGGATACCTAACATTTTGAAAGATTCAAAGATTGGTGTCGTACCAAAACAATTTCCGAGGTTAAATCAAGAAACACATAACTTATGAGGAGGAATTTAAGCAATATCAAAGAAAAACATTTCAAACGATTCAAATAAATAGTTAAGATCACAATCAAGCAGAAATATACAAGAAGGATGAAGTATAGTTGAAAAGGAGTCGAATCATATCCTAATAGAGAAATATGAAACAAGGAATCCTAACGCAAGTAATAAAGAGAAAACGGTGAACTGAGTTACACGGCACGAATAAAGATTATACTTCAAAACAGAATAAACCTTAAAAAGTAACTTCTAATGCATCCAAACCCTCCTGAGTCGCATTATCTACTACTTCTATTTCGTTTATGATAACACATTAGTATTCTCATATACATGAATCATTAGAGTTAAGTTGGTCAAACTTAATACCATGAGGTATGCAATGATAAACTAATAGCGTTAATCAACAATTCCAATCACATTCACAGCCACAATTCAACATTCATATTACCAATTAATCACTCACAATAATTAAATCTATTAGCAGCCATTCAATAAATTTTGTGGACATTCTTAAATTAAAACTATTTAAATTAAATCCCCTACCTCGGTGTCACAATTAAAAGAAATTGGAAGTGAGATTACGATGAGGCAGCAGTGATAGCATTAATCCCCACAGAAATTGCAACAGTTCTGACGCCTCTTATAGCAACCACGTCATTACAAATTATAATTACAGCGGCTGAAACAGTTTCAAGAAACCCAAGACAAGGACATATACAAAAATTGAATCAAAATAAGCATAAAAAAAATAGTAAAATGTGTAAATGGACTAGAATTGAAGAAAAGATCAGACCAAAACTATTAGCAATAGCTCTAGTATTGGCTACCGACGGCAAAGGGCTTTGGTGATGGCTAAGCAACGGGCGAAAATAGATGGAGACAAGGCGAATTGTACATAAACCAAATAGTAGTCCTAGCAGCACTCTCTAGTAGCAATAATAATCGCAGTTTTGGTAACTGACAAAGAACGGAAAGGAAACATATTTTTGTAATTAGAGTAAGGGTAGCACAAGGAAACAAAATAGCAGTAGGACAAGGGCAGAAACATTATATATTTTAGAATTAAAGGAGTTGAAATCAAAACAGGAAGGGCAGTGCTACCAGAGACAACAACAGCGACAACCCCTTCTAAGCTCGATGGTGACATTCACGGCAGAAATCCCCAAAACAACTGACAGTAGATTCAAAGGGGACAGAACCACAAACCCTAACAATCAGAACAAAACTAGAAGCAACAACAGAACAAAAAAAAAACCAAAAATAGATCAGAAACCAGGAGCAAGAATGCTTGCCTCGGTTCATCTTCATAGTGGTGACGAGCTCCCACGGTGGTGATGGTTTGCATGAGGATGATGAAGAGCTCCGCGAAGATGACGACGGAACAAAAGGTAACGGTGACGGTGGTAAGATAAAGCGTTGGCGGCGGAACAGCTCTGTCTCGGTCTCTGTTTCCCGCTCGTGCATCGTCCTCTCTTCCTTGTGTCAGGTTCTCTCTCGGTCACTCCTCCACCTCCACTCTACGGCAATGGTGACGATGATGGGACCCTTCCCGACTCATCCCTTCCATCTCCTGCCTCTCTTTTCCTTTCCCTTCTTCTCTGTTTCCACCTTTTTCCCTTCTGTTTCCCACATCGAGCTCCCCCTTTTTGAGTGTGTGTCTGTTGTTAATTTGTGACATGATGTTAAAATTAGGTTTTGATTTAGGAATTTAGAGTAAGGGTGAAATATATACGGGTAATATAATAATTTGGCAAAATATTTTTAATACAATAACAATTTAGAATTCAAATATAATACTGTAAAGATTATTTTTGGAACACATAAAATTTTATTTATCAACATATCAATTTAATATAATAAACCATAATTTGATCATAATACAAATTTCTTAAATTAAATTATATAATATTTCCATCACTAAATTTTAATTTCAAATAACCAATTATAAAAATTTACACAAGAATATTAATTAACTTATCTCCAAATATTCATAAGACTAATTTAATTATTCTTAATTGATTAATTTGTAAAATAAGAGTTCAAATTAATAAAATAAGTCATAACTTTTTCGTAATTAAAGTTTCTTAAATTAAACTGTACAATTCTTTCTTATTTTTCAATTACAAAAATTAGGCAAAATATTCAATTATAATAAAATTACATAAGAATCTTAATTGATTTAAAGTCAAGTTACCTTACAATCAACTCAATTACTTTTATTAAAATAGTTTCTAATAATAAACAAACTAAATTAATAAAATAAATCACAATTTTATTTGTAACAGAATTTTCAAAAACACGGGATGTTACATTCTACACACCTTAAAAAAATTTTTGTCCTCGAATATTAATATAAGATGGAGGAAAGATTTATATTCACATCCCTTTTTGAATATCTTAAAGAAACTAAGAAACTCATATCACATAAATATAGAAAAAAATATATAAGGTGATGCAAATGTTGATAAAATAACTTAACACAAACTAAATTTTAAAATCCAGAATCAAATAGGCACAATGTTTTATTAGAATTTTCAACGAAGCATGATCACCTCCTCTTGTCACCTCAAAATTTCATGACTCCTTGTAATCTCGTACGCTTACCAGTTTCACTTTCTGCGTGCACAAATCATGTTCCTAAGAACTAACACATAAGGAATACTAACCTTGTGAAGAGAAAGACAAATGGCATAGACGGTATTTACAAAAAATCGGAAAAATACTCAGGTTCGCAATTGGACAAGGATGGTATTTCACAAAGATTTGAAAGAATGCATGAAATCATCAATAATCAAGGATATATAAGCGATGAAATGTATCAAAAGGAGAGTCAAATCAAAGGCTTAAGAAAGAATTTCGAATAAAAAAGTTTCGATATGAACAATAATAAGAAAAATAGCATAGCAATTTATAACAACTTCAAATTGAAGTAGAGGGAATTGATTTATCTTTGTCAAAAGAAAATATATAAGTCCAACATTTTTCAAAAGAACTAAACAAAGTATAAATAATATTATACCAAATTAATTTCAAATCAAAATGAATCATGTGAGGTTTGTAAATTAAAGCTTATTTAGTGCTAAGGGAAAAATATTTCCCTTATGAATTTTGGAGGATATTTAAGTACATAATTAGAAAAGGATGTGTATGAAATTATAGTAAGGTTGGAAGAAAATCAAGTTCTATTCAAAGAATATTCTGAAATAAATTTTTTTATAAATAAATAAAGATAAGTGATGTATTACAAATAAACAAGATTAAGCTATATAAAGAAGTTTTAGAGTTTATGTAAGAAAGTATATGCTGAATTAAAAACGATCCTATCAAAATTTAAAGAAGGGCTATAGATACAATCAAGTAAGAAAAGAATTAAATTGAAATATTCTCAAAAAGGATCCGAAACAAGTACCCAAGAAGGAAATTACAAGAATTGGTATGTTGCACCGAAACAAATCCGAGTTCTAATTAAGGAGCATAGAGTTTGTGAGGAAGGTTATAAATAGTGATAAGGATAAATGTCCAAAAGATTTAAGCAACAACCAGATACAGAACCAAGCAAAGATATGCACGATTAATACGCATACGTCAACACAAACCAACCGAAGGAGGATACCTAACGTTTCCAAAGATTCAAGAATCTATGTCGTACCAAAATAATTTCCAAGGTTAAATCAAGAAACACATAACTTATGAGGAGGAATTTAGGCAATATTAAAGAGAAACATTTCAGATGATTCAAATGAATAGTTAAGATCACAATCAAGCAGAATATACAGGAATGATAAAGTATAGTTGGAAAGGAGACGAATCACATCCTAATAGAGAAATCTGAAGAAAGGAATCCTAACGAAAGTAATAAAGAGAAAACGGTGAAAGAGCATAACCGTTGGCTAAGCATTTCATAGGAATGAGTTGGATTTGGACTTGGGTAGCTCAAAAATCGCCCCCAGCGTTTTAACTTTAATGAGGTCATGTGCCTGCTGTGACGCGTACGCATGGTCCACGCGTATGCGTCGTCTGGCATTTTCCTTTCCATGCGTACGCGTCATGTCAGGTGTACGCGTCACCTGGCGACCTCATCTTCACGCGTGCACGTCATGCCACTCGTTCGCGTCGATGTATGCACTCCAAATCCTTGTTTTTCCATGAATTCTCCACCTTGCATGCTTTTCTCTTCACATATTCCACCCAATACCTGCCTTATGAACCTGAAATCACTCAACAAACACATCAAGGCATCGAATGAAATTAAAGTGAATTAAATTTAGCTATTTTAAGGCCTAAATGGTATGTTTTCATACTTAAGTACAAATTTAAGGAGAATTACAAAACTATGCTATTTCATTGAATAAATGTGAGATAAGTTGATAAAATCCCCAAAATTAAGCACAAGATAAACCACAAAATGTGGGTTTATCAAACCTCTCCACACTTAAACTAAGCATTCCTCACGCTAAAATCAAGAAAGAAACAAAGGGTATCAACATTTATTCAATACAAACTATCTAGATGCAACCTATCTACATGCAATCTATCTAAATGAATGTATCTACTTAGTCAAAATAAATCAATTCCCAAGAATACATATACAAGTACAAGGGCTAAATCAATAGCAATCAAAGCAAACCCACAATTGAATTGAGTTATTGAAAAGATTTTACAAACTTACAAGAAAAGATGATCATAGGTGAAAACATATAATTGAGCAATCGAACCCTCACCGGATGTGTATTCGCTCTAATCGCTCAAGTATAGGGTTAATTCACTCAATTCTCCCCTAATCATGCTTTCCAAGATTTGTTTTTCATCTAACAATCAACAATTATTTCATGCATGCATACAAATATCATGAGGACTTATCCATAGGTTGTAATGGGGCTAGGGTCAAGGTAAGGATGCATATGGTCAAGTGGACTTGAAATTTGAATCTTTGATTAACTTAAACTTCTCACCTAACCTATGACAACCTATACAATTTCAAAGCTAACCTAACTACCCATTCTTCACTTTTTCACACACTCATGCATTCTCTTTTTGATCACCACACATATGCATTGATTTTTATTGAACTTTACTTTGGGGCATTTTGTCCCCTTTTTATTGCTTTTCTTTTTTTTTTTCTTTTTCTATTTTTTTCTTTTTATATATATATATATTTTTTATTTTTCTTTTTCTTTATCATTTTTTTTCTTTTCAAACTAAAATATATATAAGAGTATCAATGCATATGATTTAACATTCAATGCATGAGCATGTACCCAATTCCCAAAATTTTGACAAAAATACAAAAACACTCTTTTATCCCAACCAATGTTCCCAACTCTCCCAAACTTGAATGATAAGCACTCTCGTTAGCCTAAGCTAATCAAAGATCCAAATAAGGGACATTTATTTTTTATCACTTAAGGCTTGTAATGTGCTAAAATTAAGAACAAATGGGTTAAGCATAGGCTCAAAATTGGCTAACAATGGAAGATAAAAGGTAGGCTATTTGGGTAAGTGAGCTCAATAAACAATGGCCTTAATCATATAAGTTCATTCATACACAAAATAATAGACATATAGAATCAAACAAATCAAAGATTACAATCATAGAAAGAGAATAATGCACACAAGAATGAAAATAAGTGGTTGTATATTGTAACCACACAATTAAGCTCAAAACTCACATGCTTGTGTTCTTAGCTCAAAAATCATGTTCCACAATATGTATAATTCAAGCAAGTTCTAAAAACTTTTTTTTTCAATCAATTGGGGTGCCCTATAGATAAAATCCTTGGAAAATTTTATTATTTTGACTAAGTTTATTATATATATATATATATATATATATATATATATATATATATATATATATGCAAAATAAGAAAATGCAACTAAAAATCCTAAAAGACCTAAAAATGAAGTGCAAAAGTGTTGGGATTAGAAATTTGTCACCCAAAAATGCCGATTGGTCAGACGACCTCCCCACATTTAAAATTTTGCACCATCCACGGTGCATTCAAAGATGAGCAAGGGGGTACAGCGACTTTCTGGATTGTCACCTTCAGCTGGTGGATCAACCGGCACTGCGTGTTCTTTCTTCCACTTCCATTTTTGCTTATGATGACTCATCCTGAAAATAGAAGACAAGATAAGAAGACAAGTAAATGCAAAAACAAGGAAGTGTAAATTGTTGGAACGAGGTAAGAACTACTAGAATGAAGTGAGTGAATTAGTGTGACATTAATGAAAAATAGGCATGTGAGTTCTAAGTTGTGCGCAGTTTAGAACACACACACTAGCATAAAAAGCAATGTCACAATTACACAAAGGAAGTATGCACTTCACTCATTCTAGTGTGCTTGAGATACTTTAAAAGACTTGTAGGTTAAGATACAAACAAGTAGTGAAGAAGCATGAAAGCATTCAAATAATTAATCAAGCAATTGTGAAATTGGACAATGAATGGACATTGATTGATGTGCAAGTAAACTTAGTGAACAATATGGTATATGAAGCTTAGACAACAATCAATGACATACTTTGAATTTGTTTGCAACACCTAAGTGACACAAGGGTGGAAGACATGGTTGCTATGGAACTTAGAAAAAGAGAAGATAGACGTGAAAATCAATCACATAGCAAGCATGGTCCACAAAGCTTGAAAAGCTCAAAAATATGTCACTAGGTAAGTTTACGATCCAATTTCACAATCCTACAATCTCAATGCAAGAAATAGCTGGTGTCAATAAAGGTAAATCATAAACAAGCATCACCTAACAAAAAAAATGCATTGATAATGTACAATTGCCTAACAATGGATGATGAATGCATGGTGGCCAAAACATGCAATTCAACAGATTTAGAAAGCTTAAAGGCATTGTCACATTTACTTGGCATTCAAAAAGGTTAAACATGAAAAATTCAAAACTAAGTAACAAATTGTATCCTCAATAAAGGAATCCAACAATGAGTATCAAAATAAATATGCTAAAATAGCATTCAGTTAATAATAAGTAGTAATAAATAGCAAACAAAGTTAGTAATCCAACACTTGTCATGGAAACAAAAATTAAACTAACTAAATAACTAACAAAGTAACTAACTAAAATAAATGGTGATAAATGGTGATTAGTAGTGTTGGCTGATGGTTGAAGGACGAAAAGAAAAGAAAAGAAGAGAGAAGAAGGAAAGAAATGGAAAGAGGAGAAGAAAAGAAGTGGGTGAAACAGGGCACTCCACGCGTACGCGTGAAGTGACGCGTAAGCGTGGTGAGACGAAATGGGTGCGACACGTACGCGTGGGTCACACGTACGCGTGATGTACAAATCAGAGAGGCGACGCCTACGCGTGGGTGGGCTTGTGCTAAAGGCGCAATTCCATCCCAGAACTCGCGCAACTCTCTGGAATTTGTATGGGAGGTGGAAATTTTGGATTCCACGAATACACGTGGGTGGTTGAAATTCTTGGTGTCACGCGTACGCGTGGGTGACGTGTGCACGTGGCATGGAGCTCTATTTTTCAAAATTTTTCAAGTTCTTGCACCAAACCAAGCATTCCAAACCTCCAAACAGCTATCAAAACACCATAAAACCTTATTTAACCTACTAGACTCCCAAATAAACTTAACAAACTAAACAAAATATGAAATTAAACCAATATTTACAAAAAGAAAAAGGGAAAGATGTTACCATGGTGGGGTGTCTCCCACATAGCACTTTTGTTTATTGTCCTTAAGTTGGACTTATGGGGAGCTCTTTATCAAGGTGGCTTGTGCTTGAATCCATCCTTGAACATCCACCAATGCTTGGGCATCCAATAAGCTTCATCATTCAAGATTGATATCTCCAAGCTTTGATGGAGTTCTTCACAAACCATGAGCTCCCAAAGTTAATCCTCCTCTTGTAATCCGGGATCCCACACTTTATTTTCACACTCGTTTTCAAGCTGATCATGGTGATTCCCTCTGGGTGGTAGACAAGCCGAATTCTCACTAAGACACTAAACTATCCTCCTAGACCCATCCATTTGAGCACTAGTCCAACCCTTGCTCCTCAATTTTGAGCTTACGACCTTGATGAGCCTAGACTTACAATGCCAACCACTAAACATTCTCCTCTTGCGCTTAATTCCACAAAGCGCCCTAAGTTGGCCATCCGTTTCAAGCAAACCAAACTCAAGTGGGATAATAAAGCTAAGAGTTATAAGTTTTACCCACTCAAATGAAGGATTGGATGGCGACTTAGGTGGAGAAGTTCCCAATGATCTTGACAAAAAGCATTCCACTCCCGTCCATCCTCTTCTAGAGGCTTCCACCACTTGGCAAGGTGTTTCAAGCTCTTCCTCTTGCCAAGCTTCCTCAAGTTCAAATTCTTCTTCACCAATTTCTTCAAGCTCTTCCCCATCACTCAAATCATATCTTGGAGGTTGAGTGAAATCTACCTCATCATCAATTCCAAGCCCAATGGGGAGGGATTCTTCAAACTCAAGAGGATCATATGTTGATGCGTAATCATCGTAGATAGGGGAACTTGGTGCTTGCCCCACTTCTTCCAATTCTTCATTTACAACATGCCTTAGAGGTTGTGCACTATTCTCCTCAACATCAACTTCAAACTCCATGGAAGAAGGCTCTTCAACTTGAGATTCCTCCTTGCACTCAACATCTCCTAAATCTTCAACCACTTCCTTTGGTTCAATTATCTCTACCTCCTCCTCTTGTTGCACTTCTTGCTTCAACTCTTCTTCTTCACCTTGAAGTTCCCAATTCTCCTTCTCATTGTGCTCCTCAACTAATCCTCCACATTTAGCAATAAGGGTGTCTTGGATAGTTGTGCACAAAGAGGTCATTTGGTTCATCACTTCGGTGAAGTTAGCCAACACTTCTCCTTGCTTTTGGCAACGAATTAGTAGTTCTTGTTGTTCTTGCCTTAGGGGTTGGAGAGATTGGTCCAATGAAGGTGGTGGTGGAAGAGAAGATTCATTGTTTCAGGGAAAGGGTTCATAATTGGAAGGTGGTTCATTTTGGTGAAAGTCTTGAGGTGGTGTGTATGGAATTTGTGGTTCTTGGGAGTATTGGTGTTGGAATGATGGTGGCTCTAAGTATGTTTCATGTGATGGTTGGTATGGTAAATATGGGTTAAGATCATATGAAAGTGCATGGTGGTATGAAGCTTGTGAGTATGATTGACAACGATGTTGAGGGATTGGTTCATAATTATGTACATTATTAGGTGGATTGTAGCCATGAGAGATTGGAGGAGGGTGTTGCCATGAAGGTTGACCATAAACATGTGGCTCCTCCCTAATTTGACATCCATTCTCACAATGTGGTTCCTCATTGAAGCTTTCATTCCCTACAATATAATTGTAACTAACCTCATAGCCAAAATGATGAGAATTCATAGTGACAAGAGAAAATAAAAATGAATACTAATAAGCACTAATAAAAACTAACTCCTAAAGCAAGCAAAAACTAACAAAGAAGTATATTCACAATATCAACATATATACAATAGCCAATAACATAGCACCATTGCAATTCCCCGGCAACGGCGCCAAAAACTTGAAAGAGCATAACCGTTGGCTAAGAATTTCTTCTCGGTTAGAGGAAAATAACTTCATTGCAAGTATAGTTCCCAATCGACAAGTAATGCTCAATCAAAGTTTTAATGTTTGGTTATCACAAGTACAGACACTGATGAGCGGATAATTTATACGCTTTTTGGCATTGTTTTTAGTATGTTTTTAGTAGGATCTAGTTACTTTTAGGGATGTTTCTAATAGATTTTGTGTTAAATTCACATTTCTGGACTTTACTATGAGTTTGTGTGTTTTTCTGTGATTTCAGGTATTTTCTGGCTGAAATTGAGGGACTTGAGCAGAAATCAGATTCAGAGGTTGAAAAAGGACTGCTGATGCTGTTGGATTTTGACCTCCCTGCACTCAAAGTGGATTTTCTGGAGCTACAGAACTCGAAATGGCGCGCTTCCAATTGCGTTGGAAAGTAGACATCCAGGGATTTCCAGCAATATATAATAGTCCATACTTTGGCCAAGAATTGATGATGTAAACTGGCGTTCAACGCCAGCCTTCTGCCCAAATCTAGCGTCCAGCGCCAGAAAAGGATCCAAAACCAGAGTTGAACGCCCAAACTGGCACAGAAACTGGCGTTCAACTCCACAATTGGCCTCTGCATGTGCAACACTTAAGCTCAGCCCAAACACACATCAAGTGGGCCCCGGAAGTGGATTTATACATCAAATACTTACTCATGTAAACCCTAGTAGCTAGTTTATTATAAATAGGACCTTTTACTATTGTATTAGGCATCTTTGGATTATCTTTGGATTAACTTATGATCCTTTGATCACGTTTTAGGGGGCTGGCCATCTCGGCCATGCCTAGACCTTCACTTATGTATTTTTAATGGTAGAGTTTCTACACTCCATAGATTAGACGGTTCATCTTGTTGCTCAGATCAGGTAATTTTCTTTTTGTTTTGTTTTCAAAAATCTTTCAAAAATATTTTCAAAAAAATTTCTCTTGTTTTCGAAAAAAAAAAACAAAAAAAAATAAAAAAATAAAAATGTTTTCAAAAATTTATTCAAAATTTTTAAGAATGAATTCTAGTGTTTCATGAAGCATGTAAAGCCTGGCTGGCTGTAAGGCCATGTCTAAATTTATTTGGACTGAGGCAGCAATTTGTTATCAAGAGCAAGCTAGTTGTTGCTGATCCACCTGCTACTGTTCCTGATCTACATGCTAAAGCTTGGCTGGCCATTGGCCATGTCTAGTGTTTTGGACTGGAGCTTTCATTGAAAGCTTGGTTGGCTAGTGAGCCATGTCTAATTCCTGGACTGAAGCTTTAGACTAAGAATGCAAGATTCCTGGAATTCATATTAAAAATTTTGGAATCCTTATTTTTCTTTTTCATATTATTTTCGAAAAAAATCCAAAAAAAAAAATTAGAAAATCATAAAAATCAAAAGTATTTTGTGTTTCTTGTTTGAGTCTTGAGTCATATCATGTTGGATTCTGACCTCTCTGCACTCAAAGTGGATTTTCTGGAGCTACAGAACTCGAAATGGCGCGCTTCCAATTGCGTTGGAAAGTAGACATCCAGGGCTTTCCAGCAATATATAATAGTCCATACTTTGGCCAAGAATTGACGACGTAAACTGGCGTTCAACGCCAGCCTTCTGCCCAAATCTGGCGTCCAGCGCCAGAAAAGGATCCAAACCAGAGTTGAACGCCCAAACTGGCACAGAAACTGGCGTTCAACTCCACAATTGGCCTCTGCACGTGCAACACTTAAGCTCAGCCCAAACACACACCAAGTGGACCCCGGAAGTGGATTTATACATCAAATACTTACTCATGTAAACCCTAGTAGCTAGTTTATTATAAATAGGACCTCTTACTATTGTATTAGGCATCTTGGGATCTTTGGATTACCTTATGATCCTTTGATCACGTTTTAGAGGGCTGGCCATCTCGGCCATGCCTGGACCTTCACTTATGTATTTTTAACGGTAGAGTTTCTACACTCCATAGATTAAGGTGTGGAGCTCTGCTGTCCCTCAAAGATTAATGCAAAGTACTACTGTTTTCTATTCAATTCTTCTTATTTCGCTTCTAAGAT
The DNA here is from genome assembly GCF_000816755.2 of Arachis ipaensis. Classification (NCBI taxonomy): domain Eukaryota; kingdom Viridiplantae; phylum Streptophyta; class Magnoliopsida; order Fabales; family Fabaceae; genus Arachis; species Arachis ipaensis. The sequence continues at coordinate 72,315,826 of NC_029794.2, read as the reverse complement.
ATCCATTCGCACCCAAGAACGTGATGAAGGTGATGATTATGTGTGACGCTCATCATCCTTCTCCCTTATGAACGCGTGCCTGACAAACACTTCTGTTCTACATGAAATAAGCTAGAATAAGTATCTCTTAGATCTCCTAACCAGAATCTTCGTGGTGTAAGCTAGAATGATGGCAATTACTTGGACGACCCAGTGCACTTGCTGGTTAGTTGTATCGAAGTTGTGACAGACTGTAAAACTAGATCAGAGTATCTGGCCTAAGAAGCCATTACCAGAGATCACAATTTCGTGCACCAGACACCAATAAGAATTAACCGAAGTATTTAAACCTCAGGTCGTCTCACAAGGAATTACAATGAAGTGATCAATTATTGGCTATAAAGGAACACGAGGGGGTTTGATTGATAAAAGGGCAAGAAATAAATGGCAAGAGAATTAAAACAAACAACTAAAGAAGCAAATAATAAAGAGAGACATTCATGACAAGAATTGAGAATTAAGGCTTTCTATCCTAGTTATATAATAATTAACAAGAGCTAATCCTATTTCGTCATCTCCAACATCGGAAGAAGGTACAATGTCATCTTCAACATAGGGAGAAAGTTAAATAGGACTAGTTAATCTCAATCCAAAAGTCCTAATCAACCCGCTAATTGAATTAGCAAGAGATTAGAGTCAATGAAAATAATATTAACTAATCACTCTAGATCACCAACATGAGTTGGGTATCCATGACTCAAGATTGCCTAATTTCTCTTTCCAAGTCAAGAATGCTCAAAAATCTACTCTAACATCCAACCAAACATTTTGTGAAACACTTGGAAGGCATAAAAAGAAAGCATAGTAAATTGTAAGGAAAGATAAAATCTTACAACTACTAATTGCAAGGAATTAACTATACCTACTCAAATTAACAATAAAAGAACATCAAACATCAAATTGCATTAAAGAAAATCCAAATCCAACATGAGCATTCATAAAACTAAAAAGAGGCATAAAAAGAAAATTAACACTACAAACTAAGAGAATAAAAATGTAGAAACAAGAAATTAAACCTAGATTTAAGATGTAATTAACCCTAAGAACCCTAATTCGAGAGAGAAGAGGGAGCTTATCTCTCTAGAAAACTAAACTACATGATGCTAACCTACAACTAATTGCTCCCCCTTTGCCCATGCTTGAATTCTACATGAAATAGCCTTAGGAATGAGTTGGATTTGGGCCTGGGCAGCTCAGAAATCGCCCCCAGCATTTTCACTTTAATGAAGTCACGTGCCTGCTGTGACACACACGCATGGGCCACGCGTACACATCGTCTAGCATTTTTTTTTCACGCGTACGCATCATGTCACGTGTACGGGTCTCCTGGCGACTTCATCTTCACGCGTGCCCGTCATGCCACGCGTGCACGTCGATGTATACACTCAAAATCCTTGTTTTTTCAAGAATTTTCCACCTTGCATGCTTTTCTCTTCACTTCTTCCATCCAATACTTGCCTTATGAACCTAAAATCACTTAACAAACACAGCAAGGTATCGAATAGAATTAAAGTGAATTAAATTTAGCTATTTTAAGATCTAAAAAGTATGTTTTCACACTTAAGCATAAATTTAAGGAGATTTACAAAACCATGCTATTTTATTGAATAAATGTGAGATAAGTTGATAAAATCCCCAAAATTAAGCACAAGATAAACCACAAAATTGGGGTTTATCAAACGGTGAACTAAGTTACACGGCACGAATGAAGATTATACTTCGGAACGGAATAAACCTTAAAAAGTAACCTCTAACGCACCTAAACCCCCGTGACTCGCATTACCTACTGCTTCTATTTTGTCTATTATAACACATATGTGTTATCATATACATAAATCATTAGTGTTAAGTTGGTCAAACTTAATACCATGAGGTATGTAATGGTAAACTAATAGCATTAATCAACAGACAGTCATGCATATATAACATAAACTCTCGTCACTATGACAAGTCTTAAGGCATGACAGACACTCAGAGTATGCAATGAAGCATAGTCAGTCCACTTCCAAGACTCTACAGGAAGGACTGCTCTGATACCATATTGTAACATCCTTTTCAGCAAAATACCTTGCTTAAGTCATGGTATTTCTACTAGAAAGAACATTACGTAATCTTTTCTATTAACTACTTAATTACTGAGCCTTTATATCGTTATCGTGTTCTAGTTTTTTAAGAAAATGCCAGAAAATTTTGTTTTTATTCTTTAAAGATATATACCAAAGATTTAAAAGTAATAATAATCACACAAATACTATTAGTAATAAATTTTATACAAAAGAAATTAAATAAAACTCAAGTACAACAAACCATACCTACCCCTTTATGTAAAATAAAATCTCAAGGGACAACAGCGAAAGTACTCTATGAAAGCAACTAAAATCATAAAGAAAGCCTACTAATCACTCGCAGGTTCATATTAAGTCTTCAAACTTGTGTCACTAAAAGGGTGAAAAATTTTGGGATGAGAACCAAACCCCAAGTTCTCAGTAGAGGTCGAGAATGCCGTGAAAGTAAAGAATAAAAACGCAAATAGTTAATTTAGTTCAACAATATTCATTTTCATTAGTTCCATGAAATCCTTTGAAAATTATGTTAGAAAAGTAGATTATCAACTTCAAGTTATATTTCTTAAAAATCTTTCTAATTAACAACCTCCAATATAAAAGTAAAATACATACACAAGCAAATCAGATAGTACAGAGAAACAAAGAATGCAAGCAACAATTAAAAGTCAAAATAAATGCAAATAAATCACACACAGTACAAGCACACCCAAATAAGTCTCACAAATGCATATGATGAAAGTCTAGTCCTAGTACAGACCATGATCTCATGTGTCGATTGACTAGCTGCATTTCCGACATTTATCCGGTCACGAGTCCACGATTTTCCGGATACGATCTTCCATTCCAAATAAATGTGCATATATTAGTAGCAGCTCTATTGAGACAATCTCTGCTTTCTACTTGTAGGAAAATATATACTCTGCTCTGGGGAACAGAAAATTACTATAGGTATCTTAGATTCCCTACAGAAGCTCTAGGTTGCCTCAAGCAAAAAATATATATCCAAACATCTCTGGAGTTGCTTTAATGCAACAAATGACCTTACAATAGGTCTTCTGCTCTCTATTCTCTTTATCATACTGCTTTTTTCTCTTTCTTTTATAATTGCAAATACACAAGCGGTTTAAAACCCACGCCCAGGCCAACCACCTCATAAACCAATTATCCTTTCTCAAAAGAATCATTCAAGGTATCACCATAGTCTTTACTTTACTAATCTCAAAAATATCTGTTTAATGATATAAAAATCATTTTCTTTTAAACTCTTATAGCCAAAGTTGTCACAAAAATAGTCGTGGCAGATTAATTTTCTCCATATTATTAATATATCAAGTGAACTCAGAATTGCATAAACTTTATGTCCAGACGACCATTTCAGACTAAGCTTTTTAAAAAACTAAAAATCATAATTTTCTGGTCACTCTAGCCTCAAAAATAGAAGAAAAATTGTGACTGTTCTGCAATGTTTAAAAAACCAGAAAATAACAGCAGCGTGCAATATTCAAAGTTTCGTAAATAATCCAAATTAAATTCAACAACCTTGAAAATTAATATAATTCAACTTAACTTATCTAGGTTTCTTTCCCAATTGGTTCCAGGTCAATACCATTTTTAATGAAGGAGTTATGTAGCTTGGAAGTTAGGTAATTTTTGCAGAATTCTAAAGCCATTGAACATATCATCTTCCAAGTCTCATAACTCGTTAAAACATGAACAGCCCTGAAATTTAAATCACATATACTAGACATACTCAATTTTCACCACTAATTTGTTGTACTTCAATATCCATCCAGAATTAAAAGTTATATGCTCTCAAAGTTACTGACTTAAAAAACAGAACCTGGTTCCTACTGCATAATGCATCATATTTCAAAAATTCATATCTTTAAAACCACAATTCCAACAGTTCTGAAATTTTATGACATTTAAATACTAATACCAAAGTTTCATTTAAAATTGATTCTATTTCAAAATTCAATTTGAAATATTTTCAGCAGATCCAACAAGTTATTATTGTTTTAAAAATTTTGCAAGAAAAAACAGATTCCACAACTTAATAACTATACTTATTGTAGTTCACTTAACTCTCATTCATATATCATTTTAATCACCATCGAATTACCGGTTCGCTTTCAAAGTTGTCATTTTATCTTAAGAATCAGATTTTTAACAAGCATTTTAAATATTTCAAAATCCAGCCCTTCAATACCTCTCAAAACCAATTCTAAATCATCCACCAATCAAGTTCACCATCATTACAATATATCAAATAACCAGCTCAACGGCAACCAATCAACTGTAATCCATCAAAATTCAGAATTCTCAGCAATTATTCATCAACAATTTGCAAACCACATAATCAATCAATATCACTAATCAACAATTCCAATCACATTCGCAACAACAATTCAACATTCATATTACCAATTAATCACTCATAACAATTAAACCTATTTGCAGCTATTTAATATCCTTTGTGGGCATTCTTAAATTAAAATCGTTTAAATTTAACCCCCCCACCTCGGTGTCGCAATTAAAAGAAACTGGAGGCGAGATTACGACGAGGCAGCAGCGATAGCATTAATCCCCACGGAAATCGTAACACTTCCATCGTCTCTTATAGCAACCACATCATTACAAATTGCAATTACAGTGGCTGAAACAATTTCATGAAACCCAAGACAAGGACATATACAAAAATCGAATCAAAATAAGCATAGCAAAAACAGTAAAAACGTGTAAATCAAAGCAAGAACAGAACAAAAACCAAAAGCAAAAATAGAACAGAAACCAGGAGCAAGAATGCTTGCCTCGGTTCATCTTCACAGTGGTGGCGAGCTCCCACGGCGGCGGTAGCTAGGGCTCCAGTGGCGGTGGTTTCCTCAATGCATGGACCTCCACGAAGACGACGACAGAATAAAATGCAACGAGGACGGTGGTAGGACACAGTGTTGGTAGCAGAATAGCTCCGTCGTGGTCTCTGTCTCCCTCTCGTGCATCGTCTTCTCTTCCTCGCATCAGGTTCTCTCTCGGTCACTGCTCTACCTCCACTCTACGGCGACGGTGACGACGGTGGACCCTTCCCGGCGCCGTCCCTTCCATCTCCTCGCTCTCTTCTCCTTCTCCTTCTGCTTCTTCTCTAATTTCCCCCTTTTTTCTCTTCTATTTCCCGCTTCGAGCTCCCCCTTTCTAAAAGAATCTTAATTGATTTAAAATCAACTTACCTTATAATCAATTCAATTACTTTTATTAAAATAGTTTCTAATAATAAACAAACTAAATAAAATAAATCACAATTTTATTTGTAACAGAATTTTTAAAAACACGGGATATTAAAGGATGCACCTTTGATTTCACTTTATTACATAAACTTTCCTATATAATCATTGTCAACAATTTTCTGTATAATTAATGAAATACTATCATGATCTGTTTGCGTAGCTATGTTTTATTATTGTTCTTGTCTTTTTTCTTTTTAATTTATATTTCAGCAAAAGCTGGCTAAATGAGAAGTTGGAATCATAAATAGAAGTCAGGATGTTGTTCGATTACAAAAGTTCTATAAGCTTTATAGAGAGAAGAATAATGTAGAGAAATTGCATAAGAAAGAGATGAAGTTGAGGGAATCTAGTGCTTTCAGCTGGGGTCATGGCGAGTATGTTTTTGTTCAAGTAGATAGACATAATACTGATTTGGATAATCTTATGCTTTCTCTTTGTCCTCCTATTAGGTTCTGCTTAATGTAATGGCATAGCTTGATTGTTATTTTCTGTATTTTTACAAAGTTTGATAAGTTTCATAAATATTTTTTTCCTTAGGTCAATGAAACAGAGATGTTGATAAGGAGTATAGCCAAAAATTGGATGTTTAGAAATTGTTATTTATCTTTAAGTTATGTTGATTGTATAACTATAAATTTTCTTGTAGTTTGTCATTTAAGTTTCCATATATACCCCTACAATCATTAATTAAATAGGATGCGGTTAGCTTACGAAAATAAATATTTCAAAGAAGAAAACACAAAAACAAATATCCTTTACGAGCCTATAGCTTGTTCCCCGATTTTCAACGTATTCACAAATCCGAAAGCAAGTATTCACGGCCTAAATAGAATGAGTCATACTGGAGCATATCTTTCAAATTTTATGTGTTTATATAGAAAAAATTAATTTTTTTTGGGTGACATAAAGAAAAAATTAAATAATAGTTTATATTTGAAACCTTAAAAAATGTAATAGCTTTTAAAGTAAAACTGAAAAAATTAAGTTATTAGCTTTTCAATACTTAATTTCTTTTCCTTTTTATTTGAAATAACCGGTAAGGAGTCTAAGAGAATTGTTTGATGATTACATAAATAAAAAATTAGATACCAATGCTAATTGTTCTCATTGTCATGCATAAAAATCTAACAAAAAACTCAAGCACTAAAAAAATTCTTGGATTTGCATCGACCTCTTCCCGCGAAATGAATGGTTTGAGTTTTCTCTATCTTTACCCACATAGCTATAATGAGTTTACATTGTACCCACTCTTATTAGACATCTCAGTTGTATTTTTCTTTTTAGCAATGCAACTATCACTACAAGAAAACAGCTCTATTGCCACGCTTTTAAAGCATGGCAAAAAGCTGATAAAAGCGTGGCGATAGCTTTTTGCCACGCTTTTTAAGCTACCGCCACGCTTTTGAAAGGGTGGCGTCTGAAAGGGTGGCAGTTGCTCTATCGCCACGCTTTTGGTGACCTATCGCCACACTTTTTATAAATGGTCACCCGTTAAAGCGTGACCATACGTGGGAGATATGGCCACGCTTTTGAAGCGTGGCGATAGGTAGAGATACGGCCACGCTTTTGAAGCGTGACAATAGGGAGAGATACGGCCACGCTTTTAAAGCGTGGCCATAGCAAGATATACAGCCACGCTTTAAAAGCGTGGCGAAAGCTTTGTTAAATTTAAAAAACAATTATTTTCCTTACTTGATCTTCATTGCTACACAATATAAATTTTCAATTATTTTTTATTACCAAACCTACAAATATAGTATGTAATTTTTATTACAAGACAAATCAAACAATAGTTAATGACATATATAATTTACTATAATTGTTTTATACATTAAAAAACTAATACTCACATATAAAATAAATCTCGAGTTCAAATTCCAAAACTAAAAACCAAAGAAAAATACAGAAACAATACAAGTTAGAAATGCTCATAATATATCAAATTACACTAATAGAGATGATCATCAACCTAAATACTTAGTAAAAGATCAGAATCAACCTAAAACTGCTCCACTTTGTGCATAAGCGTTCAAGTTATCCATTCCAATACTAGCCTGCAGCAACATATCAAGAACAATTTGAACCAACAAAAATGATATATATAAAAATATTATAAGAAATAATCTAATTTATGCATGTATTAACAATTCCGAATTAAACCAGCAGGTTCACATTCTATTATAAAAAGTCATCAGCATTATGCTAATAGGAATAAAAATAAACTTGGTCAGCTTAACACGAACTTCTGGATTATTACAATATACAATTAGTATAGTAATTAAGTAATTAAAATTTGTACCAGGAATTTATGATTCTCCTCAAGCACCGACGAAAAATCGGTACAAAATTTTTTCATTTAAGGTCCAAATTTCCTCTGCAACAAAGCACTTGCATGAATTTTTCCCTATTTGGAAGAAGCTTCATTGCAACCTGGAATAGAACTATTTTCTTCACTACTTTGTACTCCATGTTTATAGATACATCCATAAGAAAAAGTAAAAAAAGGTCCATAGAATTAAAATTTAGAAGGTGCAGAGAGCAGTATAAGAAGTTATTGTTAAGTACTATTATATTGAACTTGACTCCATTGATTGCAATTTAAGAGAAAAAAAGAGAGCATTAACAGAAACGTAAACAAACAAAGAAAGCAGAAGCATGACAGGAATATCAGAAGTGTTGTATCAACTGTACACTAAGGCAATAGTGCTATTAGCATACATGCTCATAGAACTTGTCCTTCTTATTCAATACCTCAAATTAGACAACCGCAGCAGCACCACAATCACCACAACCCAGTATCTCAGATTCATTGAAGAGAAGAACACCACAATTCTCTACACCTAGAGCATGATGCATCAACTAGATCCTGTCGAATGCAGAGTTTCTTTTGCAAGTTTCTTCCAGGTCTCAGTATCTTGTATTTGTGTGGTGTAGTGAGATCCACAACTGTTGAACCTGCTCGACCTGATGGAAGAACACCACCATCATATACAAAAGCACAATGCTCCCAAAGATTAGATGATGCAAATTGAAAAATTACACTTCTCTAATAAAGTATATCTTTTCTCAAGGTCTAGCTCAATGAACCCTAAAGAGGATTTCAGAATCTTTCACCAAATATGCTAATCATAAATACCATATACATACATTAAGAAGAAAGGCCTAAACTTTCATACAAGTTCTTAATAACAATGACATTTCTTAATTTTCTATTTTGAGGAAGTGATGCAAGGATAGAAAGAAGAGAAGAATAATTTAGATAAAAAGAAAGAAGAGAAGAATAAAAATAAACATACTTCTGCAAATATTTTAGCAGAAAATCTTCAGCTGCAACAGAGAGATGATCAGGGATTGGCGGGTGAGACTTAGTTGTCCCTATATGGAAGAGAGCAGCTACCTGGTCCAATTTTTCAGTAGATGTTCAGAGAGCACCTCAAACAGAAATATAACGAGTAAAAATTTGGGATACCTCTTGTTGGTATTGTTGGCTCCAGGGAGGCTTTCTAGTAGCCATCTCAATCACAGTGCAACCCACACTCCATATGTCAGCAGAGCTGAAAAGGCAACAATATCAATATACACTTGCTTAGAAAAATACACTGCAACCTTATAGACAAACCACTAGACTGCAAAACCTTTCTTTCAATCAAAAATGAGAGTACAGAATATATTATGTTTCACTTTAAAATAAAAATCCTAGTAGAATGTTTGAAATTACAAGCAAGAACGATGTGTGATAAAACACTTTTAGAGCCATAATCAAATTGAATTGCCCAAATGTTAAAGAACATGAGAATATGTTTCAATTTCCAAGTCAATTAGAATAAATTTTTTACTTCAGGTATTTAAACATAGAAAATCATGCTCAGTAGTTCAGGTTTAGAATATCATTTATACCACATCAATTGGTACAAACACAGCTTGTGACAAAAGCGATGATGTCATGCCCGCAACTCCATTTGCTATATGTAACACCCTAACTACCAGAGCTCACACTTCCGGCTGCGCGACTCTGATAGCTCGGACATTACGACGACACTTATACTATTTAATACTAAAAATATGAGCCTGTTTAAAACTTTAAACCGCAATACCGCTCCCAAAAATACTTTCGTTCTATAACGTACATCCATAAATACCATACAACTTACAAAAACTCATAAAGAGTACATCCACATATATACATACATATATATATAAGTAATATTACAAACATAATCCAATACAATTCCTATCCCTCTTACAGGTTATATCAAGATAAAGGCGAGGGTACAGTAAACCATAACCAAAACAATACAGAGCATCACAACAACAATTAAATAAGCTCTTCGTAACTTCTGCGCCCATATCCTGAAAGGGGAAAAATGTAGGGAGGTGAGAACATCATCCTCGAGCAGTAATAATATTTAAAATATTACTTATCTAATCCAAATCATATAAAATCTTTATTATTTCATAACTATCAACCTTATACTTTAAATATAGAAAATAATCCAATAATTATAAAATTGGATAATAATCATAACTTATCTCAAATCCAATAAATCAAAACTTGCCTTAATTATCTTTAATAAAATGATTTCCGAAATTAAGGCTATAAATAACTATATGATTTGAGACTTGATCATAATAAGACTTTTCAAAGATTCTGGGCCTTACATTCTACCCACCTTATAAAAATTTTCGCCCTCGAAAATTGATACAAAATGGAAGAAATTCCATAACAGTTCACCCTTGAACACATTTAAAGAAGAAGCAAAAGTATCTCAAAATATAATCATATATATGATTTTCAAATACTTTGATTATCATAAGCATAAGGATGCAAAGGTAGGAGTGTAACTGCCAGGCAAACGTTACAAGATAGGCTCAATGCAAAAGATAACATGGGTCAATCATGTGATAGTAGGGCAAGGCATCAAAGGCTAGAAAACAGGACGGAGTTAAAACGATGTGCTCAATATCCGCACACTAATCTTATATCAACCTCAAGGTTTCAACTTTCCAATTCCATCAAGCACCTTACAAACCCCAAATTTGATCACAAGCCTGACAATCACAAACCCGTTCGCAAGGAACAAAATGCCCACAACTCATACGTTGCACACCTACCGCTTCGACTTCCATATACACATATCACGTCTTAACTAACGCATCGCGTTACTACGTCTACAAGTTACGGAAAGGAGAACCAATGTAAAACCCTTACCGGCAAAGTTTTCTGGTGGCGGCAGTGGCGTTTTTCCGGCGGTCAGGCACGGCGGCGCGATTCTCTCCTTTGCTGACAGCGACACTCGCAGCGACAACCTCCCTGTTTTCTCTCTCCCACACGGCTTCCTCTTCCCAGCAACCCTAACAACGACAGCGGCACTAGAATGGCATTCCCGACATCCACCGAAACAAAGCAGAATCAGATCGGCAGTTCTAACTAACTCCGGCGACCTTCTAGTGGCAGCACCGAAGGCATCTGCGGTGGGAAAACGGAAGCAGCAACGATGGCCGTTCGGCGGCAGTGACCGACGACTACGTGGCGCGACACTTTCCCCCCATCGCGGTCCTCTCTCTCGTCTCAGATCTGCTCTGCGACGGCGCAGAGACGGCGGCACGACTGGAACTGGGTGCGGCTCCACCAACCTCGCGTCTTCTCCCTCAACGGCGTCCATGGCTCACGCCTCCAACGTGATAGGCAGATCGATGAGAAGGCCTGGCGGCGCTAGCTTTCCCCTGGCAATGACAAGGACGCGTGGACTACCGCAGCGGCGCGACGCGGTGAGGGCGATGGCGGCGCGGTGAACTCCCTCTCGATCTCCACCCTTGGATGTGCGATGGCGTTCCTTTCTCTCCCTCTGTTAGAGATGGCGGCGACGGTGGTAGAGGCACCCACCGTGCCGCCTCCCTCTTCTCCCCTCTTCCCTAGTTCTGTCTTTCCTTTACTTGCTTTCGGTCGTTTCTTTCTTTTCAGGGAAATGGGAAAGGAGACTGTGCTGTTTTGGGTAGCAGGGATTTCGGCTGCTGCTGCTGGGTGTGGGGGAGAAGGAAACCGGGTCAGGTAACGGGTCGTTGGGTTAGGGTTTTATTTTCAAAAAATTAGGGTTAGGGGCATTATGGTAATTTCGCATAAAATTGGGAATAATATAGTAATTGAAACTAAATTCAATCCAACCCTAATTATATATAGAAAAATACTATTTGCTCATCAATTTTACAAATTATTTTCAATAAAATGCCAAAATCTAAAAATTAGAAATAATATAATTAATTTCTCTATTTTACCAAAACAGCAGTATTAATATTTAAAATATTATTTGTTTAATCCAAATCATATAAAATTCCTATTATTTCATAACTGCCAACTTTATAATTTAAATATAGAAAATAATCCAATAATTATAAAATTGGATAATACTCATAACTTATCTCAAATTCAATAAATCAAAACTTGCCTTAATTATCTTTAATAAAATAATTTCTGAAATTAAGGCTATAAATAACTATATGATTTGAGACTTGATCATAACAAGACTTTTCAAAGATTTTGGGTCTTACACTATAGCAGCTTGGGTAGTATCAGACAGTGTAAGGGGCTCAAGCATCTTGAAGGCAGCCACCTTCATGGTTTCTAACGTAGTAAGAAATATGATCCTGGCAGGAACTGTTCCAGTGATAACTGTGCCGAACCCTTTATACAAACCAAGAATGCAATCAATTTTAAGTAGCCCTTTCACTACAGAAAATGCATTCCTCTCCACAGTATCCCTTGAAGCAACTTGCATCCTAGTTTTCACAACAGAAACTAGGTAGAGAGCCACCGTAACACCCGTAAAGAGGCCAGCACCAACAACATAGAACTTCATTTTATCTAGCCTACAGGATTAAATGAACATAAAATAAGGATACAGAGATTCTATATGTAAATTCAATCATCATCCACAAAATATATGATCAGTTAAGAGTTAAGACTCAAATGAAATATATCAACACTCTTCACGAGAATCTAGGTTCCAAAATTGTTAACATTGAGAGAATTTACAAAAGAAATGAAAAATCCCCAATAGAGAAACGAGAAATTATATAAACAGCCAGGATGAAACATCTATTCTTGAATCTTGAATCCAATCAATGCAAGGAATTATCCTCACTGGTTAAAATCAAGCGTACGGAAAAGAACATTTAGGCTTTGAGCTTCTAAGCATTACCACAGAGTTTTCAAGAGTTACTACTACACTCCCTATAACTTTGCCAAATGCTAATGCATAAAGAAATAGTAATTCCTTGAAGGACTACGCCAAATAGTTAACGGAGCCACAGAATGGAAAAGGTTACACAAATTATTATTATTATTATTATTATTATCAAACTTTGGTGTCAGGATTCAGAACGTTCAAGACACAACTCAAAATAAGAATAGAAGCATCAACATAAGCAATTGTTTATTAAACAGCAGCAGTAAATAGCATGTTTCCCAGGTTCAAGCAAGCAGCAAACATAATTCATATGACTTAACTAGTTCCACAAACTGAAATCATTGCAGTTCATATAATATGGACCAAGCAACAAGCAAAGCAGCACTCAACAACAATAAACCAAGGAAAATTAATGAAATAGTAACACTTTCACATTATCTATTTTGGACAATGAACAAAAATACAATAAACAGCAATCACAAGTCCAGAATTCAACACCAAGAAAGCACAATAAACAAGTTCATCTAGGGCAACATTCAGAGTAAAGACAAATCTATTCCAAACAGCAGCAGTAAACAAAACAAAACCTACATCCACTAACCAGTCCATATTCTCTAACCACCTAATTCAACTAAAATAAATTAGTTGAACTAAACAAGCTAAACAGAATGAGCTAAACCAGATTAATCAAAAAGAAATAAAATCAAATGAGATGAATGGAGAACCTGGGAAGCAGGGAATTAGAATAGGGGAAGGGAAGGAAAATATTGATGATGATGAGTGAATGGCCGGAGCAACACGATGGCGGCCTAGTGGTGGCGTTGGGCATCGGCAGTGGCGGAGGGTGGGTGCACAGTAAAACAGGGTCTTGCCCTGTTCTTGGTTTCTCAGACAGCAAAGAGGGAGATGGAATAAGAAGGTTGTGGTGACGCTAGCGATGGTGGAACGCTGGGCCACCACGGTGAGGAAGAGCTAGTTGCTCTGGGCTCGCGGGGAAAGAGCTAGTCCAAATGGTGCACAACACTAAAAAAACCCCTAAAATTTGCAAATGCACAAACCAATTTCATATCCGAAAAGCAATGCTGGCGCGAATTGAAACATAAAAGAAAGAGGAGAAGAACTTGAAACAACACAACGAAAGCAACTATTCCTTCAACAAGAGCAAGACCGACATTGACACCGAGCAAGAGACGCCAAAAACAGTTGCCGCCTCCGAGCTTCGACATCTTCCCACATTCTCCCTTGTCGTATTAGCTTTTGGAAGGAATTGGTATAAACAGAAAACGAGGATGGGGAGGTGGCGCTGATGCTGACGGTAAGGATGCTGGTAACAGCAACAAGGAGACGAGGCGGAGAGGGAGCAGAGGCTAATGCTGCAGCGAAGGTGGTGCTGGTGACGGAGGGGATGTGGCTAGGGTGAAAGGGGATGTGAGCTCGATCGCGAAA
>NC_029794.2:72291383-72301779 GCF_000816755.2 Arachis ipaensis | reverse complement strand
TTAGGGTTTTTCTATTTTAAACCTTTTGGCCACGCTTTTAAAGCGTGGCAAAGGAGTACCAGGATATGACCACGTTTTGTAAGCGTGGCCGTAATGAAATCCTATTGCCACGTGATGTGTGAGCATCTTTTCTATCTTTTCCTAGTGAATTTGCATTTAATTTGTTGAGTCTAATCAAGAATTAATTATATTTTAGCTACTATGGATGCTACTTTGAGTCTTGTACAATTCTGTTTATTTTAGGTAGCATTCGGCAGGATTTGATGGAGTTTCTACAGCACAAGAATTAAAGGAGATACCAGCGAGGAGTGACGCATACGTGTGACTGACGCGTACGCGTGATTCGGAGCTTTCCAGGGCGACGCGTGCGCGTGACTGTCGCATACGCGTGATTTGAAGATTTACACGGCGACGCGTGTGCATACATGACGCGTACGCATGACAAACGAAAAAGACCATCGACGCGTACACGTGACAAGCGCCACGTGCAGAAAACGTAGAAAATGCTGGGGGCGATTTCGACTGCTGATTTGACCCAGTTTTAAGCCCATAAAACACAGATTAGAAGCTGCATAATGGACAAAACAAGTGGTCCCCATCCATCAACTGAAGACTTGTTGATTATTCTGATTTAAATTCAAATATTATTTTTTTTAGGAAAAGATATTATTCTAGTTTTAGATAATAGATTTTAAATTAATTAGGATTTGATATAAAAGGGAAAAAAAACTTCTCTTTTAGGGATCCCATCCTCATTCCATTCCACCTCAGCCCAATTTAGAATCCTAGTTTTTCTCTCTGAACCATGAGCAACTAATCCTCCATTGTTAAGGTTAGGAGCTTTGTCTATTTTGTATGGATTGATTTTATTGCTTTTTCTATTTTAATTCATGTATGGATTTATAATTTAAGAATTGTTTTCGCTCTTTATCTTATGAATTTGGGTGGAACGGAAGTATGACCCTCTTTCTACTTGAGTTCTTGTATAACTTGGAAAAGCTCTTTACTTGAACAACAGCTTGAAAATATATTCTCCTAAATTTTAATTATCTGGATTTAACGGGATACGTGACATATAATCTTTTTATTTTTGGGTGATTAGAGTTTTTGTGGCATATAAACTGGAATTTGATCATCACCCTCTAATTAGAATTAATTGACCAAGGAATTGGCTGTTGATGAATTTTAGAGGATCCTAGAAAGGTCTAACGAATTAGGGTCTAGTCACATATAGTTTGCCATAAATTAAATCCTACATGATTAAAATAGTTAGTAAGAAAAGTTAATCCGGAAAAATAGATAACTCTGAACCCTTAACTGTTTTCTCCATATTTTATTCCCTACTTGTTTACTTGCCTTTCTTTAATATTCTTTATATTGTTTAATGTCTTTTAAACTACCAAACATTACTTTCTGTTTGCCTGACTAAGTCTATCACTCAATTATTGTTGCTTGATCTATCAATCCTCGTGGGATCGACCCTCACTCACCTGAAGTATTACTTGGTATGACCCAGTGCACTTGCCGGTTAGTTTGTGGGTTATAAATTCTGCACCACCACGCTTTTAAAACGTCCATGTTTCTCTCTATGGCCACGCTTTTGAAGCGTGGTAGAAAAAAACGTGGCCGTTTCTCTAATCAATTGCGACCCTTACAAAAGCGTGGCCGTTAACCCTTTTCACCACGCTTTTGAAGCATGGCAAAAAAAAAGTGGCCAAATCTCTAATCTATCGCCACCCTCATAAAAGCGTGGCCATTGACCACTTTTGGCCACGCTTTTAAAGCGTGGCAAGAAAAAAGCGTGGCCATAGGCCTTTTTTCTTGTAGTATATGCAAGATTTTGTTCAATGATATAGATTTTTCTTTAGAAATTCGCAGTTTAGAGGTGATTTGACATTTTTGAAAGGATAAGAATAATAATAATACTGAAATTGCTAAATCTATCAGAATGCACACATGAGAAAAACTGTTACTTCGTGGCTATTGCCAAAATCACCAAGTATCATTCATTTACAGAGATGAAGACATTTGTTGTATTATCCAATCATCTAAAAAAAATAGAAGCTGGCATATTCTCTTATACAAGAAACTTCAATCTTAGAATACTATGTCAAAGTTTACTCCAACTCCCTAAGGAAATCCACATTATTCACAAAATCTTGTACATTAGAGTAGGCAAAAACCAAGTTAGTCAAAAATGCATAATTTCCAGAAATGTTGCTGAAAATAGAGAAATATAGCATATTAAAGTTTGAACATTGAATTTAAGTATTGAACAGAGGTAGGAGGGGACTATCAGAGGGGAAAGAGGAGGTTTATGGCTTACCTGAACCGGTGGCACCATGGCGGAGAAAAGAGCAGCAGTGACAGCGAAACTAGCAACTTGCAACACGGCAACACCCACAAACTGCAGCAAGAAGCATCATGCAATACAACACCCACACAGAAACACCCATAGACGACATGACGATGCGAGGTAGGGCGGCGACAACACAACACGAGGTAAGGCAACAAAGGCGGGACGGCGCGAGGCAGGGGAGCACACAGCGAAGGCAGGGTTAGGGAAGCATGAGCAACTAGAGGGAAAACAGGGAGAGGGAGCTGAGGGTTGGTTCTAAGCTTTTCCCTGTATTAGGGTTTGTTTATCAATTTTGCGGCAACTTTGATGCTGAGAGGAGAGCAAGCCCAGATATCTTCAAATTGGAACTGTTTTTTGGTTAATTGATTTTGATTTTGTTTTCTTTTTTGAAATTATTAGATTGTGATTTGATTTTAATTTTAATTTTGATTGAAGAATGGTATTTTGTAATAGAATAAAAAGGATTATTTAGTCATTTAATAGAAATAATTATAAGAATATATTTGTCTTTTTATAATTTTTTATGAAGATAATTTTGTATATTTATTAATATAATATTTTTAAAAATAAATACAAAATAAATGCTGATATTGATAAATATAATTCACATCGCAAGTTTTTTTTTTATAAAATTATATATCAAAATATAAGATATTAATTTTTGTCAAATTGTGTTAATGAGATTTAATTATTAAGATACAAAAGATAAATAAAAAACTTATTTCTCAAAGAACACCAAAAAATCAAATTCACAAATAATAATGGAATAAAAGGTAATCTTTCAAAAAATGAATGATATATTTATTCAAAATTAATCTCCAAACTCAAATTTTGTTATAGTAGATTTTTTTCCTTTTAACACTCAATCAGCCATTTCATTTTAATGAAAAAATTAGTTTGATAACGATTTTAAATTTTGTAATACAATTTTCTTAAAAACGATTGTAAATAACCTCCTTTCGTCTGTCGATCGTGTATGGATAATCTCTTCCCGTTCAAGGACGCATTGATAGTCATGTTTATGGACTAATTACCTAAATCAGTCTTTAAAATTTTTAAAATCGGACATTTTAGTCCCTCAAGTTTTAAAATATACAAAACAGTCTCCGAAGTTTACTTCTGTTAGGTAATGCAGTCCCTCATCAATTTTTGTCATTAGTCAATAATCTTGACCGTTGACGTGAAACGCTAACTCACACATAGTGGTTATTAAGTGTCCACATGTGCAAGATGGTCAATTCAGTCCCTAGGATCATTTACAAAAATGATGTCATTTTTAAAGGTGCAAAACTTGCGTTTAAGAGTAGTGTTGAGCACTACAAAAATTTTATTTGTTTGTGGTAGTTTTTTAATGGGAGTTACTAAAAACCTCCATAATATATTTTATTTGTGACAAATTATAAAACCTCCCAAAATAATTAACAAAAACTCCCACTACTCTCAATCCAATCAATTATAAAAAATCTAACCCAAAACAAATATTCACTCATCCCATACCATAAAAAAAATCAAAACAGGGCTTCGAGAGAGAGGATGAAGGAGAGTGAGATATCTCTGAAACCCTAGAATCTCAATGTCATCGCCACTGGATAATGATTCCATTCAGATCGTTGAGGGAGAGGACGAGAGCTTCAGTGATGATTCCACCGGGTAATGCTTAGATCTTCTGCTTCTTCCTCGTCTTCCACGATGGCTTCTTCCGTTGGTTCTGCTTTTGCTCCGATGGCTTGTAGCACTCAGAGCACGGTTTCGGCACGGATGCAGTGGCACTGGATGAGAAAATCTGGAAGGCGAGCGAACGGGAGTCTCTGGAAGCTTCGATTGAAGCCGCGTTCGAAGCTATTAGATCTCGTGGAACTGATTCTCATGTCGTTCTAAGTCATTCGGTGAAAATTTCTTCCTAATATGTTCTTGTTTAGTTCGGGACTTAAATTTTCTCACTCACTTCTATTCAGAATGTGTTCAGACAATCTCCGTATTTGTGAGAAAGGAGAATTGAATTTGAGATCTCTATTAAGTCCAATTTGTGCCTAGTTCAGCTTCATACGAATACTTTCTCACTTGCTTCTATGATTTCAATGATTCCAGATTGCTATTTCTGCACCTCGTCCGTAGATTTCGTGAATTGAATTGCAGAAAATGCAAGAATTGCAATCCTCAACTCAAGCTTCTCACGACTTCCAAAGTGAACGATAATTGAACAATCACACAACTCATGCTCTCATTGTGGATGTAGGATCAGCGTCTGCTACAATTAATGATAGCAAGAAAGTTTAAGAAGGTTACAGTTTTTAATATCCTTACTTTATGCCTTTGAGTTATCTATTTGATTATTTGCTTGCTGTATATTCTCCCTTTGTTAACATTTTAATAGATGTGGGAGAAAATTTTAAGACTGAAATATTACTATAGAGACATAATATCATCTTGATGTCAAATCACCAGACTGAAGCAGATCCTACTGTTATTGCATTGCTAATTGAAAAAAAGACCCCACATCTTGCTGAAAACATGGTATTTTTTTATTTTATAATTTTTATTGTTTTGTTGTTTTAACAGTCTTTGTGTACATGTGTAACTGCTGAAGAAATTAAATTCTGCCAATTGTTATACAGACCTATGTAGCAGGAGATAGAGTTGTTACTGATCCTTTGTGCAAGCCTTTCGGTATTGGCAGGTTTATTTTATACTTCTCTTTATTAAATTTGATATACATAGATCTAAACTAAGGAAAAAACTACATAGGAAACCAACTGCTCATAGAATCTAAAGTTGATATACATGCTCTTATTGTTAATGAGGTTTGATTATATTAAGCTATACTATATTACAATTTTGTGAGCTTCATCAATTCATCATCAATAAAATAAACCAGTGATTATTTATTCATATAAAACAAAGCAAAAGGGGCTAAAGGGTGAGTTTTGAGATGGTACCTGATGACAAGTCATCTTAGCCTAGTTTTACTAGCCTTTTTCTTTGATTTTATTAGGTTTTATGCACTTTCTTGCATTCTAAGTAAGTAATTTGGAATGGAAATACATGGTTTCTTTGAATCAATCAACCACCCTTTAATTGATGCAAAATCATGAAGTTTAAACAAAAATTAATTGGTTTTAAATGAATTTTAAGCTTTGTGAATTTTGTGATACTTTGATTGGTTGTTTTGATTACTTGTAGGTGAAGAAAAGAAAAAAATAAGAAAAGCGTAGCCTAAGGAGCATGATCTAAGCAAAGATAGAAAGCGTGGCACAAGGAAAGGAAGCGTGGCTCAAAGAAGGAGAAGCATAAGTGCATTCAAGAAACAAGGGCACAAAGCTCTTGCCAAGAGCTTTAAAGCTCTTGTGGAGAGCTTTCCTTCAAAGAATCAAGAGCCAAGCTCTTGGCAAAGAGCTTTGAAGCTCTTGCCAAAGAGCTTTTTCGTGCATGCCATGAAGAAAATCAAGTAAGAAAAGCTCACTAATGCACTCACCAAGACTTGAACCCATGACCAAGAGGAGGGAGGGCCAGCGCTACTTCACAAGAAAAACAAGCCAAAATTGGCTTGTTTTCACTCACCAAGGTTCGAACTAAGTACCTCAAGGAAGCAAGGCCTTGTGCGCCACTCATTTACCAAGGAAAATTGGCTTGTTTTCCTTCACCAAGGATTGAACCGGGCACCTCAAGGAAGCAAGACTTTGGGGGCTTCACTTGTGCCAAGGAAATTAGCTCTACAAGTGCTCCACCCAAGATTTGAACCAAGGACCTCAAGGACAAGTAAAGCTCTTACCAAGAGCTTTCAAGCTCTTGCAAAGAGCTTTGTTCTCTTGTCACAAGGAACCGTGCGCAACACATTGGAAGGAAAGGGAACCAAAGCTCTTGGCCAAAGCTCTTGCCAAGAGCCGAACTCTTCCCTGGGAGGTGCACCATGGGCCAAAAATTCATCTAAAAATCCAAATTAATTCATTTCTTCACCAAATTTTAAAGCCCACCTTAATTCTTAGATCCAATTTAGAAAGTGTATAAATAGGAGCTAGTTTAATGTAATTAAGAACTTTTTTTTTGAACCTTTTGACACCTCTAGATTTTACTTTGAATATTCCTTTTAACTTTCATTTTCATTTTGAGCTTTTATTTTTGAATTTAGATTTTAGAGAATTGGAAAGGAGAATTGATCTCTCTTCTTCTTGGTTCTTGTTTGAGCACTCTTTCATTTTCTTGTTTTTAATCTTGGGTGAAGAATTGAAGAACTTCTGTTTCAATCTCACCTTGAGATCTCTTGTTTACTTTCTCTGCATAATTGAATTTCCATTTCTGTTTACTGCATCTTCTCTTATTCTTCTTCTACAAATTCTGCAATTTACTTTTCTTTATTTCTTTTGCAATTAATCTTGTTGGATCAAGGAAGGATTTGAGATCTAGACTTGTTATCTAGTCTCTTCCACCCCTGAGATCTTCAACCATCTTTTATTTTGCTGCAAATTAAGCACCCTTTCTTTTAATTTCTCAAGCACTTTTACTTTTCTGTTTAGATCTACTTTACTGCAATTCACTTTCTACTTTTCTGTTTTGCTGCAATTTAATTCCTCTTGTTTAAATTCTACAATCCCAACTCCCAATTCCTTTTATAATTCAAGTCATTTACATTTCTTGCACTTTAAGATTCAGCCATTTACATTTTTTGTAATTTAAGTTTCTGCAATTTACATTACTTGTTCTTTAAGATTCAGCTTATTTACTTTCTTTGCTCTTTAATTTCCTGCAATTTACCCCTCTCCCTTTACATTTCAAGCAAATTAGTTTCTGTCAAAAATAAACAACTCAACCAATACTTGATTCGCTTGACTAAATCAACCACTAAACTAAAATTTCTCAATCCTTCAATCCCTGTGGGATCGACCTCACTCATGTGAGTTATTATTACTTGATGCGACCCGGTCCACTTGCCGGTGAGTTTTATGTTGGATCGTTTTCCACACATCAAGTTTTTGGCGCCGTTGCCGGGGATTGATTAGATTGACAATGATTAAGTGAAGTGGAGATCTAGATCAAGCATTTTTTTATTTTATTTTCTGTTTCTTTAATTTTTGACTAACACACTAACTGTTTGAATTTTTGCTTAAGCCAATTAACATTTCACTTCAGCCATGGATTGAATTGTTATTGCTTTCTGGTGTTGTGATTCTTATGCTTTGGTTGTATGTTAGGTACAAGGAGAATTATACCTACATTTTGTGAACAAGACGAGAGAACCCTCAGAAGATTAAGAAGAGCTGAAAGAGGGAAAAACATTATTGGAGAAGAAGAGTCAGAAGAAGAATTCCAAGATATGGAGGAACACTTAACAAACCCACCAAATGGAGCTGAAGGAGCAGCCAATAAGAATAATAATCCACCACAGAGAAGAGTTTTGGCTTCCTTCACATGTGCAGATCCTAGACATTGTGGTAGTAGCATTCTTACCCCAAATGTTAATGCAAATAACTTTGAACTAAAGCCACAACTCATCACCTTGGTTCAAAACAATTGTTCTTATGGAGGAGGACCACTTGAAGACCCTAACCAACACTTGTCCACCTTCTTGAGGATTTGTGACACTGTCAAAACCAATGGTGTGCACCCTGACAGCTACAAGCTACTGCTATTTTCATTTTCTCTCAGAGACAAAGCCACTCAATGGTTGGAATCCTTCCCAAGAGATAGCATCAATAATTGGGATGATCTAGTAACCAAGTTCCTTGCCAAGTTTTACCCACCTCAAAGAGTTATTAGATTGAAGACTGAAGTACAAACATTCACACAAATGGATGCTGAACCCTTGTATGAGGCATGGGAACGATACAAAGCTCTAATCAGACCACCCAAACCTTAGGTGGGGAGATAATCACAACCAGAATCAACAACCATGGCAGAGAAACTCAAATCAAAACACTTCAAGAAACAACCAAAACCACAACCAGCAGCAAACTAATCAAAACCCTTACAGAAAACCCCAAAACAACTACCCCAACTCCAACCATTACCCATCCAATAATCAAACCTCAAATCAAAACATTTACCCTCAACCCTTAACACCCCACAATCAACCAATCTCACAAGAATCTCAAAGGATTAACAACTTGGAGCTCTTAATGGAAAAGATGATGAAAAATCAAGAGATGACATTGAGGAACCAGGAAGCCTCTATGAAAAATATGGAAAGACAAATTGGACAACTCTCCAAGCAGATTACCATCGAAAGGCCATCAAGCTCACTACCAAGTGACACCATTCCTAATCCAAAAGAGGAGTGCAAGGCAATACAACTGAGAAGTGGGAAGATCCTAGTGAAAAATGAAGAAACAACCAAGAAGCCAAAGGAAAATGATAGGGAGCAAGCTGAAGAAGAGAAAGCCAATGATAATGATGTAACAGCAAGCAAGCAAACTCATAATCAAGCTCAAGAAAAGGGAAACCAGCCACAAAAATCAAGAAAAGGGAAGGAAGCAATGAGAGAGCCAATCAAGGAACAAAGGCAGGGAGTGAACTTCACACCACCTTTGCCATATCCTCAAAGATTCAACAAAGAGACTAAGGACCAACACTTCCCAAAATTTCTTGAAATCTTCAAGAAGTTGGAGATCAATATTCCCTTAGCTGAAGCACTTGAGCAAATGCCCCTGTACGCAAAATTCATGAAGGAACTTATCAACAAGAAGGGAGTTGACAAGTTAATGAAACTGTACTGCTTATTGAGGAATGCAGAGCACTAATCCAGAAGGGACTTCCTCCCAAACTCGATGACCCTGGGAGTTTCTTTCTACCCTGCACCATTGGCAGTATGACCATCAACAAGGCCATGTGTGACTTAGGAGCTAGTATCAATCTAATGCCTGCCTCTCTAGTGAACAAGCTAAGCACAAAAGAGGTGAAACCAGTACAGATGTCTCTAGAATTGGTGGACAGATCAGTGATATGCCCCAGGGGTATAATTGAGAACCTTCTAGTCAAAGTAGACAGATTCATCTTTCCTACAGATTTTGTGATCTTAGATTCAGACGAGGATGAGGGCAACTCCATTATACTGGGAAGACCATTCTTGGCCACTGCTAGGGCCATCATAGACATAGAGCAAGGAGAATTAACCCTCAGGATGCATGATGAAAGTATCACTCTGAATGTACTGCCAGAAACACAGAGCAGTAATGAAAAAAAGAATGGTACAGAAACGGACAAAGAGAATCTGCAGTGGAAGGGGAGAATCAACAAGACAAACAACAACTGCCCTCCCAAGCAAGAGATAGATGATGCAGCTGGTCAAATAGAGAAAGAGACTATGCAAAATAATGAAGAAGTTCAAGAAGACATTGGAGAAGTGGCAACCAAAAAGAGAAATCTCAAGGGGAAACCTATTATCAAAGAAGAAAGGTCAACAAAAGGAGGGAAGAAAAACAAGAACAGAAGCAAAAAGGGTTGGAAGAATAAAAAAATTCCGACAGAAGGGTTCTCCAAAGGTGATAAGGTGCAACTAGTTTATCAACAGTTGGGGACTGAAGATCACTACACTGTTAATCAAATACTCTCTCTCGAGCATGTGGAGATTGAGCACCAAGGAACAAAAAAGAAGCTCACAGTCAGAGGAGACAAGCTGAGGCACTACAGTCATCAACCACCATAAAAGAAGGGTTTAATGTCAAGCTAATGATAATAAAAGAGCACTTGTTGGGAGGCAACCCAACCTGAGGTAGTTTTCTTTTCATAGCTATTTCAATAAAAAGGTTAATTAGTTTATCTATATTGCAAGAAGCTAAGTTTGGTGTTGCACACCAAAACAATCTAAGGGAGAATGAAGGATTCTAAGTTTGGTGTTCCACCAAAATCCTATCATAAAATATATTCTCACTTTCTGCATAATGCTAGCTTCAAGCATTTAGATAAACTAGTTAACTATTTTGCTGTTTCCAAGTCATTAGTTTATTTATTTTGAAAAAGAAAAAGAGTTCACATATAAATTGTTGCATGAGAAATATTGGCAAGGAACTAAGTTTGGTGTTCACACACCAAAGTAAGTCCAAGAGC
>NC_029794.2:72288709-72291340 GCF_000816755.2 Arachis ipaensis | reverse complement strand
AGAGAGATGCTTGATCTAGAAAAGTAATTGTTCAATGTTGCAAAAGTTAGAACGAAAGTTAGTGGTGGTGTGTGTTTGATTCAATTGATAGCTCATAGAAATAATGCTGCATAATGACATGTTCCTTTGAGCCTAAGCTAATCTGCTGCTATGATCCTTCAAATAATAAAAGTCCCTTGCAAACAAACCAAAACAGAAAGAAAAGAAATAGAAAAAGCCAAAGAAAGTGGCAAAGAAACAAATAATAAGGCTAGACACCAATAGCTTGGACCCTAGGACATATGCCTGTGGTGTTTGTGTACTAGGATATGCTTGGACAAGTAGGTTCTTTGGCAAAGAGCTTTGAAGCTCTTGCCAAAGAGCTTTTTCGTGCATGCCATGAAGAAAATCAAGGAAGAAAGGCTCACTAATGCACTCACCAAGACTTGAACCCATGACCAAGAGGAGGGGGGCCAGCGCTACTTCACAAGGAAAACAAGCCAAAATTGGCTTGTTTTCACTCACCAAGGTTCAAACTAAGTACCTCAAGGAAGCAAGGCCTTGTGCGCCACTCATTTGCCAAGGAAAATTCGCTTGTTTTCCTTCACCAAGGATTGAACCGGGCACCTCAAGGAAGCAAGACTTTGGGGGCTTCTCTTGTGCCAAGGAAATTAGCTCCACAAGTGCTCCACCCAAGATTTGAACCAAGGACCTCAAGGACAAGTAAAGCTCTTGCCAAGAGCTTTCAAGCTCTTGCAAAGAGCTTTGTTCTCTTGTCACAAGGAACCGTGCGCAACACATTGGAAGGAAAGGGAACCAAAGCTCTTGGCCAAAGCTCTTGCCAAGAGCCGAACTCTTCCCTGGGAGGTGCACCATGGGCCAAAAATTCATCTAAAAATCCAAATTAATTCATTTCTTCACTAAATTTTAAAGCCCACCCAAATTCTTAGATCCAATTTAGAAAGTGTATAAATAGGAGCTAGTTTAATGTAATTAAGAACTTTTTTTTTGAACCTTTTGACACCTCTAGATTTTACTTTGAATTTTCCTTTTAACTTTCATTTTCATTTTGAGCTTTTATTTTTGAATTTAGATTTTAGAGAATTGGGAAGGAGAATTGATCTCTCTTCTTCTTGGTTCTTGTTTAAGCACTCTTTCATTTTCTTGTTTTTAATCTTGGGTGAAGAA
This sequence comes from Arachis ipaensis, assembly GCF_000816755.2. Classification (NCBI taxonomy): domain Eukaryota; kingdom Viridiplantae; phylum Streptophyta; class Magnoliopsida; order Fabales; family Fabaceae; genus Arachis; species Arachis ipaensis. The sequence goes on along the minus strand of NC_029794.2, from coordinate 72,290,173 downwards.
TTGAAGAACTTCTGCTTCAATCTCACCTTGAGATCTCTTGTTTACTTTCTCTGCATAATTGAATTTCCATTTCTGTTTACTGCATCTTCTCTTATTCTTCTTCTACAAATTCTGCAATTTACTTTTCTTTATTTCTTTTGCTATTAATCTTGTTGGATCAAGGAAGGATTTGAGATCTAGACTTGTTATCTAGTCTCTTCCACCCCTGAGATCTTCAACCATCTTTTATTTTGCTGCAAATTAAGCACCCTTTCTTTTAATTTCTCAAGCACTTTTACTTTTCTGTTTAGATCTACTTTACTGCAATTCACTTTCTACTTTTCTGTTTTGCTGCAATTTAATTCCTCTTGTTTAAATTCTGCAATCCCAACTCCCAATTCCTTTTATAATTCAAGTCATTTACATTTCTTGCACTTTAAGATTCAGCCATTTACATTTTTTGTAATTTAAGTTTCTGCAATTTACATTACTTGTTCTTTAAGATTTAGCTTATTTACTTTCTTTGCTCTTTAATTTCTTGCAATTTACCCCTCTCCCTTTACATTTCAAGCAATTTAGTTTCTGTCAAAAATAAACCACTCAACCAATACTTGATTCGCTTGACTAAATCAACCACTAAACTAAAATTGCTCAATCCTTCAATCCTTGTGGGATCGACCTCACTCATGTGAGTTATTATTACTTGATGCGATCCGGTCCACTTGCCGGTGAGTTTTGTGTTGGATCATTTTCCACACATCAAGTTTTTGGCGCCGTTGCCGGGGATTGATTAGATTGACAATGATTAAGTGAAGTGGAGATCTAGATTAAGCATTTTTTTATTTTATTTTCTGTTTAAATTTTTGCTTAAGCCAATTAACATTTCACTTCAGCCATGGATTGAAGTGTTATTGCTTTCTGGTGTTGTGATTCTTATGCTTTGGTTGTATGTTAGGTACAAGGAGAATTATACCTACATTTTGTGAACAAGACGAAAGAACCCTCAGAAGATTAAGAAGAGATGAAAGAGGGAAAAACATTATTGGAGAAGAAGAGTCAGAAGAAGAATTCCAAGATATGGAGGAACACTTAACAAACCCACCAAATGGAGCTGAAGGAGCAGCCAATAACAACAATAATCCACCACAGAGAAGAGTTTTGGCTTCCTTCACATGTGCAGATCCTAGACATTGTGGTAGTAGCATTCTTACCCCAAATGTTAATGCAAATAACTTTGAACTAAAGCCACAACTCATCACCTTGGTTCAAAACAATTATTCTTATGGAGGAGGACCACTTGAAGACCCTAACCAACACTTTTCCACCTTCTTGAGGATTTGTGACACTGTCAAAACCAATGGTGTGCACCCTGACAGCTACAAGCTACTACTATTTTCATTTTCTCTCAGAGACAAAGCCACTCAATGGTTGGAATCCTTCCCAAGAGATAGCATCAACAATTGGGATGATCTAGTAACCAAGTTC
>NC_029794.2:72284322-72287737 GCF_000816755.2 Arachis ipaensis | reverse complement strand
AGCAGGAGGCTCTTTACAATTAATGAAAATAGTAGAGGAAGCTCAAAATCTCATTGATATGGTGGCCAACAATTAATATTTCTTTGCTCACCAAAGGCAACGCCAACCATCACAAAGGAAAGGAGTGATGGAGTTGGAAGGAGTGGACTCAATCTTGGCTCAAAACAAAATGATGCAGCAGCGAATTCAACAACAATTTGAGAAAATGGCCAAGAGGATTGATAGCCTCCAAGTTGCAGCAGTTAACACAAGCCAACCATCATCCACATGGGGGCAAAATGAAGAAACTCAAGAGGAGCAGCAGCAAGAACAAGTCCAGAACATGCACAACCAAAGTTCTGGGCCAAATGAAGTCTATGGTGATACTTACAACCCTTCTTGGAAGAACCACCCAAACCTTAGGTGGGGAGACAATCACAACCAGAATCAATAACCATGGCAGAGAAACTCAAATCAAAACACTTCAAGAAATAACCAAAACCACAACCAGCAGCAAACTAACCAAAACCCTTACAGAAAACCCCGAAACAACTACCCCAACTCCAACCATTACCCATCCAATAATCGAACCTCAAATCAAAATATTTACCCTCAACCCTTAACACCCCACAATCAACCAATCTCACAAGAATCTCAAAGAAATTAACAACTTGGAGCTCTTAATGGAAAAGATGATGAAAAATCAAGAGATGACATTGAGGAACCAGGAAGCCTCTATGAAAAATATGGAAAGAAAAATTGGACAACTCTCCAAGCAGATTGCCATCGAAAGGCCATCAAGCTCACTACCAAGTGACACCATTCCTAATCCAAAAGAAGAGTGCAAGGCAATACAACTGAGAAGTGGGAAGATCCTAGTGAAAAATGAAGAAACAACCAAGAAGCCAAAGGAAAATGATAGGGAGCAAGCTGAAGAAGAGAAAGCCAATGATAATGATGTAACAACAAGCAAGCAAACTCATAATCAAGCTCAAGAAAAGGGAGACCATCCACAAAAATCAAGAAAAGGGAAGGAAGCAATGAGAGAGCCAATCAAGGAACAAAGGCAGGGAGTGAACTTCACACCACCTTTGCCATATCCTCAAAGATTCAACAAAGAGACTAAGGACCAACACTTCCCAAAATTTCTTGAAATCTTTAAGAAGTTGGAGATCAATATTCCCTTAGCTGAAGCACTTGAGCAAATGCCCATGTACGCAAAATTCATGAAGGAACTTATCAACAAGAAGAGGAGTTGGCAAGTTAATGAAACTGTACTGCTTATTGAGGAATGCAGAGCACAAATCCAGAAGGGACTTCCGCCCAAACTTGATGACCCTGGGAGTTTCTTTCTACCCTACACCATTGGCAGTATGACCATCAACAAGGCAATGTGTGACTTAGGAGCTAGTATCAATCTAATGCCTGCCTCTCTAGTGAACAAGCTAAGCATAAAAGAGGTGAAACCAGTACATATGTCTCTAGAATTGGTGGACAAATCAGTGATATGCCCCAGGGGTATAATTGAGAACCTTCTAGTCAAAGTAGACAGATTCATCTTTCCTACAGATTTTGTGATCTTAGATTCAGACCAGGATGAGGGCAACTCCATTATACTGGGAAGACCGTTCTTGGCCACTGCTAGGGCCATCATAGACATAGAGCAAGGAGAATTAACCCTCAGGATGCATGATGAAAGTATCACTCTAAATGTACTGCCAGAAACACAGAGCAGTAATGAAAAAAAAGAATGGTACAGAAACGGACAAAGAGAATCTGCAGTGGAAGGGGGAATCAACAAGACAAAAAATAACTGCCCTCCCAAGCAAGAGATAGATGATGCAGCTGGTTAAATAGAGAAAGAGACTATGCAAAATAATGAAGAAGTTCAAGAAGACATTGGAGAAGTGGCAACCAAAAAGAGAAATCTCAAGGGGAAACCTATTATCAAAGAAGAAAGGTCAACAAAAGGAGGGAAGAAAAACAAGAACAGAAGCAAAAAGGGTTGGAAGAATAAAAAAATTCCGACAGAAGGGTTCTCCAAAGGTGATAAGGTGCAACTAGTTTATCAACAGTTGGGGACTGAAGATCACTACACTGTTAATCAAATACTCTCTCTCGAGCATGTGGAGATTGAGCACCAAGGAACAAAGAAGAAGCTCACAGTTAGAGGAGACAAGCTGAGGCACTACAGTCATCAACCACCATAAAAGAAGGGTTTAATGCCAAGCTAATGACAAGAAAAGAGCACTTGTTGGGAGGCAACCCAACCTGAGGTAGTTTTCTTTTCATAGCTTTTTCAATAAAAAGGTTAATTAGTTTATCTATATTGCAAGAAGCTAAGTTTGGTGTTGCACACCAAAACAATCTAAGGGAGAATGAAGGATTCTAAGTTTGGTGTTCCACCAAAATCCCATCATAAAATATATTCTCACTTTCTGCATAATGCTAGCTTCAAGCATTTAGATAAACTAGTTAACTATTTTGCTGTTTCCAAGTCATTAGTTTATTTATTTTGAAAAAGAAAAAGAGTTCACATATAAATTGTTGCATGAGAAATATTGGCAAGGAACTAAGTTTGGTGTTCACACACCAAAGTAAGTCCAAGAACCCACACATAAACTTTGCAAATTAATCGGATATCTAAAGGGCTTGAGAAGCAAGCCACTTTTTGAGGATTATGCAGGAAAATAGCCAACAAATTCAAAGAACACTTGCATTATGATTCAAAAGGAGCAAACAGAAGGAAGAATGAGAAGTTGCAACCCACAGGTTATATCTATACTTGATTCTTGTTGATATGTAATGGTTTAATTCAGAGACTCCTTTATATCTGGCTGGAATGATCATTTAGTTGCAAGTGGAAGTACATGCTGAAGAAAGCTATTTGCATAATTTTTGCTTATCTGCATAATAATTGTCATCATTCATCAGCCTGAATGTTTTGTTTTGTTCCCCATGCTGTCTGAATAAAAGAGAGATGCTTGATCTAGAAAAGTAATTGTTCAATGTTGCAAAAGTTAGAACGAAAGTTAGTGGTGGTGTGTGTTTGATTTAATTGATAGCTCATAGAAATAATGCTGCATAATGAAATGTTCCTTTGAGTCTAAGCTAATCTGCTGCTATGATCCTTCAAATAATGAAAGTCCCTTGCAAACAAACCAAAACAGAAAGAAAAAGAAAGAAGAAAAGCCAAAAGTTGGCAAAGAAACAAACAATAAGGCTAGACACCAATAGCTTGGACCCTAAGATATATGCCTGTGGTGTTTATGTACTAGGATATGCTTGGACAAGTAGGTTCTAAGGAGTATTTTAAAACTTGGCAACTTAGATCAACTGATTTGGGATTGCCAACTGAAAGTCCACAATAAAGAGCAACCTAGCTACAAACCATTTAGTGATCCAAAGAGATGCTGGGCATCAATGATCCTAGGAA
>NC_029794.2:72258230-72283127 GCF_000816755.2 Arachis ipaensis | reverse complement strand
GAGTATTTTAAAACTTGGCAACTTAGATCAACTGATTTGGGATTGCCAACTGAAAGTCCACAATAAAGAGCAACCTAGCTACAAAACATTTAGTGATCCAAAGAGATGCTGGGCATCAATGATCCTAGGAAGAAAAAAATGAGCCATGTGTCTGTGGTGAAAAAAATGTTGAGTGAAAATAAGCCAAAGGCCACTGCAACATTTGCCACCAAGCCTTTAATAAGTAATAAGCTCTTTATGCAAAAGAAAGAAGAAAAGCTAACAAGGGAAATGATTAAAAAGTAAGGCATTCTAGCAGCAACATTGGTGAACCCTTGAGGGAGCATTGTTTGTTTTGACAGCAAGTAATAAATGAGCTATTCTTGATCTGCATAAAACCCCATAAACCAAATTCAACTCTTTGCCTAATAAGTACATGCATACTTATCTATTTCATTCTATCTTATCTTATGTTTAAGTGCTTGCTTGGGGACAAGCAAGTTTTAAGTTTGGTGTTGTGATGACAAGTCATCTTAGCCTAGTTTTACTAGCCTTTTTCTTTGATTTTATTAGGTTTTATGCATTTTCTTGCATTCTAAGTAAGTAATTTGGAATGGAAATGCATGGTTTCTTTGAATCAATCAACTACCCTTTAATTGATGCAAAATCATGAAGTTTAAACAAAAATTAATTGGTTTTAAATGAATTTTAAGCTTTGTGAATTTTGTGATACTTTGATTGGTTGTTTTGATTACTTGTAGGTGAAGAAAAGAAAAAAATAAGAAAAGCGTAGCCTAAGGAGCATGATCTAAGCAAAGATAGAAAGCGTGGCACAAGGAAAGGAAGCGTGGCTCAAAGAAGGAGAAGCATAAGTGCATTCAAGAAACAAGGGCACAAAGCTCTTGCCAAGAGCTTTAAAGCTCTTGTGGAGAGCTTTCCTTCAAAGAATCAAGAGCCAAGCTCTTGGCAAAGAGCTTTGAAGCTCTTGCCAAAGAGCTTTTTCGTGCATGCCATGAAGAAAATCAAGGAAGAAAGGCTCACTAAAGCACTCACCAAGACTTAAACCCATGACCAAGAGGAGGGGGGGTAGCGCTACTTCACAAGGAAAACAAGCCAAAATTGGCTTGTTTTCACTCACCAAGGTTCGAACTAAGTACCTCAAGGAAGCAAGGCCTTGTGCGCCACTCATTTGCCAAGGAAAATTGGCTTGTTTTCCTTCACCAAGGATTGAACCGGGCACCTCAAGGAAGCAAGACTTTGGGGGCTTCTCTTGTGCCAAGGAAATTAGCTCCACAAGTGCTCCACCCAAGATTTGAACCAAGGACCTCAAGGACAACTAAAGCTCTTGCCAAGAGCTTTCAAGCTCTTGCAAAGAGCTTTGTTCTCTTGTCACAAGGAACCGTGCGCAACACATTGGAAGGAAAGGGAACCAAAGCTCTTGGCCAAAGCTCTTGCCAAGAGCCGAACTCTTCCCTGGGAGGTGCACCATGGGCCAAAAATTCATCCAAAAATTCATTTCTTCACTAAATTTTAAAGCCCACCCAAATTCTTAGATCCAATTTAGAAAGTGTATAAATAGGAGCTAGTTTAATGTAATTAAGAACTTTTTTTTTTGAACCTTTTGACACCTCTAGATTTTACTTTGAATTTTCCTTTTAACTTTCATTTTCATTTTGAGCTTTTATTTTTGAATTTAGATTTTAGAGAATTGGGAAGGAGAATTGATCTCTCTTCTTCTTGGTTCTTGTTTGAGCACTCTTTCATTTTCTTGTTTTTAATCTTAGGTGAAGAATTGAAGAACTTCCGCTTCAATCTCACCTTGAGATCTCTTGTTTACTTTCTCTGCATAATTGAATTTCCATTTCTGTTTACTGCATCTTCTCTTATTCTTCTTCTACAAATTCTGCAATTTACTTTTCTATATTTCTTTTGCAATTAATCTTGTTGGATCAAGGAAGGATTTGAGATCTAGACTTGTTATCTAGTCTCTTCCACCCCTGAGATCTTCAACCATCTTTTATTTTGCTGCAAATTAAGCACCCTTTCTTTTAATTTCTCAAGCACTTTTATTTTTCTGTTTAGATCTACTTTACTGCAATTCACTTTCTACTTTTCTGTTTTGCTGCAATTTAATTCCTCTTGTTTAAATTCTGCAATCCCAACTCCCAATTCCTTTTATAATTCAAGTCATTTACATTTCTTGCACTTTAAGATTCAGCCATTTACATTTCTTGTAATTTAAGTTTCTGCAATTTACATTACTTGTTCTTTAAGATTCAGCTTATTTACTTTCTTTGCTCTTTAATTTCCTGCAATTTACCCCTCTCCCTTTACATTTCAAGCAATTTAGCTTCTGTCAAAAATAAACCACTCAACCAATACTTGATTCGCTTGACTAAATCAACCACTAAACTAAAATTGCTCAATCCTTCAATCTCTGTGGGATCGACCTCACTCATGTGAGTTATTATTACTTGATGCGACCCGGTCCACTTGCCGGTGAGTTTTGTGTTGGATCGTTTTCCACACATCAGTACCTCAGAAGAAAAGGACCAAGAAACAGACTAACAGGAATCCCCATGAATATGCTTTCTTCTGTGATTTTAATAAGGATCCTCCTTTTGTACTATTTTCTTTACTTTTCTCTCTTAGGACAAAACTCAAACACTTTATGGGGATTCTAAGGAAACAGATTTTTTTTATGTTGAGGGAATTGAAGCCATTGATATGGTGATGTTAGTTTTTGTTGTTTTGGTGTGGAAACACTATGGTTTGTGTCTTCCGTTTCCATTTTTTCTATGGTGATATCATGTTTAGGGGACTTATTTTTAAGGAACCATGGATTGCAATTGCTACTGATGATGATGTTAATATTTATTAATAAATTAAAAAAGTGTTTATTGGTATTTTGTTTGTTGATAAATATGAATGTCAATATCACTTGTGTTTTCTGCTTTGGCTGGTATATTTATTCAATGGTTTAATGTTTATTTAATTTAAGTGGTTCTGACACATTTTTTTAATTTCATCTATATTTATTCAATGTTATAAATTCAATATTTTTTTTATGTAAGTAAATTGTTATTTTTTTTAATAAATTATATGAATTTTGTATGTGTTAGATTATGTTACACGTCTCTATCGATAAACTATTATACTAATATAATCTTTAAAATTAAAAATATATGACACTTGTTGATTTACATTTTATAAGATATGATAATAAATTTTGCCTTTTATATAACTTGTAAGGCGGTAAATGTAGACATAAAAATTGAACAGGTAACTGATAGTATTGGTGCTATCAGTATTATTGTCAGGTACATAGATCTCTAGTCTAGTTAAAATGCTAAGTAGTTAATTGTTTTAAATGCTGTGAGTTGTGACTATTGTTGGTAGAACTAACATATTCAGTTTTCTGCTTGTAGTAGTGTTATTTTGGCTCACTTACTGAATGAGCGGCTTCAGACGATGGGAGTCTTAGGATGTCTGTCCTGCACTGTATGATGAATTGTCATTGTCATCCATGCTCCTCAAGAGCAAACTCCGACTTTTGTCTAAGAAATATGGGATTTGGCCACTCAACCAGGTTGCTATTTACTTCTATTTACATTTTGGTATTAAGATTCCTTGCTTTACTGTCTAGTCTGTTAACTAATGTCATTAATGTTTTCTTTTTTTCAACAACATTTCTATTTTATACCGTGGGAACAATTTCTTTAGTTTTGGCTTTGATTTTACACTTCGAGCCTCACCACAGACAGTCTAATATGCTGGTTTACTTGGGAATTTGTTTATTAATGGGCTCATTTATGGTAATTATGTTTTGTGCCGATCACATAAATAAAAGTTTTATGAACAAAGAAATAAGTTTTATATACTGTTTTTAAAACTTTTATACTGTTATCTCAGATGCTCTTGCTACAATGTTAGTTGTGTGAGAACTTAAGGTGAAAAAAGATTATAAAATAAAAATATCCATCATGAGTATTTGGGTTAATTATAGAATAAGTGAATATCTAATCCATTGTATGATTTTAGCTGATCTTCTAACTACTAATGCTGGATTCTTCTCTTTTGATGTGCAGGCACTTCCTATTTACTTTGATAAAACTTTTCATCCTGTTGTTGTTGTTATTTTATCAGTAACTTTTGTTCTAGCTTTTAGAGAGGTAAAATACTTTTTCAACCTATGGTTTTTGTCATACTCAAACATTTTGATCTTGACATTGAAGAACTAACACTTGGCCTAGGAATAAAGAAGTCAAATGTTCTTGTGTTTGTGTTTGAGAATGAAGCAATGAAGTCACAAGTTGATAGAACATGGCCACATGAGATTGCTCTTGGTGAAGTCAATGAGAAACTCATAAGAGGCCTTGTTGGTTCTGAGATGGCAAGGTTCAAATTCAGAAAAGGTTGCATCACTTTCTATGTCTATGCTGTTAGGCAAATTGGTAGCTTTGGATTCTCTTGTTCTGAGGATCTTAGAACTGTTCTTCAATCTGTTGTGGAGCTTAAAGATTTCTTGGATCACACTGCCATGCTTTCTATGCCAAATCAAAGAAGCATTACCCATCAGGTACCAGCAGCCATGGTGACGTTGGGATTTTTGTCAGTAAAGAAGTTCATAAAAATAGTCGCGTTATAGATATAGTCTCTAAACCGACAGAAATCCCTTCGTACAAACGTTTTGGTTGTCACAAGTAACAAACCCCTTTAAAATTGTTAACCGAGTATTCAAACCTCGGGTCGTCTTCTCAAGGAACTGCAAGGAAGTATGTTCTTATCATTGGCTATAAAGGTTGTAATCGTAGCAAGATAACGATTATCAATTATGTTGAGTTTGATAACTGTTGAGTTACTGATTTCTTAACCAAGACCAAAAGGGGAAAAAGTAAAATTGCTGGAATAAAAATGTCCTTAGATGGAACGCAATGGTAACACAAATTAAAGAGAAAGCAATCAATAACTGAAATACCTCAAATATCATTAATTCAAATAACAATCTGTAACATGGAATAATTCATAAATTAAATTATAAAAGTAAATAATCAACTCAAGTGCTGGAATAAATAAATAAAAGTGAAAAGGGAAGCTTAAAACAAGAAACATAAAACCTGGATCGAGAGTCACTCTTAAAAACTAAGAGAAGTCCTAAATCCTAATCCTAAGAGAGAGAGGAGAGAACCTCTCTCAAACTAAATCTAAATCATGGAAAGTAGTAAAAATGCGAGCTCTCCTTTGAATGGATGCATTCCCCCACTTTATAGCCTCTAGTCTGTGTGTTCTGCACCTGGATCTAGGCCAAAAGGGCTTCAAAAATTGCTGGGGGCGTATTCTGTAAATTCTGATGCGTGGCCTCTGTCACGCGTCCGTGTGGGTCACGCGGTCGCGTCATCTGGAGTTTTCCTTGTGGCGCGGTCGCGTCGGTCACGCGTCCGCATCAAATGCGCTATGCTAAAGTCGCGCGACCACGTCCGTCATGCGACCGCGTCGCTGCTTCTTCACGCCTGGCACGCGATCGCGTCGTCCATGCGATCGCGTGGATGCGAGTTTCTTCAAAACTCCGTTTCGCACTTTCCTTCCATTTTTGTATGTTTTCTTTTCCATCCTTTAAGTCATTCTGCCTTAGAAAATCTGAAACTACTCAACACACTAATCACGGCATCGAATGGAAATAAAGGTAATTAAAATGATTAATTTTAAAGCTTAGGAAACATGTTTTTCACATACATCACATAATAAGGAAGGGAAAGTAAAACCATGCAATTAATATGAATAAGTGGGTGAAGGATTGAATAAATCACTCAAACTAAGCACAAAATAACTCATGAAATATGGGTTTATCAACCTCCCCACGCTTAAACAATAGCATGTCCTCATCCTATATCCAAGGTAAAGAATAAGGTAAGGTTAAAGTGGTGGAATGTTATGCAATGCAACCTATTCTAAATGCATCTACCTAAATGAGTCATGCAATTCCAATTTATCTACTCATATATAAAGCTTACATGTAGTCAAATTAATTCACATTCTCAAGGAGTCATATATATATATATATATAGCCAACCCTTAAATAATAAAGCATTTTAGCAAATGAGATGGGAAATAAAAATATTGTACAAACTCGCAAAACAATTAGTAAATTAAGCACAGATATATGTTGATGAGTTATTGAACCCTCACTGGATTTTGTGTTTACCCTCTAATCACTCAGTGTTTATTGGGTTTATTCACTCTACTTTTCTTTTTATTCCTACTTTCTATAACTTTGTTCTTCATCTAACCAATCAACAATTATAGAGTACAGTCATACCGAAAATCATGAGGTCTTTAATTAAGGTTGTAATGGGGCTAAGGTAAAGGTAAGGATATATGTATAAGGCTAAGTGAGCTAATAAGTGAATCCTTAATTAGACTAAGATCTCACCTAACATACATATTTAGTAGAACAAGCTTCTTTACCAATTTTCCCATATTATCCCACTTGTTGTTACATGCTCATGTTTTATTTTTATCCCATGTGCATTGCTTTTATTTTGCATTGGGGAATTTTTTGTATCCCCTTTTATTAAATGCTGAAAAAAATATATATATTTATTTTTTTTAATGCACATGGTAATTGAATCACTTTGATTTCCCATGAGCATGCTTCCCAAATTTTATTTTATTTCTTTTAACTTTTCTACCTTTTGTTTTTATCATACATGTTCCCAATAGGTTTCCCATATTTTAATCTATTCATAATTTTCTATCTTAAGCTAACCAAGGATTCAACTTGGGATTTTATTTTGTTTTTCTGCTTAAGGCTAGTAGTGTGGCTAAATAGAATAAAAGGGATTTTAAAGGCTCAAGGAGGCTAACAAGGGTGATGTGAAAGGTAGGTTAATTTGGGATAAGTGAGCTAAAATCAAATGATGGCCTCAATCATTCTTTTGGTATGTATCTATATCCTATATTCTATATTCTATAATTGGACATATAGATTAAAGCAAAGTAAAGAACATCAGAATAAAAAGAAGCAAAACACACAGGAATGAAATTATGGTTTGAATGCAACCATACAATTAAGCTCAAGACTCACAGGCTGTGTGTTCTCTAACTCAAGCATCATATATCATTCATATATGTTAAGCAGGTTTAGTTAAAAATTCCCATTATTCTCAAAAAAAAATTATTTAGGGTAGCCTTTAAAGTTTTAATGTTCCTCCTTGATGAAATGTTGTCAACTTAACTATATGATGTAATGCTATATATACAAGGTTTATGGATTTAAATCTGTTATGTTCAATTTCCTATCTTACTTCCTTTTAATTTTTCAATTTAAACTATGCTATCTTGTGCTAAAAAGGGTAAACTATACTAATTAATCCACTAATAAGTCAGAATTGCAAACTAAACTAAATAACTAAAAATATGAACTAAAAATACAAAATGCAAAAATAGAGTAAAAATACATAAAAGTAGCAATGTATAAGTACTCAGCAAATAACAGTAAAAAGAAAAATATAGAAAAATATCAAAATAAGAGAAAAAAAGAGATGTAGTGGTTCACCAAAATAAAACGCCAGAGATGGTGACCTCCCCACACATAAAATGAAGCATCATCCCTGATGCTCAGTCAAGCCGGGTGTGAAGGGGTGTCATCACTGGTAGGGATGGTAGCTGGAGGCTCTGTGGTGGTGGTGGGCTGAGGGTCTGGCTGCTGTAGAGGCGATGCTGACTGGATCGGGATCTCCGGATCTGCAGGCTCGATCTAATGCGTAACCTCCTGATGTGGTGCAGCCTGCTCTGTGCTTGCCTGCGGATGGGTCTCCTCCTGGGGCTCATCCTCCTCCTCCTCTGATGGCTCTGATGGTGTGTCGGGCTCGGAGGGGATGTCACCACCCTGTCGGATCATCAGCTTCAGATGTGAATAGCGTCGCTGGCTGCGACGCTCCAATCTCTCATACCGGCGCCGGTTACGGCGCTCCATCTGATCAAGCTGTCGGAATAGGCGGTGCACGAGGCGATATACGGGCTTCGAGGCAAGTGGAGGTGCAGTGGTGGCAGCAGGGGCAGCAGGGGCAGCCGTGGATGAAGAGGGTCCAGCAGACGGTGGGGCTGTCTCATCAGTAGCAGGGAAGGGTGGTGGTCTGGAGCCCAAAGCTAGGAAGTTCCTGCTGTGAGGAATGATCTTCCTGCAGTCCGCCGTTGGGTGCGGCGGTGTGAGGTGGGCAGTGGCGGAGGGCAGTGGCGGAGAAGGAGGGAGAAAGAGGAAGAAGGAGAAAGAAAGAAGGGGAGGGAGGAAGGGGGTCGGTGGCGGCGGCGTCTGGGCAGCGGCGGCGACTGGGCGGTGGTCGGGGCGGCGACAATGGTGGTTGGGTGGTGGTGGAGAGAAAAGGAGGAAGAGAGGGAGAAGAGGGTTGGGGGGCTGCGCGACTGATAGGGTTCGCGTAGCTGGGGGGGTTATATTTTCAAATCCACAAGATCGCGTGGGGGACGCGGTCGCGTGGTGGGGGTGATAGTGGGGTGACGCGATCGCGTGGGTTGCGCGCTCATATGAAAGGGGTGGAATAGGGGATGACGCGATCGCGTGGGTCGCGCGATCGCGTCGCTGGAATTTGTGCTAAACGTACGACTCCAGCACCGTTTCAGCGCAACTCTCTGTCTCCTTCTGGGGTGATGTGCAATCCATGCGACGCGATCGCGTCGCTCACGCAGTCGCATGGGATTGGTATTGTGCAAGTGACGCGATCGCATGGGGCATGCGATCGCGTGGGCCAATTTGTGCAAAACGCACAAGGGCCGCACGATTCCAGCCTAACTTTCTAGACGTTGGATATTTACGCCGATCTCCAGGGCACGCGATTGCGTGGATGACGCAGTCGCGTGGGAGGTGTAGTTCGCCATTTGACGCGATCGCATAGATGATGCGGTCGCGTCGCGCATCCCTTTTTTTTTTTGAACTGAATGCAGGATGCAATGCTTAATGTGAATGCTATGCATGATTCCAAGTTTAATAAAATAAAAATAAAATTCAAAAAAAACAAACAAAACGAAATAAAATTAAAATTGCAAAAGGAACGATCATACCATGGTGGGTTGTCTCCCACCTAGCACTTTTAGTTGGACATTGGAAGGGCTTCCTGTTATGGTGGCTTGTGTTTAAATTCATCCAGAAATCTCCACCAGTGCTTGGAATGCCAATAGCCTCCGGGGTCCCAAACTAGGCATGTAAAACTTCTGAGCAGCTTCAAACAGATTTTCAGGCTCCTAGGGTGACGAATGTCAGAATAGATTCCAGGATCCCAAGCTTTTCTATTAAATCCGCCTCCGTCTTGATCTATATGTTTCCATCCGGGCGGTTTAAAAAGTAGAATCTCACCATGGTGACCAAACATTCTCCGTGATCCATGCAATTGAGCATGATACCAATCCATGTACTTCGAGGTGAAGTGTGGAACCTTATTGAACCTTGTGCACCAGCTCTGAGTACGAGCCATTTCCCTCTTACTCTTAAAGCCGCAAAGAGATCTAAGCTGGCCATCTGTTTCAAGCAAACCATATTCAAGTGAATGAGTAAAGTTATAGGTTAAGGATTGTACCCACTTGAAGCTTGTATTAGGTGGTAATGGCCTTGGGGTAGATGTTTCTGGTGGTTCTGTAAGTTCTACTCCCTTGTGCTCTTCTGTGAATTCCTCCACTTCCTTGCAAGGCTCTACAATTGTATCGGTGTCCTGGTCAAAGTCTTCCATGTCTTCCTCATCACTTGAGTCATAGATTGGAGGTTGAGAAAAATCTACCTCCACATCGTCTTTGTATTCATCTGGGGAAGATTCTTCGATCTCAGAGAATTCACTTGCGGATGCAAGTTCATTACTAGGAGAGCTAGACTTGTGACTATCACTATCAAGGGAAATTGCTTCTTGGATTATTCCGTCTGATTCTTCATAAACGACTTTCCTTGGGGGTTGTGTACTATCCTCCTTAGCATTAACTGTAGCGTCCTTGATGGAGTTCTCCTCAATTCTGGATTCCCATGGAGGTTCAACATCTCCTAGATCTTCAACCAACTCTTTTTCTTGAACAATGACAGCTTCTTCTACTTGTTCTAGTACGAATTCATTCTCTGTCTTGTCCACTGGAGTTTCTGGTATCTCCTTCATGCTACGCTCTTCGTTAGACTGTTCACATGGGGCTGTGGCTGATCCTTGTGTATTTGAGCGCCTAGAAACCCATTGAATTATTGTTTGCTCCAGTTGTCGAATGGTTGTTTGAAGTTTATTTACTGTTTCCTTTAGGCGAACCTCTGCTTCTCGAGTTGCCGGACTTGGGCATGATACATAGGAAAGTGGCGGTGATTGGGGGTAATTGGATTGGTACTGGGGTAAGCAAGGATCATATGGTGGCGAATGGTGAAGAGAAGCTTGTGAGTGTGGTGGTTCGAGGTTATGTTGAAAGGATGGTTTATATGCACGGGGTGGGGCTTGTTGGTAATTACAAGGTTGTCCACCATGTCTTTCAGCTGGGTATGCACAGTGGAATGGTCTTTGTCCAGGATATCTCGGAGGGTGTTGCTGCCTAAAGGGTTGATTAGATCCTCTTGGCTCCATCCATCCTTGATTGGTCTGACCTTGATGCACATTCTTGCTGTAACTTCTATTTCCTTCAACAAAGTTAGAACCAAACTCAAAGCGAGAGGGGTGAGAGTTCATGGTAGCAAATAAAGATAAAAAGGAAAAACAAAAATAAATAAACAAGTAAAAGAAAAATATTTACAATAACCAATAATAAGGAACACGTTAGCAGTTCCCCGGCAACGGCGCCATTTTGACGTCGGCATTTTTGTTAGTAAAAAGGTTCATAAAAACAGTCGCGTTGTAGATATAGTCTCTAAACCGACAGAAATCCCTTCGTACAAACGTTTTGGTTGTCACAAGTAACAAACCCCGTAAAAATTGTTAACCGAGTATTCAAACCACAGGTCGTCTTCTCAAGAAACTGCAAGGAAGTATGTTCTTATTATTGGCTATAAAGGTTGTAATCGGGGTTTAGAAGGTGAGAAGCAAGTGATTTAAATGACAAGTAAAGTAGATGGCAATTAAAATAAATAAATACTGTAAAGCAAACTTCTGGCAAGGTAAAAGGAATTGGAAGTCCAACTTGGTTATCTCCCTCAACAATAATGAAAGTTGAATCTAAATTCTACTTAGTTAACCTTTACTAAAGTAAAGGAAAGTCAAGGGACTAATTAGTTTGACCTTCGAATCCTATTTATTTCCTAAGAAAAAGATGGGATTATTGAAGTTCAGTTCAATTAGCAAGATAACGATTATCAATTATGTTGAGTTTGATAACTGTTGAGTTACTGATTTCTTAATCAAGACCAAAAGGGAAAAAAGTAAAATTGCTGGAATAAAAATGTCCTTAGATGGAAAGTAATGGTAACACAAATTAAAGAGAAAATAATCAATAACTGAAATACCTCAAATATCATTAATTCAAATAACAATCTGTAACATGGAATAATTCATAACTTAAATTATAAAAGTAAATAATCAACTCAAGTGCTGGAATAAATAAATAAAAGTGAAAAGGGAAGCTTAAAACAAGAAACATAAAACCTGGATCGAGAGTCACTCTTAAAAACTAAGAGAAGTCCTAAATCCTAATCCTAAGAGAGAGAGGAGAGAACCTCTCTCAAACTAAATCTAAATCATGGAAAGTAGTAAAAATGCGAGCTCTCCTTTGAATGGATGCATTCCCCCACTTTATAGCCTCTAGTCTGTGTGTTCTGCACCTGGATCTGGGCCAAAAGGGCTTCAAAAATTGCTGGGGGCGTATTCTGTAAATTCTGATGCGTGGCCTCTGTCACGCGTCCGCGTGGGTCACGCGGTCGCATCATCTGGAGTTTTCCTTGTGGCGCGGACGCGTCGGTCACGCGTCCGCATCGAATGCGCTATGCTCAAGTCGCGCGGCCGCGTCCGTCATGCGGCCGCGTCGCTGCTTCTTCGCGCCTGGCACGCGATCGCGTCGTCCATGCGATCGCGTGGATGCCAGTTTCTTCAAAACTCCGTTTCGCACTTTCCGTCCATTTTTGTACGTTTTCTTTTCCATCCTTTAAGTTATTCTACCTTAGAAAATCTGAAACTACTCAACACACTAATCACGGCATCGAATGGAAATAAAGGTAATTAAAATGATTAATTTTAAAGCTTAGGAAACATGTTTTTCACATACATCACATAATAAGGAAGGGAAAGTAAAACCATGCAATTAATATGAATAAGTGGGTGAAGGATTGAATAAATCACTCAAACTAAACACAAAATAACTCATGAAATATGGGTTTATCACATGACTCACTAATATAATCTTAATTAGGATCTTCATTATTGGAAATATTATTTTTGTTTAGTTTGTTATTGTTAATTAGTACTCTTTCTTTGGAATTTTGGGGAGGCTTATTATTATTATTATTATTATTATTGATTTATTTGTTCATCATCTATATATCTCTTGTTTGATCTGTATTTATTTTCTTTTTCTTTTTCCTCTTTTCTTTGTTGGATTTGAGGAGAAAATGAACTGTAATTTTAGCAAGATGAATAATTGAGGATGTGAAATCTGAAAATAAACTGAAAATTTTAGCAAGACAAGAACTATTGATATTGAGAATTTTTTTATATATAGAGTTATGCCTTATATTGAGAAATTGTGTTATAAAAGATTTAGTTTTTAAATTTTGATATTAAAAAATAAATTTTTAATTTGAGATTATGAAAATGAGATGAGATTAATGAATGATTTGAAATTAAAAATAAATAAATAATTATAGGATTTGTGGAGGGTTGAAAATATTACAAAATAGTTAATTTTTTAAATTAAAAAATCAATTTATGGGGGTTTTAAACTGCCACAAAAGTGATTTAAAATTGTCATAAAAGTCCAATATAAAACCCCCCACTAAACACACAAAAAACCCCACTGAATAGATTGTGGAGGTTTTTAAAAACCTCCACAAAAGACCTCGTGGCACCTCAAATTTTGGGGGTTTTGGAAATCCCCACGAACTATTTGGTGGGGGTTATAAACTTCCACAAATAAGAAAAAAAAACTACCACAAATAAACAAAAACCTTGTAGTGGAGAGACTCTTCACAGACCTTAATGTCACACAAAATTACCCTAAACCCGCCTTCTCTTCTTGATTTTACAGAGAGAACCCTACCACCTTCCAAGTAACACCCACCTCATCTCCCGCATCATTCTCGTCACCCACATCCATCCAATTCACCATCGCCATAGCATCTCCATCAAGCATCCATCCATTGTCATCATGCTACAATTTTCACCCACTGTTGGCACAATTCGCAGTCATAATAGAGGTGCATGTGATGACAGTAAACTCTCATTGAAGGAGGTAAGAAATAATTCACTATATTTGAATTTAAACATGTTTAATAATTGATTAGATTAGTTTATTATTTTCTTTTGTGTCTATAGTAATTACTAAAGAAACAAACCCTAACCATTATAATAGTGTATCTTTGCCATTACTGATGCTTGCTTCTAATTTGCTAATAATTGCTTCTGAGACTTCTCGAAACATCAGTTCAGCCGATTTCTGGGAAGATTAGGGTCTCTGTGGTAGAGGCTAGAACCCGAAGATGCAGCATTCTCTGATCCGGAAGATCTGGCCTTGTCTGTGGCGTTTTGAGTAGGATCATTAAGGAGAATAGCCTGTAGAAACTTCACCCTCGAGTAGAGATGGATCCACACTAACCCTGGGGTTCAGATCCGGAGGAGTATTGGCATCTATTCAAACCAGTGTCAATCACATACAGCCTGCCATTGAAGAAATCACTCACAAGCAAAGAAGACAGTAGTACTAGAGTTAATTCAGAAAAACAAAGCAACTCTGACTCTCAACTCTATTCCCATCATATAATCCCTATTATTTAATCCAATTGTTTTTATCCAAGCATTTATGACATATAATCATTCAAGGTTTACATAATATTCCAACTCCTTCTGATTCCGCCTGACTAAGACCTGCAAGACAACCATAACTTGCTTCAAGCCACAATCCTCGTGGGATCGACCCTAAATCATTCAGGTATTACTTGGACGACCCATTGCACTTGCTGGTATTGCTGTTGTACGAAATAGTATGAGTTTTGCGTACATGCGCACCAATGGTAGAGAAACATCAAGAAAGAGACCAGTAGTAATGAGCTAGAAGACTAAAAAGGAGGCTAATAAAAGTACAACAAGAAAAAAGGCTAATAAGATGGATGCTAATAAGAGTACAACAACAAAAAAGGCTCCAACAAGTAGCAATAAAAAATAGTGGGCCAACACCTGTTGGCATTAATTCGAGTAAGCCCAATCCTGGTTGCCCAAATTTAGCTATGCCTAAATGGTTGCTGGGCCATGAGTTGGTGGAGGTGGACTAAGATCTACTGCTAGGCCAAGTGGCCTACATTCTAATGGGCCTAATTCAAAAATGGGTGACAATAATAATTCAGAGGATGATAAAGAAAATGAGGAGTAAGAGGAAGTTGAAGAAGATCTTGTGTTTGAGTATGAATCAGAAACATTGTTGACTCCTGAGATCTCTGAGGATGAGTGAGAAAGGTATGAGTTTCCATAGTATAATGAAGGGGTTGGATTTGGAGAGGTTCACTTTGAGTTAGGCATGAAATTTATAACAGTTGAATCATTCAAGAATGCTTTGAATGATCATGTCATATATGAGGGGGAAAGATCAACTATATAAAAAATGATCAAAGGAGAGTAAGTGTGAGTGTGAACATGGAGCTATCAGGATCAAGAAGCCAAGAAAATCCAAGACAGATAAGGAATCAACAGAAAGTGATATTGCTAATGTTGGGGATGTAGTGGTACAATCTAGTGATGTGCAAGCTGACGATGTAAAGTCTACAAATGAGAATGAAGGAGCAAATGTTCAGTATGATAAGGGAGCAGAAACTAAATCGGTTGCTGGCGACAACAAACGTTCAAATTTAGTCGTAACTGGTGGAAGTGAGACTGGCACTAGGCCTCCTTGTCCATGACTGATTTATTACGCATGGAATAATCAACAAAAGAGTTACCAAAGCAAGACATATGTTCCAACTCATTTGCAGCAGAGAATTCGGTTCTAAATTGGTGGCTAAGAAATTGGAAAAGAGGCTCACTCAACCTCACATAAGACTTAGTGAAGCTTATGAGCACATCAAGATTGACTACAATGTCATGATCAATGGAAAGATGATATATATAGTCCTTAAGGAAGCGAGAGAACATGTCACTGGAAATGAAAGAGCACAATACAACAAGCTAAGGTATTATCTAGTTGAGTTGTCAAAGAGTAATCCTGGGAGATTTTCCCTTTTGGATGTTACTCTGATGCCCCAATCCCCTCCATTGCTCAAAAAATTATAGATATGTCTTGATGCATGTAAAAGGGGATTCAAATCCGGTTGTAGAAAATTAATTGGGTTTGATGGTTCTTTTTTGAAAGGTTGTTTTGGAGGCCAGCTCCTATTAGCTATAGGTTACGATGCAAATAATCATTTTTATGTGATTGCATATGCTGTGGTTGATAGTGAAACGAAAGAAAGTTGGAAGTGGTTTCTTACTTTGCTGCAAGAGGACCTTGGCGATCATTACATTCATAGTTAGAATTTTATTTCCGATCAACAAAAAGTAACATTGAATCTTAAGTTCTCTTTTTAATTGATAAAGCTTGAACTATATAATTGATATAAATATATGTTTATACTGTATAATTGATATAGATATATCCATGGATGATATTATGGTTTGCTTGTATTTGTCTGGAATTGATGAATTAGGAATTGTTATCGACATTAAAAGAAGTGATGCCATATGCTCATCACTAAAACTGCGCCACACATATTTGAAAGAACTTCACCAATAGGTTCAAGGATAAGCAAGTGAAGAATATGGTATGGGAATGCACAAAATGCACAACTCATGCTGAGTTTAAGGCAAGTATGGAAAAATTGAGGAGGGTGAATGAAGATACTTGGAATTACCTCTCAAAGTTTGCGCCTTCATGTTGGACAAAGTCTCAATTTAGTCGTGGACCAAAGGTTGATAATCTCACTAACAACATGTGTGAGGTGAAAAAATAGTCAACTACTGATCCAAACTCATTCTTATAATATGTGAAAAGCTTAGGTGCTACATCATGGAATAATATAAATTGAATGACAATTGCATTATGCTTGTTCTCGTTTTTAATTTGGTTACCAGGAAACTTAATAGAAGTTAGTTTGATACTAATTTTTGTTATTTGATGTATTAATTAAGTTGAATGGTTAGCTACTTATGGTATTTTATCCAACTATAGTCCTATCAATTTCTTTCATTGTATTAGATTCATTAAAGTGTCTCTATTTCATTATCCATCCAATTTAAATTCACTTAATTAGGATTACTTTTTTTTCTCATTCTCATTAATTTGTACACGTAATGCATTAAACTCAATACCTATTTACTCAAAATTTCACGCAAGCACTAATCCATAACAACAAAAAAAGTTTCATTCATTCATAAAGTTGGTGTTAACATAATAAGTCTATCATTGTGAAGAGTAACTCACAATAAAAGCACAAGCTAACACAAAGAAACCAATCGTAAGACTAAATATATTATTAAATTTATTTTTTTAATCTCTATTTATTACTTTTTTTTTTTTTGGAGAATTTTCTAATGCAACTATCCTCTCCTATAGCTCCATCAATTTCTCTTGAAATCCAACAACCACATCATCCAATTGATCAGCATCAGCAACATCATCCATGATAGCATTCTTGTGATTGATGTCAAAGACCATGTCAAACCAAGCAAAGAAATTGCAGTGACACTCCTTTTCCTGCAGCAATATAAAATTCAAAAATGTCATATACTTAAATCATATGCAAAATTACAATAGAATAGAGTTAATTGTCTTATACATTGGACACCCAAAGAATAACCTTCTAGGATTCTCCACCATGTTTGATTTGGCGATAATTACAAATAACCCACAAAGGTACTTCGAGTGTTGTCTATTTCTTAACCTCCTTATTATGGGTGATAGCATGACTGACCCTTCCTCTACAATGGGTAGAACAGCCTCATCTTTGTCCACTATTGGCTATTGAAACAAGAGTAGCTCTAGGGAATGAACTAGTGTTTCTCATTCTTCATAGCAACATGCTTAAAATGGGAGTGGGAATTGTGTTTCAAAATGGTGTCGTATTTGTAAATGAGTTTAAGGATTGAATTGTCCACACTTAATGACCCTATATGTAAGTTAATGTTCTACGTCAGCAGTCAAGGTCATTGACTAAGGCAAAAATTGACAACAAGGAACTGTATTATCTAACGAAAGTAAACTTCGAAGACTATTTTGTGTATTTAAAATTTGGAGGACTAAAATATTCGATTTTAAAAATCTTAGAGACTGATTTAAATAATTATTCCATATTTATGCATACTCATTACTCAATAACTTTTATTTAGTTATAAACAAGTGTAATAACCCGTGCCATGCACGTGATAAAATTGAAATTATAATTTTAAATTCTTTTGTTAAGATTAATTTGAATTATAATAATTTGATTAATAAAAATGTAACATATTATGTATTGTTTATTTTTTCTTAATCTAGTATTAAATGTATTAACTCTAAAATAGTTATTAATTAGTTTTAGTAATTTACTTTTTTCAATAAATCAAACATATGTACTCAATGTGACCATAAATAATCTAGTAATACTTAGACCCACCAACAATTTTTTATATGTTGTTTTACTGTCAAGTAAGAACATATCAAAATCAGCTCAAAATAAATAATAAATTATTAGAGAATTGTAATGCACAAAATTCTCTAATAAACAATAAATAATTTAAACATAGGAGAAAAATATATTATTATATGATAGAATTAATATGAGTATATTTTGTTATTAAATACACAAAGTTAATGTAAAATAAAATTACAAATAAAAAAACAAAAAAAATAAAATTAAAATAGCAAAAACGATAAAAATATTATTTTTACAATTTTGTTTTGTCATTTTTATGTATAGAAGATTAGAAAATAATAAACTTTTGACTAAATTAATTTTGTATTTGTTGTATTCAAATTAAATAAGTAATAAGTTATATTATTTTAATTTATTCCTAAAATTTATATATCATAAAAATCAAATCAATATACATAATTTTAAATTGTGTGATACTTAAATATCTAATCAAATCAATTAGTTGATATAATTAATGCATCATAATGAATTGTATTTAATGAGTTAAACAAAATAAATTAAGAAACACTCTCAGAAACATGCTACGTTGACTCTATCGTTAAATGTAAAAAATCGATTTTTATATAATAGAATCGATAATATAATAGACGGCAAGAAAGAGAAAGATAAACATTTTAGATCTTAGGTTGTTTTATTTGGATGTTGTAATGTGGGTATCACATTATTTTACTTATTCTACCCTATAGACCGTTTTGCAACTTTATTTCAGTATTAATAGAATTTCACTACCTTTTAGTAATAAATTAAAATCCAAAATAAAATTGAAAAAAAAAAGTAAAGAATATAAAATTATTCATTGAAATTTTATTTTATTTTTTGTTATTATAACAGGTATTTTTATTTAATATACCAACACCGTATAAAATTAATCATAAAAAAGTATAAAATATAAATAAATATACTGAATTAAGAGATAAAATTATATTTGTTATCTCATTTTTACTTTTAGCAGCACAATAGAATATCATGTACTCAACATAATTTAAGATGTAAATTATAATTAATTATACTTTTTATTTTAAAATATTTAAAATCAATCTTAATATAAATAAAAATAATTTAATATATTAAATAAATTAATAGAATAATATAAGTTAACTATTTTTTATTAATTTTGTTGTTTTTTTCTGACTACCTTTAAAATTACGACTTTTTTTTAAATTTGACCGTGAAATAAAATTAGAGTTGTTGGTCTACACCATTAAAAAAAATAATACTATGCGATTACATTTGTATATATAACATGTTCCTAAATTTTTATATGCTAAACTTAAGATTCTGTATTTCTTTGTTTATGCCATAAATAAGTATTATTTACAATGATTTGTATTGATTTAAAAGCTTAAAAATTTTTGTACGTATTAATTTTATATTTAATATTAAAACATGAAAATTTACTATGTTATTTTACTATTAATTTAGAATAACATAGCTTCATGAATATTAATCATTAATCAATTATGAACTAACATAAAATTATAATACAATTTATTGACGAAAAACAATCAACAATTAATTTAATAAATATAAAAATCATCCAAACACTTTGATTAAAAGTATGAGTGGTTAATTATCATTAATTATTAATAATATTTTGTTCATAACTAAAACTAAAATATAATTATTCAGATTTAGATTTTAGAAGAATAAACGTATAAGTAACAAATAATCTATTTTATCATGCATATTATAAATTAATGAATTAAACTAACTGATATAATGAATTATAATTAATTAATTGGTATAAATTATAATAAATTATATGATATTTCAAAAAAATAAAATGAATAAGAAGAAAATAAAAAGAAATAGAAGAGATCAAAGACTACAATAAAATAAATTAAGTGTGAGAGTTTTATTTTTTTTTTTACAAATTTTATATCACATCCATTTCAATAATAATAAATAAAAATACATCAACTTGATATCTAAGAGAAAATAATGAGATAAAATAATAACACAATTCTAAAACAAAAGCTTAAATTAAACCATAATATCATTGCACAACACAAATTGAAAGTAATTTCACACTATAATATATCACACAAACAGGTAAATGACTTAAGCTTAATTACGGAATTTTTTTTATTTATGCATACATGATAACACCATAGTCTATAAATGCTTCATGGATAACATATCATATATTGCTCTGAATGATGAGTACGGAAGTTGAAGAGTGTGTGGTGATTTGTATCCACGATAGTTGACTTCTTGCGACGACGCCTCATAGGAAGAAAAAGAATTGTTGTAAAAGCTACCTAATGAAAGAGTAATTGGTAAATGAATGATTCTTCAATGTAAGGAATAAAATTTTATATTTTTATATTCGGAATAAAATTTGATATTTATCATAATAAAATTAAATAACTAATCAGTTATTCACCCACTTATTCATATTAATTGCATGGTTTTACTTTCCCTTCCTTATTATGTGATGTATGTGAAAAACATGTTTCCTATGCTTTAAAATCAATTATTTTAATTACCTTTATTTCTATTCGATGCCGTGATTAGTGTGTTGAGTAGTTTCAGATCTTCTAAGGCAGGAATGACTTAAAGAATGAAAAAGAAAACATACAAAGATGGAAGGAAAGCACAAAATGGAGTTTCTAAAGAAACTGACATCCACGCGATCGCATGGGCGACGCGGACGCATGCCAAGCGCGAATCAACAGCGACGTGGCTGCATGACTAACGCGACCGCGCGCCTTAAGCAAAACACATATGACGCGGTCGAATGACTGACGCGACCACGTGACAAGAAAAGCTCCGAATGACGCGACCGCGTGACCCACGCGGACGCGTGACAGAGGCCACACACCAGAAAAATGCAGAAAATGCTCCCAGCAATTTCTGAAGCCCTTTTTGGCCCAAATCCAAGTCCAGAAGGCATAGACCAGAGGTTATAAAGTGTGGGAATGCATCCATTCAAAGGGGGCTCGCCAATTTAGTTACTTTCCATGATTTAGATCTAGTTTTGAAAGAGGTTCTCTCCTCTCTCTCTTAGGATTTAGGACTTCTCTTAGTTTTAGGAGTGACTCTCAATCCCAGGTTTAATGTTCCTTTATTTTAAGCTTCCCTTTCACTTTTATTCATTCCATTACTTTAGTTGATTATTTACTTTGCCATTTAATTTATGAATTCTTCTATGTTCCAGATTATTTGAATTAATGTTATTTGAGGTATCTCAGTTTAATATTCCTTTCTTCTATTTATGCTATTATTGCTTTTACTCTGAAGACATCTTTATTGCAATAGATTTACTTTTCCCCTTTTGGTCTTGGTTAAGAAATCCGTAACTCAGGAGTTATCTTAGCTCAATATAAAAGATAACTGTTATCTTTGCTAATTGAACTGAACTTCAATAATCCCAACCTTTTCTTAGGAAATAAATAGGATTCGAAGATCAAGCTAATTAGTCCCTTGACTTTCATTTGCTTTAGTAAAGGTCAACTAAGTGGAATTAAGATTCAATCTTCTTTATTATTGAGAAGGGTAACTAATCTGGACTTCCAATTTCTCATCCCTTGCCAAAAGTTTATTTTACAGTTATTTATTTATCTTTAATTGCCATTTAAATTAATTATCATATTCGTTCCTCATTCTTGAAATCCCAAATCTACAATTTCCATAACCAATAATAAGAACATACTTCCCTGCAGTTCCTTGAGAAGACGACCCGAGGTTTGAATACTTCGGTTATCAATTTATTTAGGGGTTTATTACTTGTGAACCACAACGTTTGTACGAAGGGATTTCTGTCGGTTTAGAGACTATATCTACAACGCGACTGTTTTTATGAAATTCTTTACTGGCAAAAATCCCAACGTTAAAATGGCGCCGTTGCCGGGGACTCCAGTTCCAATCCAATCACTCCCAAGCACCACCACTTCCCCATGTTTCATGTCCAAATCCATCACCCCGAGAATCAGAGGTTTGCCTCAAAGAAACAGTAAATAAACTTCAAGCAACCATTCGACAACTGGAGCAAGCAGTAATTCAATTAGCTTCTAGACATTCGAACATTCAGGGACCAACCACAGCCCCATGTGGACAATCTAACGAAGAGCGTAGTATGAAGGAAATACTAGAAACTCCAGTGGACAAGACAGAGAATGAATTCGTACTAGAACAAGTAGAAGGAGCTGTCATTACGCAAGAAGAAGAGTTGGTTAAAGATCTAGGAGACGCTGAACCTCCATGGGAATTCAGAGCTGAAGAGAACTCCGTCAAGGACGTTACAATTAATGCTAAGGAGGACAGTACACAATCCCCAAGGCAAGTCGTTTATGAAGAACTAGACGGAATAACCCAGGACACAAATTCCCTTGATGATGATAGTCACAAGTCAAGTTCTCTTAGTGATGAACTTGCATCCGCAAGTGAATTCTCTGAGATCGAAGAATCTTCCCCAAATGAATACGAAGATGATGCAGAGGTAGATTTCTCTCAACCTCCAATCTATGACTCGAGTGATAAGAAAGACACAGAAGACTTTGACCAGGACACAGAGGCATTTGAAGAACCTTGCAAAGAAGTGGAGGAATTCACAGAAGAGCACAAGCGAGTAGAACTTACAGAACCACCGGAAACACCTTCCCCAAGGCCATTACCACCCAATACAAGCTTCAAGTGGGTACAATCCTTAACCTTTAACTTTACTTTTTCACTTGAATACGGTTTGCTTGAAACAGATGGCCAGCTTAGAGCTCTCTGTGGCTTTAAGAGTAAGAGGGAAATGGCTCGTTTTCAGAGCTGGTGCACAAGGTTCAACAAGGTTCCACGCTTCAACTTGAAGTGCACGGATTGGTATCATGATCAATTGAATGGATCTCGGAAAACGTTTGGTCACCATGGTGAGAATCTGCTTTCTAAACCGGCCGGATGGAAAAGTATAGATCAAGACGGTGGCGGATTTAAAAGCAAAGTTTGGGATCCTGGAATCTATTCCGACATTCATCATTCCGGGAGCCTAAAAATTTGTTTGAAGCTGTTCAGGAGCTTTACATGCCTAGTTTAGGACCCCGGAGGCTATTGGCATTCCAAGCATTGGTGGAGATTTTTAGATGAATTTAAGCATAAGCCGCCATAACAGGAAGCTCTTCCAATGTCCAACTTAAGGACTTTAACTAAAAGTGCTAGGTGGGAGACAACCCACTATGGTATGATCGTTCATTTTTCAATTTTTATTTCGTTTTGCTTGTTTTCAAGTTTTATTTTATTTTATAATATTGAACCTGGAACTTTGCATCGCATTCATATTAATCATTGCATTCTGCACTGCATAAAAAAAAGGGTGCGCGACGCGACCGCATCACTCATGCGATCGCGTCATATTGTGAAAAACACTACCCACGCGACCACGTCATCCATGCGGCCGCGTGACCTGGAGATCGGCGTAAAGATCCAACGTCCAGAAAGTTAGGCTGGAATCGTGCGGCCATTGTGCGTTTTGCACAAAATGCCCACGCGATCGCATGCCCCATGCGATCGCGTCACTTGCACACAACCAATCCCACGCGACCGCGTGAGCGACGCGATCGGGTCGCATGGATTGCACAACACCCCAGAAGGAGATAGAGAGTTGCGCTGAAACGAGCTGGATTCGTGCGTTTAGCACAAATCCCAATGACGCGATCGCATGCCCCAGGCGATCGCGTCATTCACTCCTTTAGCCATTCCATGCGATCGCATCACCCACGCGATCGCGTCACCCCCCATTTCGCTCAAGCCACGCGACCGCGTGCCCCACGCGGCCGCATGGATTCAAATTTATACCCCCCAACCACGCGAACCCTATCAGTCGTGCCCCCCCTTTCATGTTTTAATTCCTTATATGTAATTGCAAGCTTTAATTTTAATTCATATGAACTATTTGATTGTTGTTTATTTTCCGGAACAATCCAATTTTAGCCGGAATGCTGCCCAAATTTCTGTAAAATGTTTTCATTCATGTTTTGGTTTTGGCATTTTAAAATCTGCTTGCCTCTGCTTTACCCAAACCTATTCATGAATGCCAAGTACTCATTCTTATTCTCTTTGATTTCCTGGTTCATATATTGCATTTTTGATGTTTGATTCCAATTTTTGCTTTTTCTATATCTATTTGAATCATCATCAACCTGTTTTTCCTTGTTGGTTATGAGTTACCTATAGCTTCTATTTATGAATGCTTGTTAATTAGAAACTTATCCTTATGCCACTTACCTTAACCCATTTTTCATTAACTCAATAATTCTAATTTCCTGAACTCTTTTTTTAATTAATTCTAACCGAACTAACCTTTTAAAATCTTTTTTTCTGGTTTTTCACTTTCTTTTAACCCTCTAACCATGGCATACTGATACTTTTTCCTACTTAACATGCTTTCTATTATATTTTGGATTGTAAATTCTTCTTTTCGGACTTTTAACTCCTATACAATCCTTAATGCACATTTACTTAACTCATTTACCTCATTCTAATTCTCCTTTGCCACTTTATGTTTCTTTTCTACTATTTGCCTATTTGTTTTCCTATTTTTATATATCCTGGTTTTCTATTTTTCAGGATGTCGGATTCCCAGAGAAAGGGAAAAGGAAAGGCTACCACTGGCAAACGAAAAAGAGGAGAAGCCTCTATGTCTATCATAGATCTCATGCATGATGCCTCCTGGCAGGAGAAAAACTTCACCCCGCAGGAGACGGCCGACCAGCTGCTCCCTGCTAATGACCCAGTAAAGTTTGCAAACCAATACTGTGAGCTGAAGTATCCGGTATTCGCAAACTCCAGGAACCTATACCTAGAAAGGACCTTGAAGATCCCAGGAGAACTCCAGCAATACACCTCTGATCAGATCAAACAAAGAGGCTGGTTCTTCTTGGAGAGACCCCTGACTGAGGTCAACACATCTTGGGTCATGGAATTCTACTGCAATTACTTCAAGACCTCCCTAGATGCAGTGAACCTCAGAGAAAAGAAGATTCTGGTTACTGAAGAGGCAATAGAAGAGGTTCTGAAGCTTTTGCCTAAATCTGATCAGCCAGATGGTTATCAGAAAGCTGAGGAAGACATGCGCTTTCTAAAGTTTGATTGGGATGCAGTCAAGG
>NC_029794.2:72221102-72257652 GCF_000816755.2 Arachis ipaensis | reverse complement strand
GTTCTGAAGCTTCTGCCTAAATCTGATCAGCCAGATGGTTATCAGAAAGCTGAGGAAGACATGCGCTTTCTAAAGTTTGATTGGGATGCAGGCAAGGCCCGGATAGCCCTTGACCCGACCGTTCCTTGGATTATGGGTCAGAACACCACCATGCCCAAGGGAATCAAGCGGGCATACTTGAATGATGAGGCTCGGCTGTGGTATCAGATACTAAGCAACTTCATTATGCCGAGTACTCACGAGACCGATATACCTGCCGCTATGATCACCCTCCTATGGTGTGTGATGGAGGGCAAGGACCTGTACTTGCCACGCTTTATCCGGTTCTACATGGCCAGGGTCCACGTCTGAGGCACTCTTCCCTTTCCATAATTGATCACACAGCTAGGCCGTCGAGCTGACGTGCCTTGGGAGGATGCTGATGAGAGGCCACCGGCTGCAGAATGCAAGAAGATCTTCCCGCACAGTAGGAACTTTCTGGCCTTGGGCTACAGACCTCCAGTCCTCACTGCTCCTGGTGACACTGCCACACCATCTGCCGGCCCCTCTTCCTCCACAGCTACACCTGCCACCACCGCTGTGTAACAGCCCAGACCACCTGCTAGCACGATATTGTCCGCTTTGGCACACAAGGCCTCACGGTTTTGCTTTTGACGATAGGGATGCTAGCCGAAGCCCCCACACTCACTCGTCAAAACGCGTCATGCTAAGGAGAGGTATCCACACCCTTATAAGGCATGCTTCATTCCCCTCTCCAACCAATGTGGGCCTTACAATCCACCCCCCTAAGGGAGCCCAGCGCCCTCACTAGCACATCGATCCGGGTTCCGGCTCTGGTACCATCTGTAACAGCCCAGACCACCCGCTAGCACGATATTGTCCGCTTTGGCACACAAGGTCTCACGGTTTTGCTTTTGACGATAGGGATGCTAGCCGAAGCCCCCCACACTCACTCGTCAAAACGCGTCATGCTAGGGAGAGGTATCCACACCCTTATAAGGCATGCTTCGTTCCCCTCTCCAACCAATGTGGGCCTTACAACCTAGTCTACTATGTATACCCTACTCTCTCTGTGAGTCTGACCAAAAGTGAGAGATTAACACAAAGGCTAGGCTAATACAAAAAAAAACTATCAAAAGGCACAACCGCAGCTCCCAGGACTCAACTGTCATCGTCAGAGGAGATCACAACCACATCAGAACACTCCTCAGGATCCTCGTCCTCGTCATCGGAAATCTCTATAATCTCGGGAGGGGCACTGGCACTCGTGCTACTGGTCTGACCAGCACTCACAGTCCACTAATAGAGGCGGTGAGCGGCTCCTCAGAAGATGGCTCGGATGAAGATACTGAGATCTGCTCCACGGGGATGTCCTCCTCCGGTACAGGCTCTGGAAAATGCTCCTCCATGGGCTCAGGCTCAGGGTCCGCCTGATCCGCAGGCTGATTGGGATGCTGGTGAGGCACCGGCCCACATGAAACGGGTGAAATAGAGCATCTGGGTGGAGCCACTGCAGTGGGAACTCAGAGGTCATGTTCGGCATACTTCAGCTGGAGAATCAGTGCCTGCAAGAAGTAGAAACTTGCAGAGGTTATGCCGCTGGAATGCCTTATCTGAGTTGCTAGTCGGATTGCGTCGGGCGCGGGTCAAAACCGACAAATGAGCTCATTACCTGCGATAGGACCAGACATGCATCATCCTTGTTGTGCATTTGCATTTTATTTGATATGGTGAAATTATCTGTGATTGCCTTCCTGTGTTTATGCATTCCTCACTGTTACTCTGAATTGTGGTAATTAGATGCTTCTCTGTAATTCTTGTATAGTTCATTGTGAATTACATGAATTGTGGTAACCCTGACTAAACTAACTACCCTCGACCCTACTAAGAACCCCCTAGTTCTTACCCCTTTTCTTCCTCCCCTTCAGATGGAGACCGGAGTTATATTTTACGAGATGGACCCTCCCTATATATACGAGGATATTGTACAGCATAGGTTTTATGTGGTAGCTGCGGAGATTAGGACTCGTATGTATATTCTGCGTGATCATCCTTTCCATCACCCGATTGACACTCCACAGTTTAACCCCGACCCCTTCAGAAATACTACTATGTACAACCCAACACTCCGGGCCCTGGTCCATATAGAAAACCCCTAAACTGGCACCCGAACTAGCCTAGTCTACTATGTACACCCTACTCTCTCTGTGAGTCTGACCAAAAGTGAGAGATTAACACAAAGGCTAGGCTAATACAAAAAAAAAACTATCAAAAGGCACAACCGCAGCTCCCAGGACTCAACTGTCATCGTCAGAGGAGATCACAACCACATCAGAAAACTCCTCAGGATCCTCGTCCTCGTCATCGGAAATCTCTATAATCTCGGGAGGGGCACTAGCACTCGTGCTACTGGTCTGACCAGCACTCGCGGTCCACTAATAGAGGCGGTGAGCGGCTCCTCAGAAGATGGCTCGGATGAAGATACTGAGATCTGCTCCACGGGGATGTCCTCCTCCGGTACAGGCTCTGGAAAATGCTCCTCCATGGGCTCAGGCTCAGGGTCCGCCTGATCCGCAGGCTGATCGGGATGCTGGTGAGGCACCGGCCCATCATGAAACAGGTGAAATGGAGCATCTGGGTGGAGCCACTGCAGTGGGAACTCATAGGGCATGTCGGGGTTAAACTGTGGAGTGTCAATCGGGTGATGGAAAGGATGATCACGCAGAATATACATACGAGTCCTAATCTCCGCAGCTACTACATAAAACCTATGCTATACAATATCCTCGTATATATTGGGAGGGTCCATCTCGTAAAATATAACTCCGGTCTCCATCTGAAGGGGAGGAAGAAAAGGGGTAAGAACTAGGGGGTTCTTAGTAGGGTCGAGGGTAGTTAGTTTAGTTAGGGTTACCACAATTCAAGTAATTCACAATGAACTATACAAGAATTACAGAGAAGCATCTAATTACCACAATTCAGAGTAACAGTGAGGAATGCATAAACACAGGAAGGCAATCACAGATAATTTCACCATATCAAATAAAATGCAAATGCACAACAAGGATGATGCATGTCTGGTCCTATCGCAGGTAATGAGCTCATTTGTCGGTTTTGACCCGCGCCCGACGCAATCCGACTAGCAAGTCAGATAAGGCATTCCAGCGGCAAAACCTCTGCAAGTTTCTACTTCTTGCAGGCACTGATTAAATTCAACCGACGAGTAATCACGACATCAATTCACTTATCAAATATCAATTTAACCGATGAAAATTTACCAAAACCCTACCTTCGTACGAAATCAAAATATGTGAAGCTTCGGGGGAGCCTTCTGACCGAGCTGCTAAAGGGAAAAACGTCTGGAATCCTCCGTACCTCCTAGAACTCTAGTTGGCCAAACTCAAGGGTTAGAGGAGCTACGTCACCGTCGATTTCCACCAGACAAAAATAACGCCAACACGTAGAGGAGGAAGATACGAACACTTTTATCGGATTAGATTTTTGATTGGGATTACGGATTGCAAAAAAATCGAGATCGAAAGCTCAAGGGAGCTCACGGTTTCTCTCTTCTCTCTCTCGGTTCTTTCTTTCTTCCCTTATTCAAAAATGAAGCATGCAAAGCCGGTTAGGAGCTAATGATCATGCTTTAGGAAAAATGTGACACGTTAGACGGGTTTAGGTGTCATGCTTACTATGATCCACGATTCTCTTTTTGGCTTTGGCAAAAAGAATGAATGGAATCAAGGAATGATAATAATTAGTGTTATTAATGAATGCAAACGGGGAGGTAGGTGTCACATTGTGTATATAAATACATATATGAATCCAAGCCTTAGCTTTCTTTCTTTACTTCCTTAAGGCCTTCGGCCACTTTCCTCCCATTTTTTTTAATAATAATAATAATAATAATAATAAGCGAGTCTTAACACAATACTGACCTTGGGTCAGGGAGTCCGAGTACGAGCATCTTCAGTAGTCATTGTAAATACCCTCCTTGGTTGTTGCGATTTAGCTATTCCTCGTACCAACTTTTCTGGACAATTGCTTGCTATATGCCCCGGTTCACCACAGTTGTAGCAGACTCTCAGTCCAAGATAACAAGGCCTACCAGGGTGATTCTTTCCACACTGCCTACACGTTGGGCCCTCCTGACTCTGCTGCTGAGGTTGCTTACCGGTATCCTGTCTTGGCCTATTTCCATTCCCAGTTGTAGAGCGCGTAGGGAAGTTTCTAACTTGTTGGTTCCCTCGCATAGGTACTCCTGGTACCTTAAAATCAACTTTTCGCTGTACCGCATGCCTATGAAAATTATTAAAGTTTCTTGGCGGTAAGCTTGGATGTCCAATCCTTGACGCTGCCATCTTATGTTCACAATCTTCCATCAGCTGACTCTTATTGACAAGCTCTGCGAAATTCCGTATCTCCAGCGGGACTAATGAAATGCATCAGCTCGTCGCGAAGTCCTCCTTCGTACTTTAAACACTTCCATTCTTCAAAATCATCTGGGTTTCCCTGACAAATCTTAGAGAATCGGCACAAATCCTCAAATTTTCGAGTATATTCTGCACTGACATATTCCCCTGTTATTATTAAAAAAAATGGGAGGAAAGTGGCCGAAGGCCTTAAGGAAGTAAAGAAAGAAAGCTAAGGCTTGGATTCATATATGTATTTATATACACAATGTGACACCTACCTCCCCGTTTGCATTCATTAATAACACTAATTATTATCATTCCTTGATTCCATTCATTCTTTTTGCCAAGGCCAAAAAGAGAATCGTGGATCATAGTAAGCATGACACCTAAACCCGTCTAACGTGTCACATTTTTCCTAAAGCATGATCATTAGCTCCTAACCGGCTTTGCATGCTTCATTTTTGAATAAGGGAAGAAAGAAAGAACCGAGAGAGAGAAGAGAGAAACCGTGAGCTCCCCTGAGCTTTCGATCTCGATTTTTTTGCAATCCGTAATCCCAATCAAAAATCTAATCCGATAAAAATGTTCGTATCTTCCTCCTCTACGTGTTGGCGTTATTTTTGTCCGGTGGAATTTGACGGTGACATAGCTCCTCTACCCCTTGAGTTTGGCCAATTGGAGTTCTAGGAGGCACGGTGGATTCCAGACGTTTTTCCCTTCAGCAGCTCGGTCAGAAGGCTCCCCCGAAACTTCGCATATTTTGATTTCGTACGAATGTAAGATTTTGGTAAATTTTCATCGGTTAAATTGATATTTGATAAGTGAATTGATGTCGTGATTACTCGTCGGTTGAATTTATATTGATATTTGTGATAAGTTTGAGGTTTGGAGGGTTTAAGTGCAGCCAGGAACTGAGTTATTCTGTTGATTGTGATTTCTAGATTACGGTAGGATAATCTGAAAATGTTAAAAGTTTCCGGTTTGATTTATTGGAAATGATTTGAAAAGAGTGTGGAAAATGGTTTGGATGGAACCCGAGAAGGGTGGCAGAGTCCGGATTTTAGGGGAGATGCCGCCGAAATTTTGCTATAAACCTTAAGAATTGATTTGAAATTTATTTAGAAGAAAAAGATTGGATTTGAGAAATGGTATTATTTGATTTTTGATTTATTTAAAAAAAAAGAATTATTTTATATTTTTAAATTATTTAAGAAAAGTACTATGTTTAAATTTGATTTGAAAATGAAAAGGGGCTGAAGTTTTGAATTTTAAAAGAAAGAGAGAAGACAAACCGGCACGTGTGATTATGAAATAATTAAAAGGTCACAAGAGGGTGACGGAGAGTAAATAGTTATAGTGTCATTGTGAAAAGTTAAGCCGTGGGCTTGATGTGTGAGTAATTGTACGGGGATCCCGTGTATATGGAATGGCTTCCAGGAGAAAGTGGCACATGCTTCAGCTGGAGAATCAGCGCCTGCAAGTACTTGCAGAGGTCATGTTCGGCATACTTTAGCTGGAGAATCAGTGCCTGCAAGAAGTAGAAACTTGCATAGGTTATGCCGCTGGAATGCCTTATTTGACTTGCTAGTCGGATTGCGTCGGGCGCGGGTCGAAACCGACAAATGAGCTCATTACCTGCGATAGGACCAGACATGCATCATCCTTGTTGTGCATTTGCATTTTATTTGATATGGTGAAATTATCTGTGATTGCCTTCCTGTGTTTATGCATTCCTCACTGTTACTCTGAATTGTGGTAATTAGATGCTTCTCTGTAATTCTTGTATAGTTCATTGTGAATTACTTGAATTGTGGTAATCCTGACTAAACTAACTACCCTCGACCCTACTAAGAACCCCCTAGTTCTTACCCCTTTTCTTCCTCCCCTTCAGATGGAGACCGGAGTTATATTTTACGAGATGGACCCTCCCTATATATACGAGGATATTGTACAGCATAGGTTTTATGTAGTAGCTGCGGAGATTAGGACTCGTATGTACATTCTGCGTGATCATCCTTTCCAAGCACACAGGTACTGTCGTACATATATATATATATATATATAAGCATACAACCCTTCAGAAATACTACTATGTACAACCCAACACTCCGGGCTCTGGTCCATATAGAAAACCCCTAAACTGGCACCCGAACTAGCCTAGTCTACTATGTACACCCTACTCTCTCTGTGAGTCTGACCAAAAGTGAGAGATTAACACAAAGGCTAGGCTAATACAAAAAAAAACTATCAAAAGGCACAACCGCAGCTCCCAGGACTCAACTGTCATCGTCAGAGGAGATCACAACCACATCAGAACACTCCTCAGGATCCTCGTCCTCGTCATCGGAAATCTCTATAATCTCGGGAGGGGCACTGGCACTCGTGCTACTAGTCTGACCAGCACTCGCCGGTCCACAAATAGAGGCGGTGAGCGGCTCCTCAGAAGATGGCTCGGATGAAGATACTGAGATCTGCTCCACGGGGATGTCCTCCTCCGGTACAGGCTCTGGAAAATGCTCCTCCATGGGCTCAGGCTCAGGGTCCGCCTGATCCGCAGGCTGATCGGGATGCTGGTGAGGCACCGGCCCATCATGAAACGGGTGAAATAGAGCATCTGGGTGGAGCCACTGCAGTTGGAACTCATAGGGCATGTCGGGGTTAAACTGTGGAGTGTCAATCGGGTGATGGAAAAGATGATCACGCAGAATGTACATACGAGTCCTAATCTCCGCAGCTACTACATGAAACATATGCTGTACAATATCCTCGTATATATAGGGAGGGTCCATCTCGTAAAATATAACTCTGGTCTCCATCTGAAGGGGAGGAAGAAAAGGGGTAAGAACTAGGGGGTTCTTAGTAGGGTCGAGGGTAGTTAGTTTAGTCAGGGTTACCACAATTCAAGTATTTCACAATGAACTATACAAGAATTACAGAGAAGCATCTAATTACCACAATTCAGAGTAATAGTGAGGAATGCATAAACACAGGAAGGCAATCACAGATAATTTCACCATATCAAATAAAATGCAAATGCACAACAAGGATGATGCATGTCTGGTCCTATCGCAGGTATTGAGCTCATTTGTCGGTTTCGACCCGCGCCCGACGCAATCCGACTAGCAAGTCAAATAAGGCATTCCAGCGGCATAACCTATGCAAGTTTCTACTTCTTGCAGGCACTGATTCTCCAGCTAAAGTATGCCGAACATGACCTCTGCAAGTACTTGCAGGCGCTGATTCTCCAGCTGAAGCATGTGCCACTTTCTCCTGGAAGCCATTCCATATACACGGGATTCCCGTACAATTACTCACACATCAAGCCCACGGCTTAACTTTTCACAATGACACTATAACTATTTACTCTCCATCACCCTCTTGTGCCCTTTTAATTATTTCATAATCACACGTGCCGGTTTGTCTTCTCTCTTTCTTTTAAAATTCAAAACTTCAGCCCCTTTTCATTTTCAAATCAAGTTTAAACATAGTACTTTTCTTAAATAATTTAAAAATATAAAATAATTCTTTTTTTTTAAATAAATCAAAAATCAAATAATACCATTTCTCAAATCCAATCTTTTTCTTCTAAATAAATTTCAAATCAATTCTTAAGGTTTATAGCAAAATTTCGGCAGCACCTCCCCTAAAATCTGGACTCTGCCACTGACATATTCCCCTGCGTCAACTACATCAGTTCCATTTCTTTAGCATCACGAATAGTTCTAGGGAAATACTTTTTGTAAAATTCCTCCTTAAAAGTATCCCAGTCAATCTCTTCCACCACCTGCCTTAATAAGCGTTGCACTCCATGCCACCAGTGTTCAGCTTCTCCCTCCAGCATATAGGTTGCAAATTCCACGTACTGTCTTTCTGGTACATGTTGCGCTCGCAATGACTTCTCGATACCACGGAACCAATTGTCAGCTTCAGTTGCAACAAGCGTCCCCTTAAACTTGGGCAGATTTACCTTCAAAAAGGTTGCCAGTGTCATAGGGTAATCGTGGTTTCCAGCACCTTCATTATCATTACCGTCTCCACCATGCTCACCATTGCGTCCTCCGTTACGATCTCCGTTCCTCTCCCCTAAACGGTCAATTGCTCGCGTAGTAGCAGTTGTCGTTTCATGCACAGCCACAGCCATGGTGTTCATCGCAGCTATAAAAGCATCCGCACCCCTCATCGGTTCCTCTGCATGGTTTGCACCACGCCTACCACGTCCTCGTCCCCGTGCAGCCATCAAGATTCTGTGCACACCCAACATGTAATATTAAGGTGATCAGTCTTAACATTTCAGGCAGAGTGTGAATAGTCTCTAAAATAGAAACACAGTGACAATCATGCAATTCATATCACAACGATATCCTATGTGCATGAGACACAACTCAAAGAATGCAATGAAGCATGATTCAGTCCATATCCACAGGCTTTAATAGGAACGAACTGCTCTGATACCAAGTTCTATCGACCCAATTCCCAGTAAGTCATGATCATACCAGAAATCAAGTGTCACCAACTTGTTCACATGAAACCTTTACTATGTATTATTAAGCCTGTAATCGGGTTAGCGTACTATCGAGTTTTGGATAAACTTGCAAGGACAACTAATTAAACATACACAAGCATAAGCACACAGGTACTGTATATATATATATATATATATATATATCCTGAGTTAGCATACAACCCTTCAGAAATACTTCTATGTACAACCTAACACTCCGGGCCCTGGTCCATATAGAAAACCCCTAAACTGGCACCCGAACTAGCCTAGTCTACTATGTACACCCTACTCTCTCTGTGAGTCTGACCAAAAGTGAGACATTAACACAAAGGCTAGGCTAATACAAAAAAAAAACTATCAAAAGGCACAACCGCAGCTCCCAGGACTCAACTGTCATCGTCAGAGGAGATCACAACCACATCAGAACACTCCTCAGGATCCTCATCCTCGTCATCGGAAATCTCTATAATCTTGGGAGGGGCACTGGCACTCGTGCTACTAGTCTGACCAGCACTCGCCGGTCCACTAATAGAGGCGGTGAGCGGCTCCTCAGAAGATGGCTCGGATGAAGATACTGAGATCTGCTCCACGAGGATATTGTACAGCATAGGTTTTATGTAGTAGCTGCGGAGATTAGGACTCGTTTGTACATTCTGCGTGATCATCCTTTCCATCACCCGATTGACACTCCACAGTTTAACCCCGACATGCCCTATGAGTTCCCACTGCAGTGGCTCCACCCAGATGCTCCATTTCACCCGTTTCATGATGGGCCGGTGCCTCACCAGCATCCCGATCAGCCTGCGGATCAGGCGGACCCTGAGCCTGAGCCCATGGAGGAGCATTTTCCAGAGCCTGTACCGGAGGAGGACATCCCCGTGGAGCAGATCTCAGTATCTTCATCCGAGCCATCTTCTGAGGAGCCGCTCACCGCCTCTATTAGTGGACCGGCGAGTGCTGGTCAGACTAGTAGCACGAGTGCCAGTGCCCCTCCCGAAATTATAGAGATTTCTAATGACGAGGACGAGGATCCTGAGGAGTGTTCTGATGTGGTTGTGATCTCCTCTGACGATGATAGTTGAGTCCTGGGAGCTGCGGTTGTGCCTTTTGATAGTTTTTTTTTTTGTATTAGCCTAGCCTTTGTGTTAATCTCTCACTTTTGGTTAGACTCACAGAGAGAGTAGGGTGTACATAGTAGACTAGGCTAGTTCGGGTGCAAGTTTAGGGGTTTTCTATATGGACCAGGGCCCGGAGTGTTGGGTTGTACATAGTAGTATTTCTGAAGGGTTGTATGCTAACTCAGGATATATATATACATATACTTATATGTACGACAGTACCTGTATGCTTATGCTTGTGTATGTTTAATTAGTTGTTCTTGCAAGTTTTCTTATAAAAGTTTATCCAAAACTCGATAGTACGCTAACCCGATTACAGGCTTAATAATACATAGTAAAGGTTTTATGTGAACAAGTTGGTGACACTTGATTTCTGGTATGATCATGACTTACTGGGAATTGGG
Source organism: Arachis ipaensis (assembly GCF_000816755.2). Taxonomy (NCBI): domain Eukaryota; kingdom Viridiplantae; phylum Streptophyta; class Magnoliopsida; order Fabales; family Fabaceae; genus Arachis; species Arachis ipaensis. The sequence goes on along the minus strand of NC_029794.2, from coordinate 72,247,214 downwards.
TCGTTACAGAATATATATATATATATATATATATATATATACATGTATGTACGATAGTACCTGTGTGCTTATGCTTGTGTATGTTTAATTAGTTGTCCTTGCAATTTTATCCAAAACTCGATAGTACACTAACCCGATTACAGGCTTAATAATACATAGTAAAGGTTTCATGTGAACAAGCTGGTGACACTTGATTTCTGGTATGATCATGACTTACTGGAATTGGGTCGTTACAACAGTACCTGTGTGCTTATGCTTGTGTATGTTTAATTAGTTGTCCTTGCAAGTTTATCCAAAACTCGATAGTACGCTAACCCGATTACAGGCTTAATAATACATAGTAAAGGTTTCATGTGAACAAGTTGGTGACACTTGATTTCTGGTATGATCATGACTTACTGGGAATTGGGTCGTTACAGAGGACAAATTAATTTAAGAGGGCACGGATTTTTAAAAATTTAATCTCATCAGCTGTTTATTCTGATTTAATGGTTGAGATTTGCATTCTGACTACTTGTCACTTAATAAAAGCATTCACATTAGATTATCTTTTTTCATTCTCAGAACACACTGCACCTGCGATGAGGTCATTGTTGGTGGTCATCTATCCCTTTTTATCACTCAACTCACACACTCTTTTTCAAAACGATATCATTCACTTTTTCATGCATTGTTGATATGAATATAATTGTATCTAAAAGAACAGTGACGTATATGGACTGAATCATGCTTCATTGCATTCTCTGAGTTGTGTCTCATGCACATAGGATATCATTGTGATATGAATTGCATGATTGTCACTGTGTTTCCATTTTAGAGACTATTCACACTTTACCTGAAATGTTAAGACTGATCACCTTAATATTACATGTTGGGTGTGCACAGAATCTTGATGGCTGCACGGGGACGAGGACGTGGTAGGCGTGGTGCAAACCATGCAGAGGAACCGACGAGGGGTGCGGATGCTTTTATAGCTGCGATGAACACCATTGCTGAGGCTGTGCGTGAAACGGAAACTGCTACTACGCGAGCAATTGACCGTTTAGGGGAGAGGAACGGAGATCGTAACGGAGGACGCAATGGTGAGCGTGGTGGAGACGGTAATGATAATGAAGGTGCTGGAAACCACGATAACCCTATGACACTGGCAACCTTTCTGAAGGTAAATCCGCCCAAGTTTAAGGGGACGCTTGTTGCAACTGAAGCTGACAATTGGTTCCGTGGTATCGAGAAGTCATTGCGAGCGCAACATGTACCAGAAAGACAGTACGTGGAATTTGCAACCTATATGCTGGAGGGAGAAGCTGAACACTGGTGGCATGGAGTGCAACGCTTATTAAGGCAGGTGGTGGAAGAGATTGACTGGGATACTTTTAAGGAGGAATTTTACAAAAAGTATTTCCCTAGAACTGTTCGTGATGCTAAAGAAATGGAACTGATGCAGTTGACGCAGGGAAATACGTTAAGTTTGCATTCATTAATAACACTAATTATTATCATTCCTTGATTCCATTCATTCTTTTTGCCAAAGCCAAAAAGAGAATCGTGGATCATAGTAAGCATGACACCTAAACCCGTCTAACGTGTCACATTTTTCCTAAAGCATGATCATTAGCTCCTAACCGGCTTTGCATGCTTCATTTTTGAATAAGGGAAGAAAGAAAGAACCGAGAGAGAGAAGAGAGAAACCGTGAGCTCCCTTGAGCTTTCGATCTCGATTTTTTTGCAATCCGTAATCCCAATCAAAAATCTAATCCGATAAAAGTGTTCGTATCTTCCTCCTCTACATGTTAGCGTTATTTTTGTCCGGTGGAAGTCGACGGTGACGTAGCTCCTCTACCCCTTGAGTTTGGCCAATTGGAGTTCTAGGAGGCACGGAGGATTCCAGACGTTTTTCCCTTCAGCAGCTCGGTCAGAAGGCTCCCCCGAAACTTCGCATATTTTGATTTCGTACGAATGTAGGGTTTTGGTAAATTTTTATCGGTTAAATTGATATTTGATAAGTGAATTGATGTCGTGATTACTCGTCGGTTGAATTTATATTGATATTTGTGATAAATTTGAGGTTTGGAGGGTTTAAGTGCAGCCAGGAACTGAGTTATTCTGTTGATTGTGATTTCTAGATTACGGTAGGATAATTTGAAAATGTTAAAAGTTTCCGGTTTGATTTATTGGAAATGATTTGAAAAGAGTGTGAAAAATGGTTTGGATGGAACCCGAGAAGGGTGGCAGAGTCCGGATTTTAGGGGAGGTGCCGCCGAAATTTTGCTATAAACCTTAAGAATTGATTTGAAATTTATTTAAAAGAAAAAGATTGGATTTGAGAAATGGTATTATTTGATTTTTGGTTTATTTAAAAAAAAAAAGAGAAGAATTATTTTATATTTTTAAATTATTTAAGAAAAGTACTATGTTTAAATTTGATTTGAAAATGAAAAGGGGCTGAAGTTTTGAATTTTAAAAGAAAGAGAGAAGACAAACCGACACGTGTGATTATGAAATAATTAAAAGGTCACAAGAGGGTGACGGAGAGTAAATAGTTATAGTGTCATTGTGAAAAGTTAAGCCGTGGGCTTGATGTGTGAGTAATTGTACGGGGATCCCGTGTATATGGAATGGCTTCCAGGAGAAAGTGGCACATGCTTCAGCTGGAGAATCAGCGCCTGCAAGTACTTGCAGAGGTCATGTTCGGCATACTTCAGCTGGAGAATCAGCGCCTGCAAGAAGTAGAAACTTGCAGAGGTTATGCCGCTGGAATGCCTTATCTGACTTGCTAGTCGGATTGCGTCGGGCGCGGGTCAAAACTGACAAATGAGCTCATTACCTGCAATAGGACCAGACATGCATCATCCTTGTTGTGCATTTGAATTTTATTTGATATGGTGAAATTATCTGTGATTGCCTTCCTGTGTTTATGCATTCCTCACTGTTACTCTGAATTGTTGTAATTAGATGCTTCTCTGTAATTCTTGTATAGTTCATTGTGAATTACTTGAATTGTGGTAACCCTGACTAAACTAACTACCCTCGACCCTACTAAGAACCCCCTAGTTCTTACCCCTTTTCTTCCTCCCCTTCAGATGGAGACCGGAGTTATATTTTACGAGATGGACCCTCCCAATATATACGAGGATATTGTACAGCATAGGTTTTATGTAGTAGCTGCGGAGATTAGGACTCGTATGTATATTCTGCGTGATCATCCTTTCCATCACCCGATTGACACTCCACAGTTTAACCCCGACATGCCCTATGAGTTCCCACTGCAGTGGCTCCACCCAGATGCTCCATTTCACCCGTTTCATGATTGGCCGGTGCCTCACCAGCATCCCGATCAGCCTGCGGATCAGGCGGACCCTAAGCCTGAGCCCATGGAGGAGCATTTTCCAGAGCCTGTACCGGAGGAGGACATCCCCGTGGAGCAGATCTCAGTATCTTCATCCGAGCCATCTTCTGAGGAGCCGCTCACCGCCTCTATTAGTGGACCGCGAGTGCTGGTCAGACCAGTAGCACGAGTGCCACTGCCCCTCCCGAGATTATAGAGATTTCCGATGATGAGGACGAGGATCCTGAGGAGTGTTCTGATGTGGTTGTGATCTCCTCTGACGATGACAGTTGAGTCCTGGGAGCTGCGGTTGTGCCTTTTGATAGTTTTTTTTTTTTGTATTAGCCTAGCCTTTGTGTTAATCTCTCACTTTTGGTCAGACTCACAGAGAGAGTAGGGTGTACATAGTAGACTAGGCTAGTTCGGGTGCCAGTTTAGGGGTTTTCTATATGGACCAGGGCCCGGAGTGTTGGTTTGTACATAGTAGTATTTCTGAAGGGTTGTATGCTAACTCAGGATATATATATATATATGTATGACAGTACCTGTGTGCTTATGCTTGTGTATGTTTAATTAGTTGTCCTTGCAAGTTTTCTTATAAAAGTTTATCCAAAACTCGATAGTACGCTAACCCGATTACAGGGTCAATAATACATAGTAAAGGTTTCATGTGAACAAGTTGGTGACACTTGATTTCATGATTTAATTATCTTTGTTAAAAAAAATAGATTTCTTAAAAACAAAATCTCAATATAATGTGATAACTTATAAATAACTAATTACTTAATTTTCAACAAAAATCCGGGATGTTATACCCTACCCACCTTACAAAAATTTTCGTCCTCGAAAATTGCTATAAACGAAAATTTTCATCCTAAAAGGAAATTTTGCCCTCAACATTTTCTTTACCTATAAGCAGGTGCGAGTAAACGGTTGTTATCTTATTTTCTAATCCTCAGGTATGTTGTGTGTCCTCATCTCGTCTCAACTTACGTATAGTAGTTAAAGAAATACAAGAATGCGACGTACCAGAATCATAAAGTGCAGTTAAGAAGCGAGTCTTAACACAATACTGACCTTGGGTCAGGGAGTCCGAGTACGAGCATCTTCAGTAGTCATTGTAAATACCCTCCTTGGTTGTTGCGATTTAGCTATTCCTCGTACCAACTTTTCTGGACAATTGCTTGCTATATGCCCTGGTTCACCACAGTGGTAGCAGACTCTCAGTCCAAGATAACAAGGCCTGCCAGGGTGATTCTTTCCACACTGCCTACACGTTGGGCCCTCCTGACTCTGCTGCTGAGGTTGCTTACCGGTATCCTGTCTTGGCCTATTTCCATTCCCAGTTGTAGAGCGCGTAGGGAAGTTTCTAACTTGTTGGTTCCCTCGCATAGGTACTCCTGGTACCTTAAAATCAACTTTTCGCTGTACCGCATGCCTATGAAAATTATTAAAGTTTCTTGGCAGTAAGCTTGGATGTCCCATCCTTGACGCTGCCATCTTATGTTCATAATCTTCCATCAGCTGACTCTTATTGACAAGCTCTGCGAAATTCCGTATCTCCAGCGGGACTAATGAATGCATCAGCTCATCGCGAAGTCCTCCTTCGTACTTTAAACACTTCCATTCTTCAAAATCATCTGGGTTTCCCTGACAGATCTTAGAGAATCGGCACAAATCCTCAAATTTTCGAGTATATTCTGCCACTGACATATTCCCCTGCGTCAACTGCATCAGTTCCATTTCTTTAGCATCACGAACAGTTCTAGGGAAATACTTTTTGTAAAATTCCTCCTTAAAAGTATCCCAGTCAATCTCTTCCACCACCTGCCTTAATAAGCGTTGCACTCCATGCCACCAGTGTTCAGCTTCTCCCTCCAGCATATAGGTTGCAAATTCCACGTACTGTCTTTCTGGTACATGTTGCGCTCGCAATGACTTCTCGATACCACGGAACCAATTGTCAACTTCAGTTGCAACAAGCGTCCCCTTAAACTTGGGTGGATTTACCTTCAGAAAGGTTGCCAGTGTCATAGGGTTATCGTGGTTTCCAGCACCTTCATTATCATTACCGTCTCCACCACGCTCACCATTGCGTCCTCCGTTACGATCTCCGTTCCTCTCCCCTAAACGGTCAATTTCTCGCGTAGTAGCAGTTGCCGTTTCACGCACAGCCTCAGCCATGGTGTTCATCACAGCTATAAAAGCATCCGCACCCCTCGTCGGTTCCTCTGCATGGTTTGCACCACGCCTACCACGTCCTCGTCCCCGTGCAGCCATCAAGATTCTATGCACACCCAACATGTAATATGAAGGTGATCAGTCTTAACATTTCAGGTAAAGTGTGAATAGTCTCTAAAATGGAAACACAGTGACAATCATGCAATTCATATCACAATGATATCCTATGTGCATGAGACACAACTCAGAGAATGCAATGAAGCATGATTCAGTCCATATCCCCAGGCTTTAATAGGAACGAACTGCTCAGATACCAAGTAACAGCCCAGACCACCCGCTAGCACGATATTGTCCGCTTTGGCACACAAGGCCTCACGGTTTTGCTTTTGACGATAGCGATGCTAGCCGAAGCCCCCCACACTCACTCGTCAAAATGCGTCATGCTAGGGAGAGGTATCCACACCCTTATAAGGCATGCTTCGTTCCCCTCTCCAACCAATGTGGGCCTTACAATATCTGTAATAGCCCAGACCACCCGCTAGCACGATATTGTCCGCTTTGGCACACAAGGCCTCTCGGTTTTGCTTTTGACGATAGGGATGCTAGCCGAAGCCCCCCACACTCACTCGTCAAAACGCGTCATGCTAGGGAGAGGTATCCACACCCTTATAAGGCATGCTTCATTCCCCTCTCCAACCAATGTGGGCCTTACAATCCACCCCCCTAAGGGAGCCCAGTGCCCTCGCTGGCACATCGATCCGGGTTCCGGCTCTGATACCAAGTTGTAACGACCCAATTCCCAGTAAGTCATAATCATACCAGAAATCAAGTGTCACCAACTTGTTCACATGAAACCTTTACTATGTATTATTGAGCCTGTAATCGGGTTAGCGTACTATCGAGTTTTGGATAAACTTTTATAAGAAAACTTGCAAGGACAACTAATTAAACATACACAAGCATAAGCACACAGGTACTGTCGTACATATATGTATATATATATATATACATGTATGTTGGATATATATATATATATATATATATATATCCTGAGTTAGAATACAACCCTTCAGAAATACTACTATGTATAACCCAACACTCCGGGCCATGGTCCATATAGAAAACCCCTAAACTGGCATCCTAACTAGCCTAGTCTACTATGTACACCCTACTCTCTCTGTGAGTCTGACCAAAAGTGAGAGATTAACACAAAGGCTAGGCTAATACAAAAAAAAACTATCAAAAGGCACAACCGCAGCTCCCAGGACTCAACTGTCATCGTCAGAGGAGATCACAACCACATCAGAACACTCCTCAGGATCCTCGTCCTCGTCATCGGAAATCTCTATAATCTCGGGAGGGGCACTGGCACTCGTGCTACTAGTCTGACCAGCACTCGCGGTCCACTAATAGAGGCGGTGAGCGGCTCCTCAGAAGATGGCTCGGATGAAGATACTGAGATCTGCTCCACAGGGATGTCCTCCTCCGGTACAGGCTCTGGAAAATGCTCCTCCATGGGCTCAGGCTCAGGGTCCGCCTGATCTGCAGGCTGATCGGGATGCTGGTGAGGCACCGGCCCATCATGAAACGGGTGAAATGGAGCATCTGGGTGGAGCCACTGCAGTGGGAACTCATAGGGCATGTCGAGGTTAAACTGTGGAGTGTCAATCGGGTGATGGAAATGATGATCACGCAGAATATACATACGAGTCCTAATCTCCGCAGCTACTACATAAAACCTATGCTGTACAATATCCTCGTATATATAGGGAGGGTCCATCTCATAAAATATAACTCCGGTCTCCATCTGAAGGCGAGGAAGAAAAGGGGTAAGAACTAGGGGGTTCTTAGTAGGGTCGAGGGTAGTTAGTTTAGTCAGGGTTACCACAATTCAAGTAATTCACATTGAACTATACAAGAATTACAGAGAAGCATCTAATTACCACAATTCAGAGTAACAGTGAGGAATGCATAAACACAGGAAGGCAATCACAGATAATTTCACCATATCAAATAAAATGCAAATGCACAACAAGGATGATGCATGTCTGGTCCTATCGCAGGTAATGAGCTCATTTGTCGGTTTTGACCCGCGCCCGACGCAATCCGACTAGCAAGTCAGATAAGGCATTCCAGCGGCATAACCTCTGCAAGTTTCTACTTCTTGCAGGCGCTGATTCTCCAGCTGAAGTATGCCGAACATGACCTCTGCAAGTACTTGCAGGCACTGATTCTCTAGCTGAAGCATGTGCCACTTTCTCCTGGAAGTCATTCCATATACACGGGATCCCCGTACAATTACTCACACATTAAGCCCACGGCTTAACTTTTCACAATGACACTATAACTATTTACTCTCCGTCACCCTCTTGTGACCTTTTAATTATCTTTGTTAAAAAAAATAGATTTCTTAAAAACAAAATCTCAATATAATATGATAACTTATAAATAACTAATTACTTAATTTTCAACAAAAATCCGGGATGTTATATCTACCCGGATCGATGTGCCAGCGAGGGCGCTGGGCTCCCTTAGGGGAGTGGATTGTAAGGCCCACATTGGTTGGAGAGGGGAACGAAGCATGCCTTATAAGGGTGTGGATACCTCTCCCTAGCATGACGTGTTTTGACGAGTGAGTGTGGGGGCTTCGGCTAGCATCCCTATCGTCAAAAGCAAAACCGTGAGGCCTTGTGTGCCAAAGCGGACAATATCGTGCTAGCGGGTGGTCTGGGCTGTTACACGCTGCACCTCCACCTGCCCCAGAGCCCATCTATCATCTAGTAAACCGCCTGTTTCGACGGCTTGACCAGATGGAGCGTCGCAACAAGCGACGCTATGAGCAACTGAAGCTGATGATACGATTTGGCGACATCCCCTCCGAGCCCGACACATCATCTGAGGCATCTGAGGAGGAGGCGGATGCGCCCGAGGCAGAGACCCACCCACATCGGGAGGCAGAGCAGGCAGGCACCCAGCAGGCAGCACACCATCAGGAGGCTCCACCCCAGATTCAGGCTATAGACCCTGAGATCCCTCTTCAGTCAGCACCTCCTCCACAGCAGTCAGACCCTCAGATCACCACCTCAGAGACCCCAACTACCCACCCTTCCAGTGATGACACTCCTTCACACCCTGCTTGAGTGAGCATCAGGGACGATGCTACATTTTAAGTGTGGGGAGGTCGCCATCTCTGGCGTATTATTTTGGTGAACCACTACAAACTCTTTTTCTTTTATTTTGGATATTTTTCTGTATTTTTCTCTTTATTTTTATTTTTATTTTCTGAATACTTATATATTGCTACTTTCATGTATTTTTACTCTATTTCTGCATTTTTCATTTTTAGTTCATATTTTAGCCACTTAGTTTCGTTGCAATTCTAACTTATTAGTTATAGAAATTATGGATTGATTAGTATAGTTTACCCTTTTTAGCATAAGATAACTCAGAATAGATTGAAAAGAAAAAGGAAGTAAACTAGAGACTTTAACAGAATCAAAACAACCCACACCTTGTATATATAGCATTACATGTTAGTTAACAACACTTCATCAAGGAGAAACACTAGAACTTTAAAGCCATTCAATATAAGTTTTACATTTAGAATAATGGGAATTTTTAACTAAACCTGCATGACATACATAAGTGATAAATGATTTTTGAGCTAGAGAACACATAGCCTGTTAGTTTTGAGCTTAATTGTATGGTTACATTCAAACCATAAATTTTATTCCTGTGTGTTCCGCCCTTCTTTTATATTCTGGTGTTCTTTACTTTGTTTTAATCTATATGTCCGATTATAAAATGTAGATACATACCACGAGAGTGATTGAGGCCATTATTTGATAGCTCACTTAATCCCAAAATAGCCTACCTTTTACATCACCCTTGTTAGCCCCCTTGAGCCTTTAAATTTTCTTTTATTCTATTAGCCACATTACTAGCCTTAAGCAGAAAAACAAAATAAAATCCCAAGTTGAATCCTTGGTTAGCTTAAGATAGAAATTGTGTAATTGTTTAAATATGGGGAAACCTATTGGGAACATGGATGATAGAAACAAAGGGTAGAATGTTGAAAAAGAATAAAGATGTTTCAAAATAAGAATTTTTGGGAAACATGCTCATGTGAAAGAAATTAAATTACCATGTGCATTAAAAAAAATAAAAAATAAAAAATTTTAATTTATTTTTCAATATTTGAATAAAGGGGACACCAAAGGATCCCCCAAATGCAAATAAAGCAATGCACATGGGATAAAAATAAATATTGAGGCATGAGCATGTAACATCAAAGTGGGAAAATATGGGAAAATAGGTAAAGCAGCTTGCTTTAGAAAGTATGTATGTTAGGTGAGATCTTAGAATAATTAAGGATTCACTTATTAGCTCACTTATCCTTATACATATACCCTTACCTTTACCTTGGCCCCATTACAACCTTACTTAAGACCTCATGATTTTTGGTATGACTATATTCTATGATTGTTGATTGGTTAGATGAAGAATAAAATTATGGACATTCCACTACTTTAACCTTACTTTTTGCCTTGGATTTAGCATGAGGACATGCTATTGTTTAAGTGTGGGGAGGTTGATAAACCCATATTTCATGATATATTTTGTGCTTAATTTGAGTGATTTGTTCAATCCTTCACCCACTTATTCATATTAATTGCATGGTTTTACTTTCCCTTCCTTATTATGTGATGTATGTGAAAAACATGTTTCCTATGCTTTAAAATCAATTATTTTAATTACCTTTATTTCCATTCGATGCCGTGATTAGTGTATTGAGTAGTTTCAGATCTTCTAAGGAAGGAATGACTTAAAGAATGAAAAAAGAAACATACAAAGATGGAAGGAAAGCACAAAATGGAGTTTCTAAAGAAACTGGCATCCACGCGATCGCATGGGCGACGCGAACACATGCCAAGCGCGAATCAACAGCGACGCGGCCGCATGACTAACGCGACCGCGCGCCTTAAGCAAAACACATATGACGCGGTCGCATGACTGACGCGACCGCGTGACAAGAAAAGCTCCGAATGACACGACCGCGTGTCCCACGCGGACGCGTGACAGAGGCCACGCACCAGAAAATTACAGAAAACGCTCCCAGCGATTTCTGAAGCCCTTTTTTGCCCAAATCCAAGTCCAGAAGGCATAGACCAGAGGTTATAAAGTGTGAGAATGTATCCATTCAAAGGGGGCTCGCCAATTTAGTTACTTTCCATGATTTAGATCTAGTTTTGAGAGAGGTTCTCTCCTCTCTCTCTTAGGATTTAGGACTTCTCTTAGTTTTATGAGTGACTCTCAATCCCAGGTTTAATGTTCCTTTATTTTAAGCTTCCCTTTCACTTTTATTCATTCCATTACTTTAGTTGATTATTTACTTTGCCATTTAATTTATGAATTCTTCTATGTTCCAGATTATTTGAATTAATGTTATTTGAGGTATCTCAGTTTAATATTGCTTTCTTCTATTTATGCTATTATTGCTTTTACTCTAAAGACATCTTTATTCCAATAGATTTACTTTTTCCCTTTTGGTCTTGGTTAAGAAATCCGTAACTCAGGAGTTATCTTAGCTCAATATAAAAGATAACTGTTATCTTTGCTAATTAAACTGAACTTCAATAATCCCAACCTTTTCTTAGGAAATAAATAGGATTCGAAGATCAAGCTAATTAGTCCCTTGACTTTCCTTTGCTTTAGTAAAGGTCAACTAAGTGGAATTAAGATTCAATCTTCTTTATTATTGAGAAGGGTAACTAATCTGGACTTCCAATTTCTCATCCCTTGCCAAAAATTTATTTTATAGTTATTTATTTATCTTTAATTGTCATTTAAATTAATTGTCATATTCATTCCTCATTCTTGAAACCCAAAATCTACAATCTCCATAACCAATAATAAGAACATACTTCCCTGCAGTTCCTTGAGAAGACGACCCGAGGTTTGAATATTTCGGTTATCAATTTATTTAGGGGTTTGTTACTTGTGACAACCACAACGTTTGTACGAAGGGATTTCTGTCGGTTTAGAGAATATATCTACAACGCGACTGTTTTTATGAAATTCTTTACTGGCAAAAATCCCAACATCAGTTATCTTCTAATCAATAATAAAAGTGAAATATATTTTTTTATAAAATAATTTAGAATAGAGAATAGGAAAGTTCATTTTGGAGGGAAAACGGAGTTACGAGAGATCGACACCTCACTTTCATTATTGGGGGAAAACCCAGTTTTAGTATATTAAGTAGATAGATATTTTGTTCATAAGTAAAACTAAAAATATAATTATTCAGATTTAGATTTTAGAAGAATAAACATATAAGTAACAAATAATCTATTTTATCATGCATATTATAAATTAATGAATTAAACTAACTGATATAATGAATTATAATTAATTAATTGGTATAAATTATAATAAATTATATGATATTTAAAAAAATAAAATGAATAAGAAGAAAATAAAAAAATAGAAGAGATAAAAGACTACAATAAAATAAATTGAGTGTGAGAGTTTTATTTTTTTTTTTTTACAAATTTTATATTACATCTGTTTCAATAATAATAAATAAAAATACATCAACTTGATATCTAAGAGAAAATGATGAGATAAAATCATAACACAGTTATAAAACAAAAGCTTAAATTAAACCATAATATCATTGCACAACACAAATTGAAAGTAATTTCACACTACAATATACCACACAAATAGGTAAATGACTTAAGCTTAATTACAGAATTTTTTTTATTTATGCATACATGATAACACCATGGTCTCTAAATGCTTCATGGATAACATATCATATATTGCTCTAATTGATGAACACGGAAGTTGAAGAATGTGTGGTAGTTTGTGTCCACGATAGTTGATTTCTTGCGACGACGCCTCATAGGAAGCAAAAGAATTGTTGTAAAAGCCACCTAATGAAAGAGTAATTGGTGTATACATTATAATAAATTATACGATATTTAAAAAAAAATAAAATGAATAAGAAGAAAATAAAAAGAAATAGAAGAGATAAAAGACTACAATAAAATAAATTGAGTGTGAGAGTTTTATTTTTTTTTTACAAATTTTATATTACATCTGTTTCAATAATAATAAATAAAAATACATCAACTTAATATCTAAGAGAAAATGATGAGATAAAATCATAACAAAGTTATAAAATAAAAGCTTAAATTAAACCATAATATCATTGCACAACAAAAAATTGAAAGTAATTTCACACTATAATATACCACACAAACAGGTAAATAACTTAAGCTTAATTACAGAATTTTTTTTATTTATGCATACATGATAACACCATGGTCTATAAATGCTTCATGGATAACATATCATATATTGCTCTAAATGATGAGCACGGAAGTTGAAGAATGTGTGGTGGTTTGTGTCCACGATAGTTGACTTCTTGCGACGACGCCTCATAGGAAGAAAAAGAATTGTTGTAAAAGCTACCTAATAAAAGAGTAATTGGCCATAACTAAAACTAAAAATATAATTATTCAGATTTAGATTTTAGAAGAATAAACGTATAAGTAACAAATAATCTATTTTATCATGCATATTATAAATTAATGAATTAAACTAACTGATATAATGAATTATAATTAATTAATTGGTATAAATTATAATAAATTATATGATATTTAAAAAAAATGAATAAAAAGAAAATAAAAAGAAATAGAAGAGATAAAAGACTACAATAAAATAAATTGAGTGTGAGAGTTTTATTTTTTTTTTACAAATTTTATATTACATCTGTTTCAATAATAATAAATAAAAATACATCAACTTGATATCTAAAAGAAAATGATGAGATAAAATCATAACACAGTTATAAAACAAAAGCTTAAATTAAACCATAATATCATTGCACAACAAAAAATTGAAAGTAATTTCACACTATAATATACCACACAAACAGGTAAATGACTTAAGCTTAATTACAGAATTTTTTTTATTTATGCATACATGATAACACCATGGTCTATAAATGCTTCATGGATAACATATCATATATTGCTCTAAATGATGAGTACGGAAGTTGAAGAATGTGTGGTGGTTTGTGTCCATGATAGTTGACTTCTTGCGACGACGCCTCATAGGAAGAAAAAGAATTGTTGTAAAAGCCACCTAATGAAAGAGTAATTGGTAAATGAATGATATTTCTTCTAGCATATATGGTTCTGATTCATCTAGAAGCTCCACGGCTTTTTCTATAAAACTCGTATCCACCGAAACCTAATCATACCAAATATTAAATAAAGGAAAAGTCTAGGGTAAGCAATTTTATTGCATTTTGGCTAGCATGTAACCAGCAGAGAAAGGTGAGTCATTGGATGAAATCTCACATCAATCTCACACCATCAAATCATCATTGATGACTAATTGATGGCTACGAATCACAAATGTTACTGGCCCTAGCATTGCTCTTAAATAAAATCCCCTGCTTAACCAAAGTCGACAATTTGGCTTCAAAATTCTTCATTTCTCTTACTCACGAGTCACAAACTGAAAACATGGGTAGGGAATCTTCTTCCCTGCACATATTCTTCTTCCCTTTCCTGTCTCATGGCCACATGATCCCAATGGTTGATATGGCCAAACTCTTCGCTTCAAGAGGGGTTAAGTCCACCATAGTCACCACCCCAGTAAACGCCTCTCTCATCTCCAAAGCCATAGGCAAGTCCAAAACTCACAACAACAACAATATCCACATAGAAACCATCGAGTTTCCATGTTCTAAAGCTGGTTTACCAGAAGGGTGCGAAAATGGAGACTTAATCCCTTCGCCGGATAAATTTCCTGTGTTCTTTATAGCTACTAGGTTGCTTCAAGAGCCATTCGAGAAGCTATTGCTTCAGCATAAGCCTGATTGTGTCATTGCTGATGTGTTCTTCCCTTGGGCTACTGATTCTGCTTCCATGGTTGGAATTCCCAGGCTTGTGTTTAACGGGACTGGTTTTTTCTCCATGTGTGCTCTCGAATGTATGAGACTCTATGAGCCGCAAAAGAATGTTTCTTCAGATTCGGAACCCTTTGTGATTCCCAATCTACCTGGCGAGATTAAAATGTTGAGGACGCAGTTGCCGCCTGCTTCGATCACCGGCGAAACAAATCCACTGACTGAATTCTTTAAGGAAGCCAATGAATCAGAGGGGAAGTGCTATGGCGTGGTTGTTAACAGCTTCTACGAACTCGAGAGCGTTTATGCAGATTATTCCAGGAATGGGCTCGGAAGAAAAGCTTGGCATATTGGTCCTCTTTCTCTTTGCAATAAAGATACTGAAGAGAAATCTCAAAGAGGAAAAGATGCATCTATTGATGAAAACGAGTGTTTGAAGTGGCTCGACACAAAGAAGCCCAATTCAGTTGTGTACATTTGCTTCGGAAGTATAGCGAACTTTGAAGATTCTCAGCTTAGAGAAATTGCTTTGGGTCTTGAGGCTTCAGGGCAAGATTTCATTTGGGTGGTGAAAAACAACAAGAAAGAGGGAGAAGCTAAAGAGGAATGGCTTCTGGAAGGGTTCGAGAAAAGAATGGAAGGAACGGGATTAATCATAAGAGGTTGGGCGCCACAAGTGTTGATTCTTGGGCACCAAGCAATAGGAGCGTTTGTAACGCATTGCGGTTGGAATTCGACTTTGGAAGGAGTGGCTGCTGGGGTGCCAATGGTAACTTGGCCTATGGGGGCAGAGCAATTTTACAATGAGAAATTGGTGACTGAGGTTCTTAAGATTGGTGTGCCTGTTGGTGTAAAAAAATGGGCAAGAATGGTTAAGGTTAGTGTTGAATGGGAGGCAATAGAGAAGGCTGTGAAGAAGATAATGGTAGGAGAAGAAGCAGAGGAAATGAGAATGAAGGCGAACGTGTTGTCACAGTTGGCTAACGCTGCTGTTGAAAATGGAGGATCATCATACTCTGATTTGGGTGCACTCATTCATGAGTTGGTTTCCCTGAGGCATTGATGATATCGTCCACACAACAATGGAGAAGACTTCTGTGTTTGTTATTTCTACTTTTATTTAAGTTCATTGAATTGAGCTTAGCTTGGGTCCTTTGTTTGTTTTTATTTTCTCTCTTAAAGATGTTAAATTTGCTTAGTATAAAACGTTAAGACATATGCAATAATGTGTATATATTTGTTGGTTAGTGAAGCGTAGTTATCATATTTAGTTTTCAACTTTTTTGCAAGTGGAAGAGGGCAATAATAAGAGAGAAAAGTTCAGGGGTAGGGTGTAGGGGTGTATATGAACAGGGTGAAATTGTGTTTATTTTGATTCGGTTCTAACTTTAAATAATGATTGGGTCTATTTTTTAAATTTTTACGTTATGTCAAAAATTTTGATATACTTATTTATAAAGAAGAAAAAAATATATTTGTTACGGAAAAGTTGATATCCATATTTAAATTTGAATTTGTCCATAAATTTTAATTTCATATTTTTTTTATCTATTTTCTAATTCAACAAGTGTGATTAAAAATAAAATAATAAGCTTATAATTAATATAATATAATGTTAAAATTATTTTAAGCTCACATAGATTGGATAAAGTCGGGTTCGTCTTAACCCGGATCCAACTTTAAATAATGATCGGATCTATTTTTTAGACCGTTACTTTAGATCTAAATTTATTGAAATCACACTAAATTATTTCTTAAAGTATTTAGGTTCGGACCAAATCTTCGGATTGGATCGTGTTATGTACACCCTAGTTGGTTGTTTATCTTTTTATTCTTTTATATTTTTTTTATTTCAAAAAAATAAAAATAAATTTAAAAATATATTTGATTTAAATAAATAAAAATATTTTATTGATAATACGTTCTAAAACGCATAGAAATTCGAAAACGATATTTTTATGTTTTTAGCACTTTTAATGTTAAAAGGTGAAAATATTTTCAAATGAAAATAATTGGATTGTAAGAAAACATGTGATTGTCTTATTTACTAATTGTAGAGATATGTATAGATGAAAATCAAATCGGTAATTAATCAATTCGATTATTAGTATATAGTTGGAAGGAAATTTTATATTCGAGGAGTCTTGAAAGAAAGTTTAAGCAATAAGTCACAAAAAGAAAAGCGCATCGCTCGCGTGAACATAAACTTGCATACGAAGAAAAGTAACGACATAAGAATATAATAAGAGCAGAGGGTCAAAAGACACATAATGTCAAACTCCTGGCTCGACTTGTGAAATCAAGGCCGGCTGGAGAATATTTACATAAATATATATACATATATGTAACCCAATAAACCTAAAATACATAAGCATACACTTAGTTCTCCATCCAAAAGCCTCTAGGAGGATCAGATTAAAAATATATAGAAATATACACAGAGAATTTGTCTAGACTTATATACACATAGCAAAATATCAAAACTAGCACCCTAACTTCGCTTGCTGAGTAAATCCAGACGCTTAGCAAGGTGCCTCTCGACCTACATTAGAAAACTATAAATATATGTATGGAATGAGAACCGGAGGTTCTCAGCATGGTAACGATGCCCACATAACTAATATATAATGTCCCGGAAAAGTTAGAGGCGATCCTAGAACTTCTGACAATAGATTCAAACTTAAAAATAAAATTGAAAACCATAAATAGGGTAGGCTATCTAAGGTTCTTATTTCTAATTCCTTTTGGTTCTTATTTTTAATTCCTTTCTAACTTAAGACCTAAATTACGCCTTCGTCCAATCCTCCAAAGCACTAGTGCACAGACAAGCAATACAGACAAAGCAAACACAAGTAGGATACAGATACAGCAAACAGAACATAAAATAATTAAGCATGAATATCAATTTTGCAAACCCAAGATTGAAAAACCAAACAAGACACATAAATGCATATGATGCATGCCTTTTCTACTGGCCGTGAGCTCACGTGTCGGTTACTTTGTCAGAACCTGACACATCTGGTAGCCAATCCGAATATTGTCCTCTTGAAATCGGTGGGCGGTACACCACCACGAACCCCACTATTGTGAGCGGTACACCACCACGAACCTCGCAAGATCTTCAATTGGAAAACAACACACACACATGGGCGATACACCACCACGAACCCCACATAACATTCACTTTTAAAAACATGTGGGCGGTACACCACGACGAACCCCACAAAGCATTCTTATTTAAAACCATGTGGGCAGTAAACCACCTCGAACCCTACATTCATTTTGACACTGGACAAGCGGTAAACCACCACGAACCTTGCCAGGTCAAGCTCAAAACAATTTTTTTTTCCAAATTCATTATAAATCATTTAGTCATATCCATTGATAATCATTCAAGTTTAATATACATCATCATCATTATCATTATCATAACATCATCAATTATCTCTATCAAACACAATATCAACACCACAACCAATATGGCACCAACAACAACCTCAAAGTCTCTAATACATAGGCATATCAATCCATCACAATCAGCATCAACAACAATATTTCAATCATATCTTAAAGTTAACTAGCCAAAGTTTTCACGACACATTATATTTTAGTTACGAGAAACTGAAACTATACCTTGACCGATTCTTCCCTAAACCCGGAACACCTCAATTATCCACCATTCCTCAAGCTCTCAAGCTCCAACTCCTCACCAGTTGAATTTTCAGCTCCTAGAATTCAATTCCAAGCTTCCAATATCCACCAATTTAACTCCAATTCAACAAGATACACGATCTAATTCATACAATATCACAATAATCAACATTGAGCTCACTAAATCACCAATTCACAAGGGTTAGGGTTTTTTTATCATTACCCATGAGTCAAATAGACAAAATTCAATGATTATCCTCCGCTAGAGTATCACTAAATCATCAAAATCACAAAATCTCTCAATACTAAAACTCAAAATCACGATTTGAAGAGGGAATAACTGGATAAGAAAACGTGATTCTCTTATCAAAATTTTTAGTGGGTTTTGTAGATAATTTTGAGAAGAATGCGTGGTCGCTGACAGCTCGTCAATCGGAGATCCGAATTAAAAATTATGGACAAATGAAATTTGGAGACTTTTGGAAATTTAGATTTGCTTCTTCCCTTCCTTTCTTGCTGCCCGAAATGGTAATGAGAAGGGGAAAAAAGCTGATTTTAATTTATATCTGGGGAGTTATGTGAGTGGGTTTAGGCCATTTGGGTCCGGTCTAATCGGTTCGGTTCGTTAGTCCGTTTTCGAGCCAAATTTTTTTAAATTAGTGTCAAAATTCGTATATTAATTTATTGGTTAATTATTTACTAATTATTCGGGATTTACATTTTGCTTACAAAATGCAGGAAAAAAGAGCGAAACCAAGCTGTTCAAGTACGGCAAAGCAGAGATTGACAAGGTAGAAGTAGCAGCGATAATGAGTAACGCCAGACGAGGACGCAACACCGACAACAAGAGATGTGCCGATGATGACGGAGATGCATAGGAGCTGGGGAGACGAGGCAAAGAAGTCGGCAATCGTGGCAACAACCGTGCAATGGCGGTGGCCGGTGGTTTTTTTGTAAGCGTGAGACTAGAGTGCCTCTAGAGACTGAGTGAGATTGAGAGAGAGAGCAAGGGAGTGTGTTCTTCGGGTAATTAGATTAGGATTTTTTTTTTTTAAATAAGGAAAATAGCATCGTTTTGGAGGCAATGGCGTACAAAAAAAAAAAATTCGAATTAGCTGGGTTATTTAAAAGTGTCAGTTCATTGGTTTTCATCAAAATCGGCCGATCCAAACTAGTTTTTATTGGTTCTTTTTTTTCTACAATCAGATATCTCAATCAAACTGACTTTGTGACTAGTTCACCAATTTTTCAGTCCGACTAGAGAATTCGATCCAGTTTTAATAACTATATATATTAGACATGTGTTCAAGTCTAAAACGTGTCATTTTTTTTATATTTTTTTTTTAATAGAAATTCACATGTAGTTATTTTCATGTAAATTTAATAATTAAAAATAATTATATGATAATTTAGTTAAATATATTAAATTATTTAATAATTCTCAACTATTAACTTTACATAAAAATAAATGTATATGAATATTTAAATTAATACATTTCGAAGACTTTGACTTGGACTTGGACTTGTTATACAGTTCATGCATACGTCTAAAAATATTGAAGTTTAACTAAACAATTTTTCCTTACGAAGCTTCCAAGTGAATTTCAGTATTGCACTCTTATTGTTTATATGAGTCCCTTTCTCCTTGTTGGTTCATTAAATTTAATATCAGAAAAAAATACACACAGAATTTAAATCATATTCAATGAACTACACTTGGACAAAGAAAACACTTAAAAGGGTTACTTTTGAAAGAATATAGTTTATGATATTTAATTTTTTACTATTTATTAAAAAAAAGCATAATTACTTAAAACGATATTTATTTTTTAAATTCATTATGTATGCAATTTTATTCTTTTTTTTTGACAAAATTTTTCTCATGAAATTTAATTCTTCTAATGGTGTAAATGCAGAAAATTATATTTTTACTTTTTGATATAATCGATATATTATTAATAATGAATAATAATTAACCCCTCATATTTTTAATCAAAGCATTTTTGTAACATTCGAACTTATAACACGTCATGACCGTACCAGAAGTGAGGAGTTACTAACCTATTTTTCTTATTTACTATTTAACTGTTTAATATTGAGCCTTTACGTCGATATCGCGTTTCCGTTTTTAAGAAAATTCCAGAAAATAGATTTTAGTAATTAAAATCACATAACAAAAGATCTTCAAATAATAATAATCACATAATTATTAATAATAATAGAGGCTATACAATTAAATTTAATATAAAACTCAAATACAATACCTAACCCTCTGGATAAAATAAAGACCCTGAAGCAACAAGGGCGAGGAAACTCTATAAAAACAACAGAAATCACAAGTAAAGCTACTAATCGTTTGCAACTTCTTACTGAATCTCCGAATTGAACCTGTGTCACCGAAAGAGTGGAAGATTTTGGGTGAGAACAAACCACATGTTCTCAGTAGGGAATAGAAATGCTATAAAAGTAATGAATTTAATGCAAATAATTAACTTACTTAGTAAAACTATTTTGTTAAACCTTTGAAAATACTTTTATTTCTACTTTAGATAATTAATTACTTTTCTTTAAATTTCTAAACTCAAAACAGATTTTAACCACAAAATTAGTCATACTAACCACCTCTCAGCTACATAATCATTTTTCAACCACAACATCTCACCTCAATTCATCTGTGAACTAACAGTACAAGTAAGGAATTCAAACCAACATACAAATAAGTCAAACAGCGCAATCACAGAGAAGTAATACAAGCAAACACAACCAAATACAAATATGCAAACAACATGATGCATGTCTATTCCTAATGCAGGCCATGAGATCATGTGTCGGTTGTCTACCCGCTCCCGACATTACCCGGACACGAGTCCCAGATATGGCTTTCCAGATGTATACGGTGTGCTTATAAGTCGTACGGATAGGCCGCATACAGTGTGACTTTCCAAATCAATAAGCGTACATCTGGAAAACAGTTCTCAGTGTGTGGGCGTCCCCACTATACATTTGGCACTAAGGCCCAAACAATGTCACATCTGCTCTCCTGTGGCAGTCATTTCATTAATTAATATATTCCTTTAATCTTTGTTCTCTACTCTCCTATGCCAGATATCCTTTTAGTTAATATATTCTCTAATCGTTATTCTCTGCTCTCCTGTGGCAGAGATTCCATTAATTATCTTTCAAATCCATTTCAAAATATTTCCAAGTAATAAATCGTTTTCAATATTCACATCATTCAAAATATCAAATAAAATCAAACCATTCTCTTTAAAACTAAGCCTCTTTCTATTTCAATAAAATTAGCCCGTTTCAATCTTTTGCTTTTGAAAATTAAAGGAAATTCATTTCTTCATTCAGATTTTACAAATCTCTCTGATCATACTCGTTTAACATTTAATACTAACCAAAATCACCTTCTTGCGTATTTTTACCAGCCCTTCATCAGCACCTATTCCCATCATACTAATACCAAAATCAGTTACCATCCACTTCCATAACCATAAATTCCAGTATCAAACACAGTCTCAATTCAAACCCAATTCATAAACTCAAATCACATTGCAATTTAACAAGCAACACCAAATTGACCAACACTCACAATTACAACCAATTCTCATCAATTAGTCACACAAAATACGTGTAAATTATTTGCAATTACTCAATAAGCTTTTTGGCATTCTTAAATTAAAAACTTGTAATTTTAAAAATGAAACCCCTTACCTCGATTGTCGAACCCATAGACTAAATGCCTCAAATAAATCCTTTTCTCTCGGCTCACACCCAGCGGCAGTCGCAACCACATCTTTATCCACTATCTCCGTACGAAATCAAAATACTCGAAACTCCGGAGAAGCTTTCTGACCGAGCTGTCAAAGAAAAAATTCAATTTATTTCTATCAATCAATTAATTGTAATTCAAATTGAATGATTATTTTGTTACAAAATTATTATTTCCTAATCTATTCATGGACAATACATATATTAATTATAATCGCAAATTAACCTATTTTACATTAAATGACTTATATAATGATCATCTCATTTATTATCATAAATGCTGAATTAAATAAGTCATTATTACTTTTGATTTAGAATTAAATGAGAATAAAATCAAAGATAATATTTTATTTAGCTTTAGGGTTTAATAGGTGTCACACTCAAATATAAATAGTGACTTTCGAATTTTGGTCTCCAACACATCAAAGCCACATCCGTAACTCTTTTTTTATAAAAGGGATTGCGATTCAACTCTATCAGGGATATAGAAGATTTTCAAAGAACAAGGAAATGGTCTGAATTTGCACAAATTCTAAATGTTTTTAACTTACGATATTATTTCAGTTGGTTATCGTTACGAGAATGACTATAATCTATACGTGTCTAAGGAGTAGAATAGATTAAATATTATTTAAGTAATTTCATTTATATATATAATAATTTAATTTATTTTTAATCTGTAT
The DNA here is from genome assembly GCF_000816755.2 of Arachis ipaensis. Lineage (NCBI taxonomy): Eukaryota > Viridiplantae > Streptophyta > Magnoliopsida > Fabales > Fabaceae > Arachis > Arachis ipaensis. The sequence continues at coordinate 72,224,665 of NC_029794.2, read as the reverse complement.
TTATTCGTTATTGAGACCCAAAGAGGAATAGGAAGATATCTCTAATTTTACCAACAGCAAGATTATTAACGATTGAGACAGAGAAAAATAGGAACTTTGGCCAGGTTCGTAAACAAAACTATAGTCTTGACAGAAACGGTAATGATGATTTGATTATTGGGTGTTAAGACTTAAGAATGAACAAAAATATTTTATTGCATGCAATGACGGACCCAGAAAATTTATGTTGGGGGGCAAAAATAATATACATTATTATCAAAAGATATATTAATCTAAATTTAAAAACATAAAATTAAAGTGCACATTAATTATTCAAATACAAAAAAAAAAATAAAAAATTACATATAATAAAATAAGACAAAAAATATTTTTTTATTATTATTTCTTAAAATAAAAAATATATATTCTAAATGAGTAAATTGATCAATTGACTTTAGAAATTTATATGCAACATAATTACATATAATAAAATAGAACGAAAGATAAACAAATAAATAATAAGGATCACTAAATTGAGAATAAAAAATTAGATTAATACCTACACTATAGTTGTTTGAATTAAAATTTACAATTGAAAATATCAAAAAGAAATATAATAAAATTAAAAGATATATAGAATCATAGAGAGTTATATAAAAAAATATTTAAAATTTATCTTTTGATAAAGAGAAGATGACCACTAAAAAAGAAATAGAAAAAGAAGGTTGAAAATATGAAATTAAGAAGATGGTTTAAGAGAATAAAAGAGTGGTGACGGCTGAAATTTGAGAATGAAAAAATACTAAATTTTATTAGGTTAACTAATAGTAAAATGATAGAAAAATAAAATGAATTTAAATCTTAAAAAATTTTGAATTAGACATTTTAATTTTTAACAAAAAATTGTTTTAAAAATTTTTAAAAATTATTTTTATTAGACAAATTAATTTTTGTATCATTTTAAAAAAAATTAATTTATCTTAAATTATAGTTTTTGAGAACATAATTATCTTATAATAAAATTTATTAATAATTTATTTGTCCGATACACCCAATTGGGTTATCCGAACAGCAGCCTTCTAGAAGCAAAGGGGGACCAAGGCTTCTACGTATACCATGACGTTATGCCAAAATGGCTCAAATTGATCAATGCAGTGCGTGTGGAAATTATTACCCACACATTACTCCAGTCTATCTTATATCGTTCATATTGATTTATCTTGATATAAAATTTTAACCTTTTTCCCTTTTCTTTCTTTTTTCAAGTTATAGTTATTATTTAAGAGAGCTTATTTTCAAACCGAAACCAATCATTTCAATCACTTTGTTCTAGTGGCGAGGACTTTGAATAATCTGCAGGCACCAAGTCGTAGATAAGAAGTTTCAAATCTGTCCGTCATCATTTAAACGGGGAATTATGATTGGTGAAAACCATAGCAATTTTCTAATTCATCTAGAAGCTCGATGAGCAGAATGACCTCTATAATAATTGCACAAAACTCCATTCCTATTCACTCCTCACACTCAAAACCATAATGGTCATCCCTTCACTTTAACCTTCTTTCTTACTTCTATATTAAACTCAACAATTTATCTGCGAAATTAAACAATTTTTGCTTAACATGGGTAGTGAAGAGTGTAATTTGCACATATTCTTCTTTCCTTTCTTAGCTCATGGCCACATGATTCCCACCGTTGACATGGCCAAACTCTTTGCTTCAAGAGGAGCCAAAGCCACCATAATCACCACACCAATCAACGAACCTTTCATCTTCAAAACCATAGGAAAAGCTAAGACTCATGGCAATGGTAGTATCCACGTCAAAACCGTCGAGTTTCGCCCCGTTGACTTTGGTTTACCTGAAGGTTGCGATAACGTTGACTTTATTCGTTCATCGGATAAGATTCCTCTATTCTTTGAGGCCACTAGGTTTCTACAAGAACCATTTGAGCGGTTATTGATTCAGCATAATCCTGATTGTGTTGTCTCTGATATGTTCTATCCATGGACTACTGATTCTGCTGCTAAGTTTGGGATTCCTAGGATTATGTTTCATGGAACTAATTTCTTCTTCATGTGTGTTAGTGAATCTACCAGACTTTATGAGCCTCACAAGAATGTTTCTTCCGATTCGGAATACTTTGTCATTCCTAATCTACCGGATGAGATTAAAATGACAAGGATGCAGATGCCGCCTTTCGCTTTGCACAACGAAGGAAAAGGCACGCACCCCATTGCCAAATTGTCGAAGGAAGCAATCGAATCAGAGAAGAAGAGCTATGGAACAGTGGTTAATAGTTTCTACGAACTGGAGAAAGATTATGCAGATCATTTCAGGAATGTTCTTGGAAGAAAAGCATGGCATATTGGACCTTTGTTTCTTATAAACAAGGATGACACTCAAGACAAAGCTCAAAGAAGAAAAGATGCATCTATTGATGAAAACGAGTGTTTGAAGTGGCTTGACACAAAGAAGCCCAATTCAATTGTTTATGTTTGCTTTGGAAGCATTGCGAATTTTCCGGATTCTCAGCTAAGAGACATTGCTATTGGTCTCGAGGCGTCTGGGCAACATTTCATTTGGGTAGTGAAGAAAAGCAAGGAAGATGGAGATGAGTGGCTGCCGGAGGGGTTCGAGAAGAGAATGGAAGGAAAGGGACTAATCATAAGAGGTTGGGCGCCACAAGTGTTGATTCTTGAGCACCAAGCAATCGGAGCCTTTGTTACTCATTGTGGTTGGAATTCGACTTTAGAAGCAGTGACTGCTGGGGTGCCAATGGTAACTTGGCCTATTGCGGCAGAGCAGTTTTACAATGAGAAATTGGTGACTGAGATTCTTAAAATTGGAGTGCCCATTGGCGCGAAAAAATGGTTGAGATTGATAGGGGATACGGTTAAATGGGAGGCAGTGGAGAAAGGTGTGAAGAAAATAATGGTAGGAGAAGAAGCAGAGGAAATGAGGAATAAGGCTAAAGTGTTGTCTCAGTTGGCTAAGAGTGCTGTGGAAAAGGGAGGATCATCGTACTCTGATTTAGATGCACTCATTGTGGAGTTGGCTTCACACAAGCACTGATTTCCAATATGTTAAAAATAGATTACTCGTTTTAATTTAGTAACTTCAGTTGTAATTTTAAATCATGCTAAGTATACATGCGTATATTTTTCCTTTTGTAAATGTTTCATAGATTTTCATTTTTCGCATATTCTTTAGTATAAATCATGAGGAGGGTTCAAATGAGCAAGTCACATAGTAAAATAATATATATTAGCCAAATACAAAACTAAAAGCTGCATAAAAAAGTTATATGAAGATGAAATCTGTATTATTACCAAGACTTGCGTGTTCTTCCTCCCATTCTTCGCTCTAACAGCGATACAGATTCAAAGTGAGTGAGACTTCCGTACTCACATTGTCCATTAGATTTCAGAAGGTTGACCCCATATACTCATCCAAAGGTGAGAATAAAATAATTTATGGGGGAAGAAAAGCCTTTCTTCCTGAAGTATAGAAGAAATTTTTTGCCTCACTCTTTTGGTTTAGATCAAAGCTGTGTTACTTTCGCCATCGTTTCTTTGACTACTT
>NC_029794.2:72200792-72221030 GCF_000816755.2 Arachis ipaensis | reverse complement strand
CAAGCTTATGACTGAGAGTGGAGTCAAGGTTAAAAAATAAAGACAAAAAAATGGTTAAAAAATAAAAGAGAAAATAATAAATCGATCTCTGACTTTTTGGTCCGCAGATATTTAAGTTCTTGATAATTTAAAAATATATTTAAGTTTCTGACCTCTTCAAAATCTGGACATATCGATCCCTCAGTTTAATTTGTTCAATTTTAAAAACTTTCTCACGTGTGCATCCGTATCAACCAGGTCAGTACAACGGGAGTCATGTTTGATTTTTCCGTTGAATCTGACAGATCCAAGTGAACATGAGGGATCAATATGTCTAGGTTTTGAAAAGTCCAGAAACTTAAATATATTTTTAAATTCTCGAAAACTTAAATGGCTACAAATTAAAAGATCAAACACCTATGTATCTTTTTTTAAAAAATAAAATTGAGTGTGGAGTTGTTTGAAGTTAGAGATGTAATTCACATCTCTATTACTTTGTAATTTAGAGGGGTTATTGAATGTAATCAGCAACCACCGTAAGAAAAGAGAAAGTAAAAATTACACTGGCAAAAATACAAATGGTCTCAAAAAAAATTGGTTACTTTATATTTATTAACGGCTGAAATAAGATTAAATTTGGACAGTATGCATCTAAGAGGATTTTCAACTTAAAATTTTGATGTGTTTTTAGCTCTATTTTTGTATTTTATTTTATCTTTAAATGAAAATTGTATATTCTGTTTTGAAAAGATTTAAAAAGCATATTAAAAGGCACATAGTTGTTAATTTGCTAGCAATAATACTAACGATAATTCAGGATTCAACTCATCTCCATTTTTCTCAAGTTATGGGGAAATAAACTATGGTCATACATACGGTTACAGGTTACTTGATTGCTTTGTTTTTTGTTACTTAAAATATTGTGATTAATTTTAACACTTCTATCGTGATAAATGAATTTTATACTAAGGATAGACATTCTACTTCCCTGAACCAAAAAAAGATAAAAAAAGATACTCACATTTAAAGGTTATAATTAGTAGATGAATAATTTAAAAGAAGTATTGAATTATAGAATGATAAAATAATTATAATATTGAGTAAGACTAAAACAGTTGAGTAATGAATATGAAGATATTTTTTTTATTGATTCTTTTATTTGTTAAATATACAAAAAAATTTTTTTGTCACATGTACATAAAATATTTATCATGATGTATAAAATTATTAGAATAGTTGAGTAATGAACATGAACATATTTATTAATTGATTCTTCGAAAATTGTCACTAAGATTTAATTTAATTTTAAAATTGTTCTTCGAACCAAAATACCCCTTCTCTTTCTTCTCCAAAATCAAGCAGAAGCAGACACTACAAGAAAACACGTCTATTGCCACGCTTTTAAAGCGTGGCGAAAAGCTGAAAAAAACGTGGCGATAGCTTTTCGCCACGCTTTTTGAGCTACCGCCACGCTTTTGAAAGGGTGACCTATGAAAGGGTGGCGGTTGCTCTATCGCCACGCTTTTTTCAACCTATCGCCACGCTTTTTTTTTGCCACGTTTTTTTACAAATTGCCACTTTTAAAAGAGTGGCTGTATGTGGGAGATATGGCCACGCTTTTAAAGCGTGACGATAGAGAGAGATACGGCCACGCTTTTAAAAGCGTGGCGATAGGGAGAGATACAGCCACGCTTTAAAAGCGTAACCATAGGGAGAGATACAGCCACGCTTTAAAAGCGTGGCGAAAGTCTTCTCAAATTAAAAAAAAATTTCTTTTCCTTGATCTACATCACTGCACAATATAAATTTTCAGTCTTTTTTTATTACCAAACCTATAAATATAATATACAATTTTTATTACAAGACAAATTAAACAGTTATTAGTGACGACTTTTGCTATAATTGTTTTATACATTAGAAAACTAATACTCAAATACAAAATAAATCTCGAGTTCAAATTTCAAAACTAAAAGCTAAAGAAAAATACAGGAACAATACAACTTAAACCCTTGCTGTTCCTCCTTCCTTTAGCCCTCAAACTTCCTTCCTCACCTCAGCAACACCATTTCTCTCTTCTGTACACTTTTTCGGTTTATCTTGGATGTCCTGCAATCAAGAAGTTACAGCTTTCTCAACTACTTCAGAGACAGAATTGTCCACTTTACTTTTTGCCTCTGCCAGCAAAGATTCATAATACTACAACAACAACGGCACAAAGAGAATCCGAGTTCAGTCACACATCATCAGCAATATTATTGCATCAAAAAATCATCACATGGAGGGAATCATTATTTAGCTTTAGCTATAATTCTAAAGCATTTATCATAAACCAAAAGAAGTAAATTAGTTTGTTTTAAAAGAGGACTCCAGCCCTCCATAAAATAAATTAAAATACACTACCTCCTAAAACAGGCAAAAGAAGTATGCTGCAACCAGGACTAGAAAAAAGTCTTCCCCGTCGGAGTCTATTTTTTAAAAAAGTCTAAAAAAAATACACTACCATTATTTTTAAAAATTTGCAAAATTTACTTATACACATATTTTTTTCTAAAATTATTGTATCCCATACCCATATTCTTCGTACCGCGTATAGATACCGTACCTATATTCGTACATACAACTTCAGCTTCAATTCATCCATGTTAGTAATAGTGTGGTTGTCCCTGGCTGCATTTATCGATATTCACAGTTTAGAATCACATAATTTGCTTGCATATAGTTACATCAAAACTGTAATGAGTCGCATAAAACTGCAACAATATAAATTTTAAGTTGTAAATTAAACAAAAAGTTCACAATGAAATTACTATAATGCCTAGCAAAAGCAGCTTAGTAACGAGTGATGATTTAGGTTTGTCCTAAATGATTAGCAAAATAGAAAGGTAATCTGATGCTTATAATCTGATGGTGATATATATATACTTCACATAATTGCTTAAATGATGCTTAAATGATTTAGGTTTGTCTTATTTATGCTTATAATCTGATGGTGATATATATATACTTCACATAATTGCTATGGTTTTGAAATGAGATGAAAAGGTAATCCAAATAGAAAGCACACATATTTATTCTTATAATTGACACATAATTCAATGATAATGTAGATAAATTTCAAACTGATAATATATTTGAAATTCGTCTTTTTTTAATTCAAATAAAAAATAAATTCAAAGTCTATATTGGAAGTCAAACATTTGTATGTATATATATCTGTAGCTATAATATATATTGCTCTTTGCTCATGACCACTCATTGTCAATGATTTATCAAATGAAATTAACTCAGAAGCATACAAAAATGGTTACCTAAGAAGTGGTTTCAGTGCTTGGAGTTCTTTACAGATCAGTTCAGTGGCAAAACCGACTAGCTTTGTGAATCTGTGATAAAAATTGACAAATTCTCACTTAGACAACCCTCCAATGGACATGAATAATGAAACCCAAACAGTTAATTAAAAATAGCAAGAGAGTAGAATGTCCTTAAATGGCCTAATGCATTTGTTCTTTCTACTACTACTAAAATCCACTCATCATGCTGTGCCATTTATACTTCTATACTCCTAAGTCCTAACCCATAATTTTGTTTTCAATTTTCTTAAACTTTAATACAATTTAAATAACTGTGGTAACACCAATTGAAAAACATGAATAAACTTATATTTCTTTTATACAAAAAGTGGTTACTAGTTAATGCAAAGTATAAAGTGGGTTGATGTGAATGTGAAGGAATAAAAAAGGGAAAATGGAAGCAAGTGTCGGGAGCTGCTGATTGCTGATGGGGAAATGCATTAGGACCCCCTTCCCTTCAATTTTAATTAATGCCTACAAGCTACAAAGCCACTACAATTTACAAGCAATAAATACACTAACTACACTAAATTGTTCAAAAACACAAACTACACTAACTCTATACAATCATTTGACTTGAATGGCAATAGAAGTAGATCAAATAAGGCTTATTTTGAATAAGTAAAAAGCATTAATTTATTTGAAAGCATAGGGTATTCCTTTCAATTATTTCCAAATAAAGCCTCTACTTTAAGCATGTCATTGCAAAATACCAAAATGGAACCTTTTCTTTTCAAGTCCTTCAAATCCGTAACTCTTTTCTCTCTTCCTACTTGACGTTTTCTTAATCTAACGATTCCATATATCTTTGCAATAGAATCTCTTGTATTAATCATTAATCCTAAGCAATACAAACAAAATTACAACAAATACATCCCCACAAAAGATTTAAACAGATCATCTTAATAATTAATTTCAGATAGAAGCAAAAAAATCTTTTACTCACATCACACACACCCCTCAGCAGGGGCTTTTCTCCCTTCTTAAACTTCTGTTGTCACACCTTTTTTACTTGTTCTTTGTTTAGCAACTACCTGACAACTATCCTCCCTCTTCACGTGACTGGCTTTCCCTGCAGTCTTTGTATCAAACTGTTTCCATGTTTTTATGAAAATAAAGTGTAAAATTATCCTCTCTAATGTGTCATCATATAATATCAATGATTTGCACATTTTTAATACAGAAAATAATTATACATTTAATAATCCAATACATAATAAAATTTGGATAAAAATAAACTTTTAGAACACGCATTAAACATACTAAACAAGTATTTCTAAGTTTTATAATTCTATGAGAATAAGAATGATACAACAAATTAATTATCTAGAGTTTAATTCAAACATGATACTCTATATTCAAATAAGATTTGTGAGAAAATTTACTAAAATGTAAAATGTAAATATTCAATTCTCTCTAGCTTCTTCACAATCATCACTTCCAACATACTAAATGATATCGACATCAGCAGGCTTAGCTTATTCAACCTTTTTAATTAATAATATTATTACAGAAAAATACTAAGAGCACCATAATTTAGCTGATATTATTATCTTATCAACTAGTTTTTCCTCCCTCTACATGTGCCGGGAAATGAATTTCAGTTAGTTATATATCTTTCATACTTTTTATAAGGAAGAGCAGAGCGAAACATTTTATTTTACGAGTGTGAAAACCCCTAGAAAGCTCAAATGTTTTCTATGCGAATTCACCAAATGAGAAACAGATTTTTAACCCAGCGAAAGCTAAAACGAAATCAAAGGCGCAAAACTAACAAGAGCAATACACGCGTGCCTAGGGTTCATTTCGATGTATTTGAAACACATGATTCTGTAGGAAGCAGAAAGTAAATAAGCTAATAAAGAAAAGTGAATTCAGGAGAGTAATTAGATGAGTGGGGGAGTACGAAGTGGTAAAAAACGATGGAAGAGCTTACATTGAAGGGGCTGGGATCTTGTGGAGCTATTCCAAGAGAGAGAGAGAGAGAGATTGAAAGGGGATGCCCAGCAGAGACGAATGCACCAGCAGGGAAAATCAAGGCAAACACGAACGAGGGATGTAGCAAAGGCGCGGCGGAGGCGCGGTGGAGGCGCGGTGGAGGGGATGTAGCAGCGCGATGACAAGGAAGGCAATGGTGAGGGTTAGGGCATGGTGGCAGGAAGATGCAGAGGAGATCGGCGCTAGTGACGACGCTAGTGACGAGGCTAATGGCACAGCGGGGATCTGCCCTCTTCCAAGGTTGCCATGGAGATGAGAGTTGAGAGTTGAGAGTTGAGAGTTGAGAGTGACGAGGGTTTGTTTGTTCAATAAAGAGCGAGGAGGAGATCCGGATCGAAGCTTTGTATGGGTCATAAGGGTTTTATTGTTCAATAACCTTTTGGCCACGCTTCATAACCGCAACCATAGTGAAGATCTGTTGCCACGCTTATAAAACGATCCTGTTTCACTCTATAGCCACGTTTTTGAAGCGTGAAAAAAAAAACGTGGCTATATCTCTAATCAATTGCCACCCTTCCAAAAGCGTGGCCATTGACCCTTTTCGCCACGTTTTTAAAGCGTGGCAAGAAAAAACGTGGCCGAATCTCTATTCAATCGCCACCCTCACAAAAGCGTGGCCATTGATCATTTTTGGCCACGCTTTTAAAGCGTGGCAAAAAAAAAGCGTGGCCATAAGCCTTTTTTCTTGTAGTGAGAACTAGAACCAGAACCAGAAGTAGAAGCAGAACCAGAAGCAACAACGATGAAATAATGTAATAAATATTAAAAAAATGGATAATGGATCAACAAATCTGTATAATGAAACAATGAAACAATATAATCAACCAGAAGCAGAAGCAGAAGCAAAATAACAACAACAATAAAACAGTGTAATCAACCAGAAGCAACAATATAAAAGAATCATAATCAGAAATCAACAACATAATAGAAGCAGAAGCATAAGTAGAATGGAATTGGAATCAACAACATAATAGAAGCAGAAGCAGAAGCAGAAGAACAACAACAGTGCGCGAGTGACTGGCGAGGAGGACGAGGAGCAGCGGCAACCGGCGAGGAGCAGCGACAACACCTCGCGGATCTGCTGGCGTCGACGTCGAGGAGCAGCGGCGAGGACCGAACGATGAGGAGCAACAGCGAGATCCAACGACTGAACGACGACGAGCAGTGGTGGCAACGAGGAGTAGCGGCAGCGGATTCCCTTTTCCTTCCCTTTCCCACCTTCCCTTCCCCCTCTTCTTCCCTGAAAATCCCCCAACGTAATTCGCTTCCCTTATTTCCCAGCTCTTTAACCCATTTTTTTATATTTTTTAAATTAGGGATAATTTGGTAATAAAAATTAAAATTTTGGTAAAAAGGACGATTTTAAAACTAAGTTAAACCTTAGGGACGATTTTGTAAGTAAAAAAAGGTTGGAGACGAAAACAATTTTCAGCCCCTACGTTAGGGACCAAAATCGTACTTAACCCTAATTTTAACTTTAGGGGGAAGTATATTAAATTTGTTTGTTGTGTAGTATCTGAAGTTTTAAAATTTTTTAACGCATTCCTTTTGTATTCTCCATTCATCCAAACAATTTAATAGAAAACATATGTCTCTTTTTTATTTAATGTAATTTTATGCAATCCTAATAAAGTAATAATTATAATATTCTTTTCTTTTATTATGTGATCTTATCTAGAAGCATCGGTAAAGAAACGCGTATGAGGCATTAAATAAGAGCTAATAGGACCAAACAAAAGGAGTTGTGGTCGTCTGTTGATGTTCTCCAATAACTCAACTTTCTTGCAAATGGATGGAATATCCAAGAATAGCAGAAAGATAAGGAGCGAAGCTGCTGAGTATAAATATCCACTTAGTCTTTTTTCTTATGACAAATGGATCAAGATTGCCACGAAGGTAGCATCCAACTTAATTCAGGAACTGTTCCAAATGAAGGCGACTTGCAAGGTATTTTTGGATGCAGCGAAGTCCGACGTTGTCTTCAAGCATTCGACGATGTGGTATTTACTGCAGGGAGTTTCATATTTCCTTGACCGGTATGCAACTAGGTTCGTTGAGCGTTGCTTGAAAACTGGAAATCCGAAAGACTTATTCCAGGATGAGTTGATGCAATATTTCTAGTTTGGCCACCCTGATCTTAGAATGGAGCGCTGACTAGGGCTACAATGGATGACCACATTGAAGCTAGTTACATTTGTGCCATGCTGCTACTATGTGCTAACAAAGACGAAGAGCATAGAAGAAGGGGAGTTGAATTTTTTAAAATTGTACTTGTTTTTGGGGCAGTCAAAAGGTGCAAAGTGATCTTCAGGGATATGTTCCAACTGGAGTGTTGGGTGGAGGAGAGACCTTTAGATCCTGGACAACCCATAACTTGTCAATCCACCAGGTACTCTATCAACGGTGTTATGAGTGTTGTTGAAGATGTTTATAGTGTCTCCTACTTGCATTGCCTTGCTGATTACGAGGTGATGGTCTTCTTAAAAATGTTAATTTAAAAGCTTTTTTCAATTAGACGATGAATTAATTAACAATTTGGTACATTATTATTTTGCAATTTCTTTTGATTAAATGTGTTGTTCTTTCTACTTTTCTTCTTTGACAGTACATTATTCATTAGTTATTATGAATTAGTTCGTTTACTATTAATTTTAATAGCGTATATTTTCTTATGAATGATTATCGTTCATTAACATTTGGATTATATGTTTACTATGTATTTATTTTTGTGTTCAGATAAATTTAACTTTGATTTAATATAGTAGATCTGTTCTATATTGATTAACTTTTGAAATCCATAAAATATGCTTGTATCTTTTAAATTTACTAAAAAAGCAGCGAATTAAATGAAGATATTCTATGATGATATTTTTTTATTAAGTCATTTCTATTTTTTTTGTCTAATAGAAAGTACATGAATGATATTTTCAGAAATTAATTTATTTATGGAAGTTAAAAACGTAATGTGCAGCAATATTGCATCATGATGAGTAATCCACAAATGTGGAACTGGTGAATTCAGTAACCTGCAAAATGCAGCTTGTGTTTAGCATAGGAGGAGAACCCAGCTTCGAAATGTGTCTCTGTGCCTCCTGCATGCCAACACCTCGAACCTCCAAAACGTAAGATGCGTTTGGCAGGTGCACAGCAAAACGCAACCTGCGTTTGGCAGTCTTCCCACCTGCATGTGTGACACGTGTAAAGGAGAGTGGTGGAGCCTACCTATAAAACCAAAATGCATGCCACGAGAATTTTAGTTTTCCTTTCATATTACATGCTGTGAGTGAGTTTTGAGAGTGAAAGGGTTGGGATTAAGGTTGAAAGGGAGTAAGTTTGTGAGGAGGAAAAATTAGTGAATGTTTGGGGCTTTATATAGTGAAGAAGAAAAAATGGTTCGTAATTTTACTTTACCTGAGAAACACATTATTGAATATTTGAATCATCCTCAATTAGTGAGTAATTTTTTTAAGTTTACGATAAATAAATATATTTATTTTTTCTTTATTATTATTATTATTATTATTATTATTATTATTATTCAATATTGTTACTGTTATTATAATAATTATTTCTTAAGATAATAATAGTAACAATACTGTTTAGTTACCATATTATTATTATTATTATTATTATTATTAATAATGTTAGTCATAATAGAATACGGTATAATAATTATTATTATTTTCTAATAGTAAATAAATATTTATTATTTTTTAATAATTTATTATCATTTTACTTATTGCAGGCTATCAGAAATTTGTTGTCCAAAAAATTCGATCCGTCAGATACCTTTAACGAGGTAGCGGCAGAGACACTAGCATTGACTAGGTTTTAACATGTTTCGCTAGTAGGCGAAATGAAAGGTCATGCTGCACTACTGAGTGCCTTGGTGAAATGCTGGAGGCCGGAGACTCACACATTTCATCTTTCGGTCGGTGAAGTGACAGTGATGTTGGAAGATGTGAGCTATATTCTTGGTCTCCCGATTAATGGGGAGGCTGTTACCAGTAGATCAGACAGCAGTCACCAATTTTTGGTGGAGAACTGCATTGCCTGTTTTGGTCGGGAGCCCGGTTCATAAGATCACGTGTTGGAGAAGATTAATCTCGCATGGGTCCGGAGGTGCAGAGACACTGAGTCTTGTGACACTCAGGAGTCTGTTGAGTAGTACGTCCGGGCACACATTTTCTGCATGCTCGGATGGGTCCAGGACCACAATATTTCCTGCACGTCGGAAGCTTTCTTCAACTCTCTTCGTTGCAAATTCTGAATATGTGAATCTGTTGCGGAGACGCTCATGAGCCTCAGTACTCTTCTGAGTGAACAACTCATTCAGCCGGTAGAAAGCTGGACAAGGGCAGTCACAGGAAGGTTGCGTGCACCCTTTAGGACAGAATTTATGCACTCTACCAAGTTTGTCGTCATATGTCCCCAACGATGACCACCATCGAATGCCAACACCCATCTCTCAACACTGATCTCATTGCACCATTGAGTATATGCCTCACCCCGCTCTTTAAGCCTTTGGTAGTTTTGTTGTACTCCTGCTCCGTCCTAGAATAGCCTGTTGAACAAACCATTTAATCATAAGCAGATGCCACAAATTTACTATGAATAGAACCATAACAGCGAGTTGAAATACCTGTGTTCACCACGAGTTTATGCAAATATGGAGTCTTGAACCTCCTTAAGAAGTTGGACCCGATGTGCCTGATGCAGTACATGTGCCACGCCCTTGGTGGTGACCATGCACCGCTACTGCGAGCTATTGCAGCGTCGATGGAGGTATGGCGGTCAGAAATAATACCAACACCATCAATGGTAACCACATATCTCCGCAAATTGGTTAGAAAAAACTCCCATGCGTCTACTGTCTTGCCCTCGACAATCGCAAATGCAATAGGAACAATGTTTTGATTCCCATCTTGTGCAACCGCTACCAGAAGTGCACCTTTATATTTTCCGTACAGGTGCGTGCCATCAACCTGCACCAGTGGCTTGCAGTGTCTAAATGCTACAATACATGGATAGAAGCTCCAAAAAATGCGGTGCAGAACTCTTACACCTTGAACCTCCTCACTCTCACGGTAAACGGAGAGCGTTTTAATTTGAACACGAGACCTTGGCATCTTCAATGTCATTGCTTTCAACCATACTGGCAAAGTCTGGTAAGAAACTTTCCAATCACCGAAAACTTTTGCGACAGCTTTCTGCTTTGCCAACCAAGCCTTGCGGTAACTCACAATGTAGTTGAACCTGCCTTGAACTTCTGCAATAACAGACTTCACCTTTATCGAGGGATCTGCTTAGACCAACGGCCTAATGGCATCTGCATTTGTGTCTGAGTCCAACTTGGCATGATCTTGTAAAATCATGCCCATGGTGCACGTGTGCTTGCCATTGTATCTCCTGATCTCCCAACAAGCTTTTTTTTCGAATCAAGCTAGCTTGGATAAGCCAGTCGCACCCTGCACTATACCCCTTGCATTTCGCATAGAATGTCTGCGGCTCAGACTCATACACAGTGTAATCAACTCCTCTAGAGATGGTGTAGCTTTTGATTGCAGATATCACCGACTCTCTCAAACCAAATTCTATTTCGACACTAAATTCGCCATCTTCTGCTGCAACGTTGCCTTCACCTACGACATGCACACCATCATCAGTCAGACAAGGCAAATAAATTAAGCACTATAGGAAGCTTGAGTTAATAATCATAACATACCCGTATTCGCATACTCAGGAAATTCCGGGGCATGCATGGCTTCGAGATTTAGAGTCCGCATAAAAGACGGAACATCAAACGGGTGTTGGCTTACAATTGCATTCGCTTCATTTTGCACCACCGGATTGCCTGCCAAGTCTCCGTCATCGTTTTCGTCATCGACTTCATAGTTAGCTTCGAATTCCTCTTCGCTGTCATTATTATCTTTTTCCCAATCTATATCCCCGAGCTCATCAACATTGACCTCGTCGCCGACCGTACCCATCCCCGACTGCTGTTCAAACTCAACGTATAGCTCTATCATCGGCACATGAGATCAGGTTTGTTGATAAATATACAACACCTATTGCATACTGGCATCGTCAGTGATGGGCATTATTTGAAACTGTATTAGCCCACCATATACTTGCACAGGTCTTCTGTATAAAAGATTGCTCACCCTTTTCAAAATGTGGCTTTGAATGTTATTACAAAGACCATTTTGCAACTCGACAAAACTCATGGTACATGGAATAGAAAATGACAACGGACATTCACAAACAAAAGTCACTCCTTCATATGTGTTTGTTATAACCTCACCGTTATAATATACTTGCAAATTTGCAATACCTTCCATAACTTCAGCCTCAACTAACTCTGTTTTTTTGACACAGTTATCTGCCAAAAAAGCACCCCACTAAGGACTTTATGCAAGAAAGAGTAAGAGAAGAAGTGAAGATGAAGATGAATGAAACTAGACTTCGTATTTATAGGCAAAGATGTGGATTTAAATATTATTTTGTGTACAAAACGTAACCTGCATTTTGGGACTTCCAAGAAAAAGTTCCTGACACTAAGGTAGCGTATGTTTTCGGGGGCAGGACACGGAGATATGGACAACACTTGTTTAAAAAGCGTTTGGAAGCAGAGACATGGACACTTGTTTAAAAAGTTCCTGACACTAAGGTAGCATATGTATTCCTATATATTAATAATAAATTTTAAAATAAAATAATTATATTTATAAATTTTATTTTAATATAAATACTAATATATTTTTTTATTAAAATTTTTTGCCTCTTCAAATATTTTTTTCAAGTTCTGTCTGTACTCCTACGTACTCTCATTTTTTATTAAATTAATTTGTATTGATGTAGAAAATTTGGAATCACAAGGCTATTTTAGTCATTTCATATAATATTTTAGTCTTGTCCATGTATATCCAAACATAATACTAGACATTACATTAGTATCTTGTCCATCGTATCCAAACACAATACACAAAAGATAATTTTTAGTGTCTTCGTCCTATTGTCTCCGTTTCAGTGTCATGTTCTGTCCTGTCTCTAAAAACAAACGCAGCCTAATAAAACACAACTTGCGTTTTGTGGGTGATGCATTCGCATATTTGTTATATTAGCTAGTCAGTTTAGTTAGTTTTAGCTTAATTTCATTCATCATCTTTGAAATAAACAAGAACTTTTACGAGTTTTACTACCATGCATTAAAACACCAAGAACTAGGTAAATGTTGGCCAAATTCATGCAAATATTCAAGGAGTTTATAAACAAGTTGATGTGAATGAGTCCCTTGAAATTATTGCATAGGATGGCAAGACTTTGAGGAAGTTTCTTTGGTTTATGATAGGTGAAGCAGAGAGCCCTGGAGCAAGAAGGCAATGGAGCAAGAAGCCTTGAGAATACATCAAGCTTGGCAAGGAGGCAGAGGACTTGCACGTTGTCAACTTGGGTTGCTACTAGCGTGTTTTGTAATAACGCCAGCAGCCCTGGAGAGTGATTCTGGGAAGGGTTTGCACGTTGCCAACTTGCACTACTACTTGAGTGCTTGGCAACAACGCCAAGAAGCAAAACTTGGCAATAAGGATGAAGGCTCGAGAACGTTGCCAACTTGGAGAAAGGGTGAGTGTTTGATGGTAACGCAACAAGCAACTCTGGGGAGCAAGTTAGAAGCTCATGCACGTTGCCAACGCCAGAGTCAAGAGGCATGTTCCAAGGCAACGCAGCAAGCCTTGGACCTCCATCCATCGAGCACGTTGCCAACGCCAGCCTCCATTGGCGTGTTTCAAGGCAACGCTGAGCTAGAAGATTTTGTCCAGCCAGGAAAGCTCGAGCACGTTGCCAACGCCAGCCTCCATTGGCGTGTTTCAAGGCAACGCTGAGCTAGAAGATTTTGTCCAGCCAGGGAAGCTCGAGCACGTTGCCAACGCCAGGATACATAGGCGTTTTCATTGGCAACGCACCATACAAGCAAGCTAGGCAACCTTGAGAATGAAGAGCACGTTGCCAACTTGAGGATGCATTGGCGTGTCCAATGATAACGCCAAGCAAGAAAGTTTGCCCAGGGGAAGAAGCATGCACGTTGCCAACGCCAGCTTCTATAGGCGTGTTTGGTGACAACGTAGCAAGCAATCTTGGAAAGCAACCTCTCCCACTCAAGCACGTTGCCAACGTTGGGATGCAGAGGCGTGTTCAATGATAACGCCAAGCAGCAAGCATGGAGCCATGAGGAAGCAACGAGCACGTTGCCAACGCCAAGTTCTAAAGGCGTGTTCCATGGCAATGTGACAAGCAAAGTTGAAGGCTAGAAGGCAGCCCTGGAGGGAAGCAATGAGCACGTTGCCAACGAGCCAACAAGGGGCGTGTTCAGCAACAACGCCAGCCCCATGTATCAGCCCTGGGAGGTGTAGCACGTTGCCAACTTGGAAGAGAGGGGCGTGTTCAGCAACAACTTCAACAAACTTGGCAGCCTGACCTTACCTTCTTTGAGGAAGCATAACTTGAGATAGAAAAATCCAATTGAGATGATTCCAAGTGCATTAGAAAGAAGACATTTTGAGCTTTCCAATGATATATGATAGTCTATATTGAAGCAGAGGATTGACACTCAAATTCTGGGCAACATTAAGCATGAAAGTAGAGTCAAGAAGAAGAAAACCAAGTTGTTAGCAACAACTTGGGCTAACAACGCCCAGCACCAAACCACCAGCCCAGGACAATCACAAGCACGTTGCCAACGTGCTACAACACTGGCGTGTTTGCCAAGTAACGCCCCCCATTGGGCCAGGAGCATTATGAATGAGCTCCTCCTTCCCTGTTTAAGCAACACTTCTTCCATTGAGCCAGGAATTCAACAAAGAGAAAGCCCACATTGCTAGCCCAAATTAAAGATCTCTGAAGGAGTTTTAGGAGTAGTATAAATAGAGAAGAGTTTGATACTTTGAAGGACTTTTGGCTTTTGAACTTGTTTTTAGACTTTTTGACACTTAGACATTTTTTATTACACTAGCAATTTCTATTCTTTACTTTTTCTCACCGGTCTTCTATTTTGTTTTTCTTGCCATTTTGAATTTCAGTTTTAAGAACTTCTTCTTCTTCTTCTTCTTCATTCTTATCTACACTTAGTTTAATTTTTATCTATTGCAATTGTTATTGAAATTGGAGCTATGATTCACTAAACCCCACTCTCATTAGGGGGAAGAGCTCTGCTTGTTTGAATGAATTGATAACTCTTCTCCTCCTTCTTAATTCAAGTGGTTAATCCAAGAGGAAACTCTTGTTCTTCAAAGATTCAATCACCATCGAGAGAGGGATTAATCTATATGAATTATGTGATGAATTTGAGAAAGGAGTCACATAATTCAGTTTAGAGTTCATCCTTTCATGATTTCCTTAATCAATACACTTTGGTTGGTATGTGAGATGTAACCTCCCTTAGTTGAGATTCTGGAAGTTGTGTGGCTTGGATTAGGAATTGAACTTCATCTCTTCTCATGAACAATTAGATCACGATAGTGGCAATTGGTTGTGTTGAGAGAAATTGAGTCACCAAGAGATTGGGACTCAATTACCCACAAATTGCCATGGATCTATACCCATGATTGAGAAGGAATTGATCAACATCAATTCATGAGAATTTGCATCTCCGATCCCTAATGATTCTTTCCATCATTTATTCTCATTTCTTTTGCTCTTTAGTTGTTTGAATACCCATTACCCAATTCCCTTCTACATTCTTGCAATTTATTATTCTTGTCATTTACATTCTGTTTCTCCATTTCTTGCTATTTACTCTTATGCTCTTTAAAATTCTGCAATCTTTACTTTCTTGCAATTTGTCTTTAATGGCATTTAAGTTTCTTGCATTTTAAGTTTCAGTTATTTACTTTCATTTTCTTTCTATCTTCTAGTTCTCTAAATTCCTTGCCATTTATTTTTTGCAATTATGTTCAAAAATCACAAATCTCATGAAATCAAAACCATGTTTGCTTGACTAAATCTACCATTTAACTAAAGTTGCTTAATCTACCAATCTCCGTGGGATCGACCTCACTCTTAGTGAGTTTTATTACTTGATAAGACCCGGTATACTTGCCGGTAATTACGTGAAATTAATTTTTCGCGTATCAGTGGGCTTCAAAAAATTTTGAATTTTCTGACTTCCAAAATGCAACTTGCGTTTAGCCTAAAATAAAATTAAAAAAAATGAAAAACCCAAAACGTAAGCTACGTTTGGTTTATTTCAAAATTAAAAAAATAAACAATTACAAAACGCAGCTTGCGTTTTATCTCTAACCCATAGCAATGCAATATTTTGGATTCCTTCTATTTCATGGTATATCACGTTGCTTCTTTCCATAACAAAAAAAAAATAGCCTGATATTTTGTTAAGATTTATTGATAATTATATGTATTTATATTATTTTATAAGGATATGTATTATGTTTCAGGCATAGCATAGGCATAATTATCATTTCATGTGTCATGTGTGCTTGTGATGTTAGATGTGACATTAACTTTTTTTTATTATCAATGAGATTGATGGGTGAATAGACGGTTGAGTGTTGAGTTACTTTGTTGAATTTGTTTTCCTAACATTGTGTATTATTTTAATATGACCCAGAAAGAATAGAATTTGTTAGGTAATGGGCATTTGAACATAAAATGCTTTGGCCAAATTCTTGGGTGTAGATTATATGAAAATATCTATACATGTAGATTTTTGTTAGATGAGTCTCAAAATGACATCTGGTTTTTGAAGGGATAAAAACTGTTCTTGATACAGACAGTGCAGCATGATTCATGAAAAAATAGTCAGGCCCTTTGTAAAACGTTGGGATTGTTAATGAACATTATTAGAATTAATTAGCAAGCTTATTTTTTTTGTTTCTTTTGTTAGACTTCTTGTCATTTATGACTTTTTTTTGTGCAAAATTTTTACGGGCTCACATTGTTTTATTACGAAAAACCTTTTTAAATGCAGCGTAAATACAGACTCATATAATAGCACTGCTATTAAGGGTGAGCACGGGTCGGTTTGGTTTGGATTCAAGGTTAGAACTAAACCGATTAAAATGTAATTTACTTCGGATTTACATTTTTTTGTACATATACCCGAATCAAACCAAATCGATTAACAACGGGTTGGTTCGGTTTGGATAATTGGGTACCCGATTTCTTTGAAATTCATAAAAAAACTAATTTTTTATCTTAAAAATTCAACAAATACAATAAACATGTAATATCAATATATATAATCTAAATATGTTAAACACCGGTCGAATGGTCAGCTCACTCGTTGGGAGTTTGAATTTTATCTTGTGCATGTAGTAATTTATTAGGCAGCGACAGACCCTTAAATAAAATTCCGATCCGCGACAGATTAGTCTTTAGTTTTGTCGAATTAGGAGATACCATGAACAAAATAAAAAACTAACTATTATACTTTACTGAAGAGAGATGAGAGAGAGAGGAAGAGAGAGAGTGTGGGTGGGAAACACAGGGAAGGGTAGAACGATAGGTCAGGTCAAGGATCCTAGGGTTTGGAATCGAGAGGAGTATCGACGCTTGGAGAACGAGTCCTCAATTTTTGTCGATAATCTCCCATCAGACATATCGAGGAGAGAGTTGTTCGAATTGTTTAACTGGACTGGACGTATAAACGACATCTACTTATCGAGAAAAAAAAAAGAATTGTGGCCTATACATCTTTGCGTTCATACGATACACCACAAAAGGAGGGGCTTTGAAGGCTATCACAGAGGTGAATCGTATGAGATTGAGAGGTAAAGTTGTCTTTGTGGGAGAAACTAAATATAGGAGAATGTCCGACATAAAAGATACGAAGAGGATCTCTCCACGAGCTAACACACGAAACGCTATGGATAGACAAAGCCAGAAGAAGGAGGAGTGACTGAGAAAAACAAGGACAATCTCAACAAGGCTGTCACAAATGATACTATAGTTAAAGATCCACATGGCAACGGGTAGACAAAGAAGGTGAAAATAAAGGTGGCGAGCGAAAATCTGGTCTGGCTGCAGAGAAGCCTGGTTGGGGGAACAACGAAGGCTATTGATTCTAGAGCACTGAAGGAATCGGTTACGAGAAACTTCCCCCATGTGATCCAGGTGAGAGAAATGGGTGCGTATAAAGTACTGTTGACCTTTGACAGCCTCTTGAATGCAGAAGAGGCATACACTTTCAATATGAATGGCCTATTGCAGTTGTTTCATAATGTGTGGAGGTGGGTGGTGCACGAAATTGTGATGTCCAGGCTCAAACTATTCCTGGCACATGAGCAACTTGGTATGCGTAATCGTGATTACACATTCATTTCCGGATTCTCTTGAATGCCGCCATCATTCTAGCTTACGCCACGAAGATTCTGGTTAAGAGATCTAAGAGATATTCATTCTAGCTTATTTCATGTTGAACGTAAGTGTTTGTCAGGCACGCGTTCATAAAGGAGAATGGTGATGAGCGTCACACATAATCATCACCTTCATCACGTTTTTGGGTGCGAATGGATATCTTAGAAGCGAAATAAGATGAATTGAATAGAAAACAGTAGTACTTTGCATTAATCTTTGAGGAACAGCAGAGCTCCACACCTTAATCTATGGAGTGTAGAAACTCTACCGTTGAAAATACATAAGTGAAAGGTCCAGGCATGGCCGAGATGGCCAGCCCCTAAAGTCTAAGAACAATGTGTTCAAAGATGATCCCAAGATCCTAAGATGATCAAAAGATGCTTAATACAATAGTAAAAGGTCCTATTTATAATAAACTAGCTACTAGGGTTTACATGAGTAAGTTATTGATGTATAAATCCACTTCATGGGCCCACTTGGTGTGTGTTTGGGTTGAGCCTGAGTGTTGCACATGTAGAGGTCCTTCTTGGAGTTGAACGCCAACTTTTGTGCCAGTTTGGGCGTTCAACTCTGGTTTTGGCTCCTTTTCTGGCGCTGGACGCCAGATTTGGGTAGAAAGCTGGCGTTGAACGCCAGTTTTCGTCATATATTCTTGGCCAAAGTATGGACTATTATATATTTCTGGAAAGCCCTGGATGTCTACTTTCCAACGCAATTGGAAGCGCACCATTTCGAGTTCTGTAGCTCCAGAAAAGCCACTTTGAGTATAGGGAGGTCAGAATCCAACAGCATCAGCAGTCCTTCTTCAACCTCTGAATCAGATTTTTGCTCAAGTCCCTCAATTTCAGCCAGAAAATACCTGAAATCACAGAAAAACATAGCTGCTTAGACCGGGATTTTATTCCTTTAGGCCCTCCTATCCACTGATGCTCAAAGCCTTGGGATCCTTTTTATTTGCCTTTGCCTTTTGGTTTTAAGGGTTATTGGCTTTTTGCTTGCTTTTTCTTTTTCTTTCTATTTTTTTTCGCCTAATTTTTTATATTTTTTTTTGCAAGCTTTGTTCTTTGCTGCTTTTTCTTGCTTCAAGAATCATTTTTATGATTTTTCAGATTATCAAATAACATGTCTCCTAGTCATCATTCTTTCAAGAGCCAACATATTTAACATTCTTAAACAACAACTTCAAAAGACATATGCACTGTTCAAGCATACATTCAGAAAACAAGAAGCATTGTCACCACATCAATATAATTAAGCTAAGTTCAAGGATAAATTCGAAACTCATGTACTTCTTGTTCTTTTGAATTAAAACATTTTTCATTTAAGAGAGGTGATAGATTTATAGGACATTCATATCTTTAAGACAAAGTTACTACTACCAATGATCATGTAATGAAGACACAAACATAGATAAGCGCATAACATAGAAAACGAAAAACAGAAGAAATAAGAACAAGGAATGAATCCACCTTAGTGATGGTGGCGTTTCCTCCTTGAGGAACCAATGATGTCCTTGTCCATAGAATTTGCAGTTCTGTTGCATTAGAGCAACTAATTCAGGTTTCAGCTCAAAATTGTTTGCTCCAATGGCAGGAATGGAGATGCTTCTTCCATGTAAATTGGAATTAGGTGTAGTAAAGTCACCAAGCATCTTCCTTACATTATTATTATTTTCGGCTGCCATTTCCTCTTCACAGTATAGGGGTCCCTTTGTGAGTGGAAGAAAAGAGGGGGAGACAAAGAATGTGATGTAAAGGAAGAAACACAACTGTACCGATGGAAGAGATGTGAGATGAGATGTTAGGATATGAATGAATAAATAGAATAAGATGGGGGAGGGATAATTTTCGAAAATTATTTTGAAAAAGAGTTAGTGATTTTCGAAAATGGTTTTTTTGAAAAATGTTAGTAATTTTCGAAAATTTTTTTTAAAATTAAAAATAAAAATAAGAATAATTAGTTAATTAAAAAGAAATTTTTGAAAAAGAGGGAAGATATTTTCGAAAATTAGAGAGAGAGAGTTAGTTAGGTAGTTTTGAAAAAGTTAAGAAACAAACAAAAAGTTAGTTAGTTAGTTGAAACAAATTTTGAAAAGATAAGAAGTTAGGAGGTTAGGAAAGATATTTTGAAAAGATATGATAGAAATTAGTTTTTGAAAAAAGATTTGATTTTTAAAATCACAATTAATGACTTGATTCACAAGAAATCACAAGATATGATTCTAGAACCTAAAATTTGAATCTTTCTTAACAAGCAAGTAACAAACTTCAAATTTTTAAATCAAAACATTAATTGATTATGTTATTTTCAAAAATTTGGTATAAAAATAAGAAAAAGATTTTTGAAAAATATTTTTGGAATTTTCGAAAATAACTAAGACTTTTGAAAAAGATTTGATTTTTGAAAAAGATTTTGAAAAAGATAAGATTTTCAAATTGAAAATTTGATTTGACTCATAAGAAACAACTTGATTTTAAAAATTTTTGAAAAAGTCAACCCAAATTTTCGAATTTGATGAGAGAAAAAGGGAAAGATATAT
>NC_029794.2:72199255-72200752 GCF_000816755.2 Arachis ipaensis | reverse complement strand
ATGCATATGCAAGTGACACCAAACTTATGATATGACTCAAGACTCAAACAAGAAACAGAAAAATATTTTTGATTTTTATGATTTTCTAATTTTTTTTGTAATTTTTTTTTCAAAAATTATTTGAAAAAGGAAAATAAGGATTCCAAAATTTTTAATATGAATTCCAGGAATCTTGCATTCTTAGTCTAAAGCTTCAGTCTAGGAATTAGACATGGCTCACTAGCCAGCCAAGCTTTCAATGAAAGCTCCGGTCCAAAACACTAGACATGGCCAATGGCCAGCCAAGCTTCAGCATGTAATTCTGACATGACACGCCTGACATACTCATTCCCAAAGGAATAGACATGGCTTTACAGCCAGCCAGGCTTCAACATGCTTCATGAAACACTAGAATTTATTCTTAAAAATTTTGAATCTATAGAATAATTTATTTTTTTGAAAACATTTTTAATACATTTTTTTTTCGAAAACAGGTGAGAAAATTTTGAAATATTTTTGAAAAATTTTTGAAAAGAAAACAAAAAGAAAATTACCTAATCTGAGCAACAAGATGAACCGTCAGTTGTCCAAACTCGAACAATCCCCGGCAACGGCGCCAAAAACTTGGTGTTGTTGCCGGATCCAAACTTGGCACTGATGTTACCGGACCAAAAGCTTGCCGAAAACTCAAACAATTCCCGGCAATGGCGCCAAAAACTTGGTGTTGTTGCCGGATCCAAACTTGGCACTGATGTTACCGGACCAAAAGCTTGCCGAAAACTCAAACAATTCCCGGCAATGGCGCCAAAAACTTGGTGCACGAAATTGTGATGTCCAGGCTCAAACTATTCCTGGCACCTCAGCAACTTGGTACGCGTAATCGTGATTACACATTCATAATTTGTCACAACTTCGATACAACTGACCAGCAAGTGCACTGGGTCGTCCAAGTAATACCTTACGTGAGTAAGGGTCGAATCCCACGGAGATTGTTGGTATGAAACAAGCTATGGTCACCTTGTAAATCTCAGTCAGGCAGATATAAAGTGATAATGGTGTTTTCGAATATTATATAATAAAATAGGGATAGAGATACTTATGTAATTCATTGGTAGGAATTTCAGATAAGCGAATGGAGATGCTTTTCGTTCCTCTGAACCTCTGCTTTCCTGCTATCTTCATCCAATCAGTCTCACTCCTTTCCATGGCTGGCTTTATGTGATACATCACCACTGGCAATGGCTACTTTCGGTCATCTCTCGGGAAAATGATCCAATGCCCTGTCACGGCACGGCTATTCATCTGTCGGTTCTCGGTCATGCTGGAATAGGATTTACTATCCTTTTGCGTCTGTCACTAACGCCCTGCAATCGCGAGTTAGGAGCTCGTCACAGTCATTCAATCATTGAATCCTACTCGGAATAGCACAGACAAGGTTTAGACTTTCCGGATTCTCTTGAATGCCGCCATCATTCTAGCTTATGCCACGAAGATTCCGGTTAAGAGATCTAAGAGATA
>NC_029794.2:72190492-72199207 GCF_000816755.2 Arachis ipaensis | reverse complement strand
TGTGCCAGTTTGGGCGTTCAACTCTGGTTTTGGCTCCTTTTCTGGCGCTGGACGCCAGATTTGGGTAGAAAGCTGGCGTTGAACGCCAGTTTACGTCATCTATTCTTGGCCAAAGTATGGACTATTATATATTGTTGGAAAGCCCTGGATGTCTACTTTCCAACACAATTGGAAGCGCACCATTTCGAGTTCTGTAGCTCCAGAAAATCCACTTTGAGTGCAGGGAGGTCAGAATCCAACAGCATCAGCAGTCCTTCTTCAACCTCTGAATCAGATTTTTGCTCAAGTCCCTCAATTTAAGCCAGAAAATACCTGAAATCACAGAAAAATACACAAACTCATAGTAAAGTCCAGAAATGTGAATTTAACATAAAAACTAATGAAAACATCCCTAAAAGTAACTAGATTCTGCTAAAAACATACTAAAAACAATGTCAAAAAGCGCATGAGGGCCAGCCGGATGATCTCCATCACTCTCGATGTGATGGAGTGCTCATGACACGGGCGGGCGGACTAAGAGAAGCCAGGCTGAAGGGACGCATGGTGGAGGATGAAGGAGACAGATTGAATACTCATATAGGAGGGGCTGACGGGCAGGGAGAAGGTGTAAGTAAGGAAGATGACAAACACAATGGGGGACATGATGAAGTGATTGGAGAGCCTGGGCGGGATACGGAAGCTTATATGGAGAGCAACTTTCCAGTTCCTAACAAAGCAGATGGATATGAAGAAGATGAGGGCGAATTGGAGGACGAAACTCAAGCCAATTACGCAGAAGCCAGTGACAATGAAGATTTAACATTGGAAGACCAGATGATAGAAAATAAAAGAACCTGGGAATTAGCAACGGAGTCAGGAGCTGTGCTGTATGACGAAGAAGAGGACATTATGGCGATCCTTCAGCAACAGAACAAAGAAATTGCTTGTAAAAAAAAGTTGGCGAAACAAAAAGCAAAAGCGAGGCGGAGTAGACCCAAAACATACAAAAAGGTGTGCAATAATTTATTGAAATGATTTTTACATCTTGGAATATTAGGGGTTGAGGGGGGGGGGATGGAAAGATGAGGATGATAAAGGACTTGAAAAGGAAGTTTAGATTAAACATGCTAGGCCTGGTGGAGACGAAAAGACATGTAGTGACTAAATTTGATGTACAAAAAATTTGGGGAATTAGTTGTGCGGGATGGGATTTTGTGGAATCTAATGGTGCATCTGGTGGGTTGCTGTTAATATGGGATGATGATTTTTTTTTAAATTAAGAAATAGCCACAAAGGGGAGAGGTGGATATGTGTTGAAGGGGAGCTGTTGCAATATAATTTTAATTGTGCTTTTATTTTGGTGTATGGGGAGCATTCTAGACAAGAGAAACTGGTTGTATGGGAGGAGTTAAGCTACATAGCCGGTCTATGTCAGGTTCCCTGCTGTTTCATGGGGATTTTAATGAGATTGTACAGGTGGAAGAAAGACGGGGTACAGTTAGCTTATCCCTGTCAGCTGAAGACTTCAAGAGTTGGATAAATGACATGGATTTGGTGGACTTGCCGATTACAGACCGAAAGTTCACATGGTTCAGAGGTAGTTCCTGCAGCCGTATCGATAGGGTTTTGGTTAGCTTGGAATGGATTGAAAAATTTTCAAAGATTCGGTTACGAGGGGGTCCAAGAGGTTTATCTAACCATTGCCCAATTATAGTGGAAGGCATGAGGCAGAGAGATGGTCCAAGGCCTTTCAGAAGTCTTGACTTGTGGTTTACACATGAAGGATTCCTGAGGATGGTCAAAGATGAATGGAGAGGCTTAGGTGAGACACAGTTCACAAAAAAATTGAAGGCTATGACAGTTCCTATTGGAAATGGCATAAAGAAAATTTCGGGGACCTGGATAAGAAAATCTTGAAGTTTGAGGAAGAGATTAAGAAGATTGATGATATGGTGGGTGAGGGCGTTTATGATGGAACAATGGAGGCAAGAAGAAAAGCGTTAGTGACTTGTTGTGAGAAGTGGTATGTAAGGAAGGAGCTACATTGGAAGCAGATGTCGCGATCTAGACATGCCAAGGATATTGATAAGAATACAAGGTATTTCCACAATCTAGCCTCCGCAAGAAGGAGAAACAACAGGATTGATGCGCTTCTCATTAATGGGAGAATGGTAAGGAACCAAGCTCGTATCTAGATTGCGATTAGAGACTTTTACAAGAATTTGTATCATCAGGAAGCGTCTCCATTGGTGGGATTCAGGAAAGGATTGGTGGAAATGATTGGTGAAGATGACGCTTTGGCTCAAGAGGTGCAACCGACTCCTGAAGAGATTAAAGAAGCGGTGTGGGATTGTGAATCAAGCAAGGCGCCAGACAGTGATGGTTATAATAATATGAACTTTATAAAGAGGTGTTGGGCTGAAATTTGTTCTGATTTCACAGAGGCGGTGATGAATTTTTTCTTGACTTGCAAGCTACCGGCAGATGCGAACCTCACTTGGGTGGCATTGGCCCCGAAGTTCACTGGTGTAAAGAAAATTAAAGACCTGAGACCGATCAGTGTGGTAGGTTGTGTGTATAAAGTCATATCCAAAATACTGGTAAGGAGGATGCGAGCAATCATGCCACGACTGGTTGGTGAGACTCAGAGTGCCTTTGTCAAAGGACGCAAGATTCATGACGGGGCTCTTATTGCTTGCGAAACTGTTCAATGGATGAAAGCGACGAAGAAGGAAGGAGTAATAATAAAGCTAGATTTCCAGAAAGCATATGATAAAGTCAGGTGGAGCTTTGTGGATCTTGTACTGCAAAAGATGGGTTTTGGCCAAAGATGGAGGAATTGGATTATGGAGTGCGTAAGTACGAGCAGTATGTCAGTGTTGATAAATGGTTTGCCATCAAAGCCATTCAAGATGGAAAGAGGTTTGCGATAGGGGGATCCATTGTCTCCGTTCCTATTTGTTCTGGTCGCTGAAGTCATGCATCGGATGTTCAGGGAGGCGGTGAGAAATGGGCGACTTTCGCCGTTATTGGTGGGTAGAGATCACATCGAGCTGTCACATCTTCAGTTTGCGGATGATACTGTCCTATTCTGTCCACCGGAGGAAGAAACCATAAAGAATTACAAGAGGATCCTGCGTTGCTTTGAGCTCATGTCAGGTCTGACTATTAATTTTGATAAGTCTAGCCTGATTCCTGTTAATTGTGACGATCAGTGGATACAACATATGTCTAGAGTGTTGGGCTGTAAGGTGGCCTCTCTTCCGGTGAAATACTTGGAGATTCAGTTAGGAGCGAACCTGAGGTTGGTGAAGACTTGGAAGCCCATTATAGACAAAGTGGAGCAGAAACTGAGCGTTTGGAAGGCCAAGATTCTAAGTAAAGCTGGTAAGCTGGTACTGATTAAATCTGTTTTGAACAGCCTGCTAGTCTATTATTTGAGTTTGTATAAAATGCCAAAGGCTGTTGCAGAAAAACTAATCTCTCTACAGAGAAGATTCCTATGGAGTAAGGAGGATGGTAGGCTTGGTATGGCCATGGTTAGGTGGGAGGTGGTGCAGAGCCCCAAAAAGTTAGGGGGGCTAGGTGTTGGTGGTGCCATGGTGCGTAACATAGCCCTTCTCTTTAAGTGGTGGTGGCGGTTTTCGAAGGAGGATTGCTCCTTATAGAAGAAGGTAGTATACTCATGTAACAACCTCAACCCCAATGTGATGTTGTCCAGGTGCTTGACGAGAGGATTTTTACCAGTAAAGAGATTCATAGAAACGGTTGCGTTGTAGATATACTCTCTAAACCGACAAAAATCCCTTCGTACAAACGTTTTGGGTGTCACAAGTAACAAACCCCTTTAGAAATTGTTAACCGAGTATTCAAACCTCGGGTCGTCTTCTCAAGGAACTGCGATGAAGTATGTTCTTATTATTGTCTATAAAAATTGTAATCGGGGTTTAGAAGGTGAGAAGCAAGTAATTTAAATGACAGGTAAAGTAAATGGCAATTAAAATAAATAAATACTGTAAAGCAGACTTTTGGTAAGGTAAAAGAAGTTGGAGGTCCAACGTAGTTATCTCTCTCAATTATAATGAAAGTTGAATCTAAACTCCACTTGGTCAACCTTTACTAAGGCAAAGGAAAGTCAAGGGACTAATTAGTCTGGCCTTTGAATCCTATTTATTTCCTAAGAAAAGGTTGGGATTATTTAAGTTCAGCTTAATTAGCAAGATAACGATTATCAATTATATTGATTTTAATAACTGTTGAGTTACTAAATTCTTAACCAGAACCAAAAGGGGAAAAAGTAAAATTGCTGAAGTAATAAGAATATCCTTAGATGGGAAGCAATGGTAACTTAAATCAAGGAGAACAATCATAAACTGAAAATACCTCAATTATCATTAATTCAAATAACAATCTATGACATGGAATAATTCATAAATCAAATTATAATAATCAATTCAAATGTTGGAATAAATAAATAAAAGTAAAACTAAAATAAAAGAACATTAAACCTGGGATCCAAAGTTACTCTTAAAACAAGAAGAAATCCTAAATCCTAAAAGAGAGAGAGAGAAGATCTCCCTCTCAACTAAATCTAAATCATTGAAAGGTAAAATATGCGAGCTCTCTCTGAATGGGTGCATTCCCACACTTTATAACCTCTGGTCTATGCTGTCTGTACTTGGATCTGGGCCAAAAAGGGCTTCAGAATTCGCTGGGGGCGCATTCTGTAAATTCTGATACGTGGCCCCTGTCACGCGTTCGCGTGAGTCACGCGGTCGCATCATTTAGAGCTTTTTCTTGCCACGCGGTCGCGTCAGTCTTGCGACCGCGTCATGTGCGTTCTTCTTAAGGCGCGCGGTCGCGTCAGTCATGTGACCGCGTCGCTGCTGATTCGTGCTTGGCACGCGATCGCGTCATTCATGCAATGCAACCTAATTTAAATGCAACTACCTAAATGAATGATGCATCATGCAACTCTAACTTATTCACTCATATATAAAGCTTACATGTAGTCAAGTTAATTCCCATTCTCAAGGAGTCATGTATGTATATATAGCCAACCTTTAAATAATAAAGCATTTTAGCAAATGAGATGGGAAAGAAAACATTGTACAAACTTGCAAAACAATTAGTAAATTAAGTACAGATATATGTTGATGAGTTATTGAACCCTCACTGGATTTTGTGTTTACTCTCTAGTCACTCAGTGTTTATTGGGTTTATTCACTCTATCTTTCTTTTTATTCTTAATTTCTATAGCTTTGTTCATCATCTAACCAATCAACAATTATAGAATATAGTCATACCAAAAAGTCATGAGGTCTTAATTGAGGTTGTAATAGGGCCAAGGTAAAGGTAAGGATTTATGTATAGGGTTAAGTGAGCTAAATAAGTGAATCCTTAATTAGACTAAGATGTCACCTAACATACACATCTAGCAAGATAAAACTTCTTTACCTATTTTTCCACATTTCCTACTTATTGTCACATGCTCATGTTTCACTTTTTTGTTTCTTTTTTCTATTCCATGTGCATTGCTTTTATTTTGCAGTGGGGAATTTCTTTTGTATCCCCTTTTATTTAGATGCTGAAAAATAACTCTTTTTTTTAATGCACATGGCAAGAACATCAGAATAAAAAGAAATGTAACACACAGAAATGAAATTATAGTTTGAATGCAACCATACAATTTAAGCTCAAGACTCATAGGCTGTGTGTTCTCTAACTCAAGCATAATATATCATTTATATATTGTATGCAGGTTTAGTTAAGAATTTCCGTTATTCTCATAAAAAAATTATTTAGGGTGGCTTTTAAAGTTTTAATGTTCCTCCTTGATGAAATGTTGCCAGCTTAACTACATCATGTAATGCTATATACAAGTTTTGTGGATTTAAATCTGATATGTTCAATTTCCTAGCTTACTTCCTTTTTATATGTTTCAATTTAAACTATACTATCTTATGCTAAAAAGGGTAAACTATACTTAATTAATCCACTAATAAATCAGAATTGCAAACTAAACTAAATAACTAAAATAAACTAAATGGCTAAAGTATGAACTAAAGAGGCAAAATGCAGAAAATAGAGTAAAAATACATAAAAGCAATGTATAAGTACTCAGAAAATAACAGTAAAAGGAAAAATACAGAAAAATATCCAAAATAAAAAAAAAAGTATGCAGTGGTTCACCAAAATAAACGCCAGAGATGGCGACCTCCCCACACTTAAAAGGAAGCATCGTCCTCGATGCTCAATCAAGCCGGGTGTGAAGGAGTGTCATCACTGGGAGGGATGGTAGCGGGGGTCTCAGTGGTGGTGGTGGGCTGAGGGTTTGGCTGCTGTGGAGGAGGTGCTGACTGGATCGGGATCTCAAGATCCGTAGCCTCAATCTAATGTGGGACCGCTGCCTGTGGTGCTGCTGGTGCTGCCTGTGGTGCGGCTGGTGCTGCCTCCTGGGGATAGGTCTCTGCCTCGGGCGCATCCGCCTCCTCCTCAGATGCCTCGGATGGTGTGTCGGGCTCGGAGGGGATGTCACCGGATCGTATCATCAGCTTTAGGTGCTCATAGCGCCGCTTGTTGCGATGCTCCATCTGGTCAAGTCGTCGGAACAAGCGGTGCACCAGATGATAGACGGGCTCTGTGGTAGGTGGAGGTGCAGTGGTGGTAGCAGGGGTAGGTGGTGCAGCAGTGGAGGAAGAGGGTCCAGCAGACTGTGGGGTTGACTCATCAGTAGTAGTGAATGGTGCTGGTCTGTGGCCCAGGGCTAAGAAGTTCCAGTTGTGCGGAATGATCTTCCTGCAATCCGCCGCTGGTGGTCTCTCATCGGCATCCTCCCATGGCACGTCAGCTCGACGGCCAAGCTGTGTAACTAGATACGGAAAGGGGAGGGTGCCTCGGACGTGGACCCTGGCCATATAATGCCGAATGAAACGTGGCAGATAAAGGTCCTTACCCTCCTTGGGATCTCCGTCTCGTGAGTACTCAGCATCACATAATTACTCAAGATCTGATGCCATAACCGAGCCTCATCGTTCAAGTATGCTCTCTTGATCCCTCTAGGCATGGTAGTGTCCTGACCCATCTCCCAAGGAACTGTCGGGTCGAGAGCTATCCGTGCCTTCACGGTATCCCAATCAAACTTCATCTGGCGCATGTCCTCCTCAGCCTTTGAATAACCATCAGGCTGATCGGACTTGGCTGGGAGCCGGAGAATGTCCTCTAAGGCCTCCTCAGTGACCAGAATTTGTTTTCTTCTCAGGTTTACTGCATCTAGGGTGGTGAGGTAGTAGTTGCAGTAGAATTTTCGGACCCAAGATGAATTGACCTCTGTCAGTGTTCTCTCCAGAAAGAACCAGCCCCTTTGCTTAATTTTCTCAGTGGTGTACTGCTGGAGGGCGTTTGGAATCTTTAGAGTTCGTTCCAGATATAGATTTCTGGAGTTTGCAAAAGCCGGGTACTTCAGCTCACAGTACCGGTTTGCAAATTTGATAGGATCATTTGCAGGGAGCAGCTGGTCAGCCTTTTCATGCTGTGTGAAGTTCTTCTCCCGCCATGAAGAATCGTGCATTAGAGCAATGATGGACTGGGAGGAATCTCCTCTCTTGCGCTTGCCAGTAGCCTTGCCTTTTCCTTTCCTTTGTGAGGCAGACATCCTGAAAAATAGAAAATCAGGAAATGGATAAAATAGGAAAGCAAATAGGTAATTAAACAAAGGAAACTCAAAGTGGCAAGGGAGAATTAGAATAAGGAAAATGAGTAAATGAAATGTGATTGAATTCATGTTAAATGGAAAAAATAAGCAATATGCCATGGTTAGAAAGTTAGAGGAAAGTGAAAATAATCGGAAAAGAGATTAAAAGGGTTAGTATGGTTAGAATTTGAAAAGGAAATTAGTAAATTAAAATTAGTGAGTTAGTAAAGTGCGGGTTAAAGTAAGTGGCATAGAAAAATTCCATATAACAAGGATTCACGGGTAAAAATAGATGTACTCACAATCGAACAAGGAAAACAGGGTGATGCTGATTCGAATAGAAATAAAGAAAGCAAAAATTGGAATCAGTGAATCACAAATGCAGTTTATAAACCAGGAAATTAAAGAGGATAAGAATGTCTGCCATAGCATTCAAGAAATGGTTTGGGTAAAGTAGAGTAAAACAGAGTTCAGAAATGCCAAACCAAAACATGAATGAAAACAATTTTCAAAAAAAAATTTGGGCAGCATTCCGGCTAAAATTGGATTGTCCCGAAAAATAAACAGCAGTCATAGCAGTTCATATGAATTAAAAACTTGCTGCAGTTACCAGTAATGAATAGAAACAGGAAAATTTAGAGTAACAAGCAGCAATTGCAAGAAAGCACAGCATATGAACGAGGTCACAGGAACAGCAAAATTGCAGTTATGATAAAACATAAACAGGAACAGTGCAAGTAAACAGACCTAGATCCACTAACCATAGCCTAAGCTACCTAACAACCTAAAAATCCACTACAGAATGCATATCTATCTATCCTAATGATGAACAGAAACGAAAAAAAGTACAGAAAAAATGACGAACAGATAAAATGGGGTTGCGTTTTGCGGAACCTGGTAGGCGGAAGGGGTGGAACGGGGAAGAAGGTGGCTGCGGCAGCGTCCAGCGCGGTGGCGGGGCACGGTGTCACGGTGGCGGCTGATGGGGGTAGTGGCGGCGAGGGTTTTGGGTTAGTGAAAGAAGAAGGGGGGTGCGGGTGGGT
>NC_029794.2:72184953-72190370 GCF_000816755.2 Arachis ipaensis | reverse complement strand
TCGCGGGCTGGGGGGTTATATTTTCGAATCCACGCGGCCGCGTGGGGCACGCGGTCGCGTGGTTGGGACGAAAATGGGAGTAACGCGATCGCGTGGGGTGCGCGATCGCATGAGGGGGGAAAAGAAGGGTGACGCGATCGCGTGGGTCGCGCGATCGCGTTGCAGGAATTTGTGCTAAACGCACGACTCCAGCGCCGTTTTAGCGCAACTCTCTGTCTCCTTTTGGGGTGATGTGCAATCCATGCGACGCGATCGCGTCGCTCACGCGGTCGTGTGGCATTGGTTTTGTGCAAGTGACGCGATCGCATGGGGCATGCGATCGCGTGGGCCAATTTGTGTGAAACGCACAAGGGCCGCACGATTCCAGCCTAACTTTCTGTTCGTTGGATCCTTACGCCGATATATAGATCACGCGGCCGCGTGGGTCACGCGGTCGCGCGGGTGGTGTTTTCCGCGATATGGCGCGATCGCATGGGGCATGCAGTCGCGTCGTGCATCCTCTTTTTTTTTTTATGCATGAAAAATGCAGAATGCAATGATTAACATGAATGTTATGCATGATTCCAGGTTTAATAAATTAAAATGAAAAAGGAAAAATGAAAGCAATTAACAAGAAATAAATTGAAAAAGAAGCGACCATACCATGGTGGGTTGTCTCCCACCTAGCACTTTTAGTTAAAGTCCTTAAGTTGGACATTGGAGGGGTATCCTGTTATGGTGGCTTATGTTTAAATTCGTCCAAAAATCTCCACCAGTGCTTAGAATGCCAATAGCCTCCGGGGTCCCAAACTAAGCACGCAAAGCTTCCGAACAGCTTTAAATATATTGTTAGGCTCCCGGGATGACAAATGTCAGAATAAACTTCCGGATTCCAAGCCTTGCTTTTAAATCCGCCTCCGTCTTGATCTACATGTCTCCATTCGGGCGGGTTAAAAAGTAGAATCTCACCTTGGTGACCAAACGTTTTCCGTGATCCATGTAATTGAGCATGATACCAATCCGTGTACTTCGAGGTGAAGCGTGGAACCTTATTAAACCTTGTACACCAGCTCTTAGTACGAGCCATTTCCCTCTTACTCTTAAAGCCGCAGAGAGCTCTAAGCTGGCTATCTGTTTCAAGCAAACCATATTCAAGCGAATAAGTAAAGTTATAAGTTAAGGATTGTACCCACTTGAAGCTTGTATTAAGTGGTAATGGCCTTGGGATAGATGTTTTTGGTGGTTCTGCAAGTTTCGTTTCCTTGTGGTCTTCCGTGAATTCCTCCACTTCTTTGCAAAGATCTTCAATTGTATCTGTGTCCTGGTCAAAGTCTTCTGTGTCTTCCTCATCACTTGAGTCATAGATTGGAGGTTGAGAGAAATCTACCTCTGCATCATCTTTATATTCACTTGGGGAAGATTCTTCGATCTCAGAGAATTCACTTACGGATGCAAGTTCATCACTAAGAGAGCTAGACTTGTGACTATCATCATCAAGGGAATTTGTTTCTTGGATTATTCCGTCTGATTCTTCATAAACGATTTTCCTTGGAGAAATATCCTCCTTAGCATCAACTGTAGCATCCTGGACGGAGTTTTCCTCAATTCTGGATTCCCATGGAGGTTTAGCATCTCCTAGATCTTCAACCAACTCTTCTTCTTGAACAAAGACAGCTTCTTCTAATTGTTCCAGTACAAATTCATGCTCTGTCTTGTCCACTGAAGTTTCTGGCACTTCCTTCATGCTCTGCTCTTCATTGGGCTGTCCACATGGAGCTGTGGTTGACCCTTGTATATTTGAGCGCCTAGAAGCCCATTGAATCATTGCTTGCTCCAGTTGTTTAATGGTTGTTTGAAATTTAATTACTGTTTCTCTTAGGCGATCCTCTGCTTCTTGGGTTGCTGGACTTGGACATGCTACAAAGGAAAGTGGTGGAGATTGGGAGTGATTGGATTGGTATTGGGGTAAAGATGGATCATATGGTGGCGAATGGTGAAGAGAAGCTTGTGAGTGTGGTGGTTCAAGGTTATGTTGAAAGGGTGGTTTATATGTACGGGGTGGGGCTTGTTGGTAGTTACAAAGTTGTCCACCATGTCTTTCAGCTGGGTATGCATTGTGGAATGGTCTTTGTCCAGGATATCTTGGAGGGTGTTGCTGCCAAAAGGGTTGATTAGATCCTCTTGGTTCCATCCATCCTTGATTGGTCTGACCTTGGTACACATTACTGCTGTAACTTCTATTTCCTTTAACAACATTAGAACCAAACTCAAAGCGAGAGGGGTGAGAGTTCATAGATTTCCCTTAACAACATTAGAACCAAACTCAAAGCGAGAGGGGTGAGAGTTCATAGCAGCAAATAAAGATAAAAAGGAAAACCAAAAATAAATAAACAAGCAAAAGAAAAAATATTTACAATAACCAATAATAAGGCACACGTTAGCAAGTCCCCGGCAACGACGCCATTTTGACGAGAGGATTTTTACCAGTAAAGAGATTCATAGAAACGGTTGCGTTGTAGATATACTCTCTAAACCGACAAAAATCCCTTTGTACAAACGTTTTGGGTGTCACAAGTAACAAACCCCTTTAGAAATTGTTAACCGAGTATTTAAACCTCGGGTCGTCTTCTCGAGGAACTGCGATGAAGTATGTTCTTATTATTGGCTATAAAGGTTGTAATCGAGGTTTAAAAGGTGAGAAGCAAGTAATTTAAATGACAGGTAAAGTAAATGGCAATTACAATAAATAAATACTGTAAAGCAGACTTTTGGTAAGGTAAAAGAAGTTGGATGTCCAACGTAGTTATCTCTCTCAATTATAATGAAAGTTGAATCTAAACTCCACTTGGTCAACCTTTACTAAGGCAAAGGAAAGTCAAGGGACTAATTAATCTGGCCTTTGAATCCTATTTATTTCCTAAGAAAAGGTTGGGATTATTTAAGTTCAGCTTAATTAGCAAGATAACGATTATCAATTATATTGAGTTTAATAACTGTTGAGTTACTAAATTCTTAACCAGAACCAAAAGGGGAAAAAGTAAAATTGCTGAAGTAATAAGAATATCCTTAGATGGGAAGCAATGGTAACTTAAATTAAGGAGAACAATCATAAACTGAAAATACCTCAATTATCATTAATTCAAATAACAATCTGTGACATGGAATAATTCATAAATCAAATTATAATAATCAATTCAAATGTTGGAATAAATAAATAAAAGTAAAACTAAAATAAAAGAACATTAAACCTGGGATCCAGAGTTACTCTTAAAACAAGAAAAAATCCTAAATCCTAAAAGAGAGAGAGAGAAGATCTCCCTCTCAACTAAATCTAAATCATTGAAAGGTAAAATATGCGAGCTCTCTCTGAATGGGTGCATTCCCACACTTTATAACCTCTGGTCTATGCTGTCTGTACTTGGATCTGGGCCAAAAAGGGCTTCAGAATTCGCTGGGGGCGCATTCTGTAAATTCTGATACGTGGCCCCTGTCACGCGTTCGCGTGAGTCACGCGGTCGCGTCATTTGGAGCTTTTTCTTGCCACGCGGTCGCGTCAGTCATGCGACCGCGTCATGTGCGTTCTTCTTAAGGCGCGCGGTCGCGTCAGTCATGCGACCGCGTCGCTGCTGATTCGTGCTTGGCACGCGATCGCGTCATTCATGCGATCGCGTGGATACCAGTTTCCTTAAAGCTCCGTTTTGCTTTCTCCTTCTATTTTAGTATATTTCCTTTTCCATCCTTTAAGTCATTCTGCCTTAGAAAATCTGAAACTACTCAACACACCGATCACGGCATCGAATGAAAATAAAGGTAATTAAAATAATTAATTTTTAAAGCTTAGGAAACATGTTTTTCACAATATGACATAATAAGGAAGTGAGAGTAAAACCATGCAATTAATGTGAATAAGCAGGTGAAGGATTGTATAAATCACTCAAATTAAGCACAAAAGAACTCATGAAATATGGGTTTATCAGTGCTACCTACCCGCCGGGAGGGGGGAGCTTGGAAGGATATATGCCAGCTACAGTTCAAGGATCAACGACTGAAACAGAAAATGATCAACGGACTGTCCATGGAGATTGGTGACGGGAGAGGAACTCGGTTCTGGGAGGATGTATGGTTACGTGGTGGGACCCTGAAAGATCTTTTTCCAAGCATTTTCTCAGTTTCAAACCAAAGAGGATCCGTCATAGGGGATTGTGGGTTCTGGGACGGGTTAGAGTGGAGATGGAACTTCCAATGGAGGCGAGAGCTATTCCAATGGAGTTGGACTTAGTCAACCAGTTGCATGAAACATTAAGACTGGTTAATTTAGTATATGGGAGAGAGGACAGAGTTATGTGGAAATTTGATAAATAGGGTGTATTTTCTACTATTTCCTTTGTGCAGGTTATGCAGGTGGAAATGCTTCCAGAGGATATAGCGAGCTACAGCTTTACTACGACAGTTTGGAAGGGTTTAGTCCCACCTAGAGTTGAATTGTTCATATGGTTTGTCTTGACTGAAAGGGTTAATATGAAGGAGAGACTGAGTCGACTGGGAGTGGTTAACCAGGAGGATACTGTCTGTGTGTTGTGTAATGAAAGTATTGAATCTGGATACCACTTATTTCTTGGTTGTAGATTTTCCTGGCAGGTGTGGTGTGCATGGCTGTTTTTTGTTGGAAGACCATGGTCGTGCCCGGGAACACGCTAAAGGAGCATTTTCAAAGTTGGACTGAGTTATCAACTAGTAAACAGGAGCGCAAGAGGTGGATGGTATGTTTCTGTACCATTATCTGGAATATTTGGCTGGAAAGGAATAGGCGGATTTTTCAGAATAAAGGAAAAGGGATTGAAGATATCATCTACCAGTCCTCCATAAACTACAAGGAGTGGATAGGTGTGGATCCCTTCTGTTGTTGATGGCAATGCCGAAGATGACAACGGGGATCATTTAGTATTTTTATAACGTACTCCATTTTATAATTGTGTTTGTTTGTTATATCTATGCTCTACTTATTGTGTTGAGCTTCTCCTTTCAAAAAAAAAAGATGTTAAACACCAAATATATTAAAAACTAAACTCATTGAAATTCAAACATATTAATAGTGAATAATCTCATTAAAAGCCACTAAAAATCCTATATATATTTTTATTTTTTATTTAATTAATATATAATTGGGTTCACGGGTTGGTTTGGGTTCTGCACCCCCAGAACCGATACCCGAATCAATCAACTAACAAAGACCATTAGTTTGGTTCAGGTTGGACCCGATTACCTATTGGTCAATAACCAATTTAATTGGTTCGATTCAGATTCGGACGGATAATCAAGTATCTGCTACCCGTGCTCACCCCTAACTGCTACAACTATTTGTGCTACTAATGATATCCATAATAGAGATAATAATACTTATTATTAGTACTTATAATATTAATATCAATCTATCATAA
>NC_029794.2:72183539-72184811 GCF_000816755.2 Arachis ipaensis | reverse complement strand
AAAAATTCAACAAAAGAAACAAAAATTAATGGGTAAAGTATTAAATTGGTTCCTATGTTTGGGATAATTCTGTTTTGGTCTTTAAGATTTAAAGTGTCCTATTTAAATTCAAAAAAGTTTCATTTAGTTTTAATGTAGTCCCACCGTGAAGTCAAAGTTAAATAATTAACGGAATGTCCTACATGACAGTAGTATAAGAACAAGATCGATAATCTGGAGAACAAATACAAGTTATAGAGGCACAAAATTAACTGTAGATGTATCAATACATTTATTTATTATTTTTATTACAATTTAAATAAAATATTTTCTATAAAACTAAAGAGAATGATAAATAAATGTATTGATGCATTCACAGTTGATTTTGTGCCTTTGGAACTTATACTTGTTCTTTAAATTATCGACCTTATTCTTATACTGCTGTCATGTAGGACATTTCGTTAATTATTTAAATTTGACCTCACAGTGGGACTAAATTGAAGCTAAATGAAACTTTTTTGAATTCAAATAGAACACTTTAAACTTTAAGGACCAAAACAGGATTACATCCAAACGTAAGGGACCAATTTAGTACTTTACCCAAAATTAATAAACTTGCTAATTACTTCTAACAATGCTCATTAACAATCCTAACTTTATTTAGGATTTAAATTTTCTAAATTTTGACTTTTATTTTAGAGAATAAAATGTGATCTTTCACTATTTATTTCATAAATAAGACTAAAAAAAAATATAAAAAAAATATTTAAAGACGAAAAATTACACTTTATTTTTTAAAGTAAAAATTTAAAATTTAGAGATTCAAATTCCTTTAAACGAGGGCCTAATCACTTTTCCATAAATCACAGTGTACTATCTATATCAAGACCAATCTTTATTCTTCCAAGAGACAGATGTCAATTGGATACTCATCTAACGAAAATTTATATATGTTGATGTCTCCATACTATCTACACCTAAGAGTTGACCAAATACTTTTCAACAAAACAATCCTAATACTTGATGTATGAAATGATTTTCAAATGAAAATTATGGATTACTTATAATACTTGTTTTATATATGTTTAAAAATATATAACATATTTTATTTAAAAGATAATAATTTAGCATAACTTGTGTTTACGTAAGTGTTCAATTAAAAAAAAGAAAAATTGCATGCATGACTTTAGTCAAAATTTATGGTTAAATTATTGTTCTTTTTGGAAAACTATAATATGTAAAAATTATTTTTCATTTTATAGAAGAGTCTTTTAAATCTTTTAATAAATTTAA
>NC_029794.2:72181757-72183113 GCF_000816755.2 Arachis ipaensis | reverse complement strand
AGGCATATGTAAAATTTTTTTCTAATATTTTTTTTATTTCTTATTTGTTTTTCTCAAATTAATATTTGTAATAATTTATTTTAATTTTGTAGTAATGCTATTCGTTTGCACTGACCAACTAACTTTAATGTCAAATATACCCTTATGTATTATGTTTATTTTGGCCATCGTTTACTTTCCAAGAAAAATAGAACGGAAGTGGAGATGCAAAATAAAGCTTTCATGTATTTGGGATTTTTCATTTTTATAAATTAAACAAATATAACAATTACCGAAATAAATAATTTGAAAAATAGTTATCGAAATAAATATTTTTTTATCTCGTTTATACTGTAAATGAGATAATTTTGCATGTATCTCATTTACAGTGTAAACGAGATAAGACAAGTAGACGTGAAATGAGATATACATGTATTTGTATTTTTTTTTAAATTTTTTTGAAAATAATAAAAAATATTAATAATATCAATAATCTAAACTTTTAGCATGTAATTAGTATATAAAAAGATTGGTAAAAGAGATTAAAATGAATATGTTTGATCAATTAGTACTCAAGAAGAGTACATAAAAAATTTTAGATTAAATTATGATCCAATTGGATTGATTTAAATTCAAAAAATAAAAAATTCATACGTATTCAAGGAAAGTTCCATGATGAGAATAAATACGATAATTGTGACCACTTTTAAAAATTGAAAGATGGAAAGGGTAAAGTTGATGCACGATAAATAAAATACAAAAAGATGAGATAACCGTTTGCCAATTGTTAGGAGAGGTTGATGGGGATAGTGGGAAAAGAATTGAAA
The DNA here is from genome assembly GCF_000816755.2 of Arachis ipaensis. Taxonomy (NCBI): domain Eukaryota; kingdom Viridiplantae; phylum Streptophyta; class Magnoliopsida; order Fabales; family Fabaceae; genus Arachis; species Arachis ipaensis. The sequence goes on along the minus strand of NC_029794.2, from coordinate 72,182,307 downwards.
TCATTATCTCTCATGTGGATAGTGGGAGATAATGTGAGATAACCGTTTCAGGTCTCTTCCCACTATTCCTATCAACTTCTCCTAACAATCGGCAAAATGTTATCTCATCTTTCTGTGTTTTATTTATCGTGCATCAACTTTACGATTCCCATCTTTTCATTTTAATCTCTTCTACCAATCTTTTTATGTACTAATTGCATGCTAAAAGTTTGGATTATTGAAATTATTAATATTTTTTTATTTTCAACTTTTTTTAAAAAAATACATAAATCTCGTTTACACTGTAAATGAGATTTATATCTCGTTTATAGTGTAAATGAGATATGTGTATTTCGTTTACACTGTAAACGAGATATACACGTGTTGCGTCCACTTGTCTTATCTCATTTACCCTGTAAGTGAGATACATGCAAAATTATCTCGTTTACAATATAAACTAGATAAGAGAGGAGTATTTATTTCGGTAAATATTTTTTAAATTATTTATTTCGATAATTATTACATTTATTTAATTTATAAAAATAAAAAATCCCATATATAATTTTTTTTC
>NC_029794.2:72165754-72181714 GCF_000816755.2 Arachis ipaensis | reverse complement strand
TTTTCTAAATAAATAATTTTAAGGTTATTTATTGAGAATTTGATTTTGGTTTATTATGAATGTAAACTTATTAATTATTACGGATTCGGCCTATGGATCCTACATCCGGAACGGCCTCGGAACCCGGTTATCCGGGCCCGACCCGCTTCCCCTTCTAGAAGGTCCGGAACTGGCCCACTAGAGTCCCTAACCAATTTTCGAATTCAAATACCTCCCTTATCTTAGCCAGACAAGATAAGATAAGATATTGACCATCACCTATAAATAGAGGACCCAGGTCCCTCCAGGTATTCATTCATTCTTCACACCTTTTACCTCTTAGATCTATTCTGACTTGAGCGTCGGAGTGTCTTTGCAGGTACCACTCCCCATTGCTCCAATCAAATAATCCGGCATCCGCCTCGACCTGCAAGTTTCCGATCCATCTCTCAACCCCTACCGGAGGCATCCAGTACATTGGTGCCGTCTGTGGGGAACTTACAATGTTGGGACAGAATGGCGAACAAACTCGAGGAGCAATTCCCAAGCCACCACGCTGACTCCCAAACGAGGAACCCGACTCCCGAACCCCAATAAACTACACCCCACAGAAGGATAACAACCGCTATTCACCAGACCACTCCAGTGCATAACAAAGAAAATAGCCCCATCATCAAAGCATGAGATCCCAAAAACTCAGGAGAAAAAGTAGCTCAGATAATCCAAGACCTCTGCCTCCGAGTACAAGAACTCGAGGGCCGAGTTGCGACCAAGGAAAAACACAACGCTGAGAACGGAAGTCACGCAACTTCCAGATCAAGGTCTCGCCATGAAACTAGAAATGGTAGGTCATCAGAATGGCAACATGCCAGGAAGTACAATCGCAGCATCTCCCATAACCACAGACACAGCAGGTCGCCAGAACGGCGACACAGCAAGAGGTACAATCGCAGCGTCTCCCGTAACCCAGCCCATCAACACGACACGGACGACGACCGACGACACCGAGAAGCCAAACGCACAAGGAACGACCATGTCATAATGGGAGCTACTCCCTTTACCGAAAGAATCCTGAGAGCAAAACTCCCTAAGGGCTTCGACAAACCCACTGATATGAAGTACGACGGGACCAAGGATCCCCAGGAACACCTAACGGCCTTCGAGGCCAGAATGAACTTGGAATGGGCTACCGACGCGGTCCTATGTAGGGCATTCCCAGTAACCCTAGCTGACCCCGCGATCAAGTGGTTCAACGCCCTCCCTAACGGATCCATAACTGGCTTCCACGATATCTCGCAGAAATTCATGGCCCAATTCACCACCAGAATCACAAAAGCCAAGAATCCCATCAGCTTGTTGGGAATCGCCCAAAAACAGGATGAGTCTACGAGAAAATACCTCGATCGCTTTAACGACGAATGCCTAACGGTCGACGGACTCACGGATTCAGTCGCAAGCCTTTGCCTAACTAATGGGCTCATGAACGAAGACTTCCGGAAGCACCTCACTACCAGACCATTATGGACCATGCACGAAATCCAGAGCATCACAAAAGAGTACATAAACGACGAATAGGTAAGCCAAGTCGTGGCCGCCAATAAACGATAGCACGGCGGCACATAGCACGGCAGCTTGACACCTCGACATAACCCCCCACCAAGAGAAAACCCAAGGGAACATCCCAAACCAACAAACGCAAACCGACCCCCCAGATTCGGAAAATTCTCTAACTAGACACCTTTAACGGTCCCGATCACCGAGATATACCACCAAATAGCAGATTGAGGTATCCTCCCGAAGGCCCGACAGCTCAAGGAAAGAACAAGCGGCAACAAAGCCCTATACTGCGAGTACCTCCGAGGTTATGGACACAGGACCCAAGACTGTTTTGACCTAAAAGACGCCCTAGAGCAAGCCATACGAGACGGCAAGCTCCCCGAGTTCGCCAAAATCATCAGGGAACCAAAACGCACGGAAAGAGAGAGATCACCGAAAAGAGAAGGACATAACCCGAGAACTCAGAGACAAGCCACCAGGGAAAGCTGAGAGACAGACCCGACCATCGTCGTGAATGTGATCACGGGGAAAAACACCCCGGAAAAGTCAAAATCAGCACTAAAAAAAGATCTCAAGATCCTGGCAGTCAAAAGCCAAAACCCGACCGCCATCACCAATAGAGCAATAACATTCTCCCCTGAGGATTGCCAGCACGGCGCCTCGGCAGAAGACGCCCCCTTCGTCATCTCGGCAAAGATTGGAACCGGACTCTTTAGAAGAATACTAGTGGACACGGGAGCAGATTCCAACATCCTCTTCAGAGGAGCTTACGACAAGCTCGGACTCCACAGCGACAACCTCCAAACACACTGCAACGGAGTAACCGGACTCGGAGACAACTTCCTCAAGCCAGACGGTTCCATCATTCTTCCCGTTACCATAGGGACAGGAAACCAAAGGAAGACAATCCTGTCCGAGTTCGTGGTCCTCAAGGACTCCACCGCCTACAACGTGATCCTAGGAAGAAAAATAATCAACGACCTCTCTGCCGTCATCTTCACAAAATTCCTCCTCATGAAATTTACTGTAGAAGAAGGCTCTATCGGGACGATCCACGGAGATCGGGAAATCGTAGTTGAATGCGATAACACTAGCCTAGCCCTACGAAAGAGATCCCGCGACGCGGCCGGCATATTCTTAGCCGACCTGGATGCTCGACAAGACGGACAACCCAAACCAGAACCAGAGGGAGACATGGAGAAACTCCAAATAGGGCGCACCAAAGAAGAATACACCTTCATCAACTGGAACCTCTGAAGGTTGTGGTAGGCTTAGAGAAAGGGGGTTGAATCTATGCCTTTCTTTTAAACGACTGAAATGACCCTTTAAAACAAACTTTGAATTTTGATTCTGTTTGTACTCAGCAGCGAAAATTTATGAGAAAATTTATTTTTGTCTCATGAACATCAGAAAAGAGAACAGTGCAGAGAAGAGAAAAGTTAACACCAACATATATCCTGGTTTGGTTGCCTTGTGTTATGCAACCTACATCCAGTCTCCTCCGCAATAATGGAGGAATATCCACTATAGTTACAAGTATTACATACACCAATTCCACAAGATTTACACAATCCTTTCACACTCAAGTTCTAACCTAACTTGACATTGGCTATGCTAATACCTAACTATTTACTCTTAGTACTAACCTAACTAAGAAAGGGATACCTCACAGGTACAGTACAGGATACAAGACATGAACATACCTAAAGAAATCTGAAAATAACTCTAGGCTTTTCTCTTAAGTGTTTCACTCAGCCTTTTTTTCACTCATGGCTTTTACTTGAGCTCTCTCAATTTTCCTTTTCACTCAAAAAATAATAGAAAGATAAACATTGAAAAGTACATTACAATTTGTAAAACATGAATGAGGTTGACTTCATCAACAGCCTCTTTGCTATGTGAAAAACCAGATTAGCAAGCCTCTGATTCAGTTCTTCATACTGGTGGAATAAACCTTTGACTAGGAAACACTGTCCAGTTAGATGAACTTCTTCAAAGACCTTTTCTCAGAACATATACCTCAAGAACACTGGTTTTCTCTCCTTGGTTCTGAATGAGCAGAAAGTCTTCTTTTTATCTCCTTGCGTGTTGCTTGGTTGCTCTCCCTAGGTCAATTTCTTGAGCCTTGAGCTTCACCAACCTACTGTCTCACTTTTTCTCATTAAACCTCAGAGTAGAACTTTGCTTCTGACTTCTCCATCTTGACCGAAAGCCATAAAACAACATCCATAAAAGTCTCTCAATGGTAAATCGAATCTGAACCCTTGAAAACCAACTTGCTCCCCAAGACATGTTTGAGACCGTGGATTTACAGCAGAGAAGAATAGAAATCCTCTTTTCCATATAGCTCAAAACGGAGTGGTAGAGAGTTGAAGATGAAGAAAAGAAAGTGTGTTGCATGTATAAGGAAATGGGTTACCTTTAACCTAATCTTGATATGGTTTGAATTTACTGATTAGACTTCTGCGTTTCAAGCTTAGACTTTTTGTTTCTTGCTTCTTTGATGATCACCTTAGGGAAGAAGCTTTCTCTTTCTCTTTCTCACTTTTCTGAGTTTTGTGATTTGACTAAGACAGAAGAGAGAGGAACGTTGCTTTGGTAGGAGATCAAATTGGAGGGATTTAAAATTGAGTTGGGTTTGGATCGGATATCCATTAAGCAACCCGTTTGGCCTATCTGACTTCTTTCTTTACTTTTCCTTGGGCTTCTATTTTTGCTTTAAGCACACCATCGTTGCTATTTGCTTTTCATTCCATTTGGGTTATAAAATTGAATTTTGGCCTGTAACAATAAATAATTAGTAATATGAAATTATAATTAATCAACACTAATTATTTTTTTGCCCAAAAATAATGTTTGTCATCACTAATTAATTTAGTTAATTTCTTAACTCAACAATCTCCCCCTTGATGACAAACATATTTAAGCAATAACCAAAAGGAATTGAATTTTAGTAAAAGTTAGAAAACTTCCCTTTGAATGATGTTACTTACTTTTGTGTTGCTCCCCCTTTCCTTTTCAACAGTATCTCCCCCTGGATTTATACTTTCCTCTTTATTCCTGTTTATTGTACTTATATAGGACACAATAAGAAGCTACACACACTAAGGGAGTTTAAACAAACAACCACAAAATCAGCCCAACACTGAACATATTATATCAGCAGCATAATATAAGCATCAAGTTTAATTTTTGGGCAATTTATCAGCATATGAGAGCAAGTTCTAATGCAGCAGTCAAACAGAAGTCACAAAGCAATAATAGTAGCTGCAATAAAATTCACCATATCCTATTCCTATTGCTATTACTCCCCCTTTTGTCAACAAAGGCGGATAATAAGCAAGATCAACAATAACAACACCTTATAACCTGAAGAAGAGAGTTAGTGCACAGTCCTAATGAATTAACAAAGGTGCAACGTTATCCAAAATTATTACAGTCATCCAAGACAAAAAAAGTTCAACAGTAGCAAAAGAAACAGAATTCATGAGACAAAAAGAGAGCAGTAGCAGTTTTCATGAGACAAATATAGGCGTCAGAACTATTTCCCTCCAAATTAGCTTCCTCTTCAACATCTGTGACAGGGTCTTCATCTTTTTGAAGGTTGTCAATGAAAGTCATGAACACAGCCACTCTATCCCTTGATTTCCTTAGGAAATTCTCATGCTTGCTAGCTAGCTTCCTTTGTTCGTTACTCATGGCAATCATATGATTGGATTGGGAGACGAACTCCTGAACAACATCCTTGAATAAAATTTCAGTTTTGGTGAGAAGAGCATATAAAATAAGAGTATCAGTGTAAGAAACCCTTTGATATGAACCACTTTGAGGAAGTATGATGTGGTTGACCATTCGGTGCAACTGAGCACGTTCATATCCAAGGACTTTGTGAGTGGGTGTAATGCCATCAATCAAGGAAACATGTTCACAAATATTAGCCAAAGCATTATGGTAAGAAATACCAACTCCTTCATCCCACTTAACAGACGCATACACACAAGGCCCAACATCAGTATACTTCAATGAATTACTGATTGTTTCTTTGTTCAAAATAATGTCTCTGCCTTTAACATATGAGTGAACAGTGCCTTCATGATATGTCATGTTTGCATAAAACTCTTTAACCAACAGAGGATAAACAGGCTTTTTGATGTCAAAAAGGTGATTCCAGTCCAGAAATTCTAAATTTTCAACAAAAGGAAAATCTTTTCTTTTCAAAGTTGGCAAATCAGCAAGAAAGGAAGGACATAGGGTATGATACTTAATAACTCCATCATAAAAGTCATTATTAATGGCAGATTTGAATCTATAAGGGTTATAGTTTGAATGAGAGGTCAAAAAGTGTGATTTATGATCAAAAGGCCCAACATATAGTTCTTTAACATTTTTGAGAGGAAGTCGAGTTTCAACTCACTATGAACGCACTGGAACCGACCTGGATTTGGGTTGAATTGGCTCGAGAACTGGTTCTTCAGCCACTGGACGCTTGCCTTTGGAAGAGCTTGGTTTTGAAGAGCCAGGTTTTGAGGGAGTGACCTTTGGAGGTGGCGTCGGCTTGGCAGAGGCAGGGTATCTGGGAGTATTTTTGGTCCGAGCCATGGGGTCACAACGAGGAGGAGAGGTAGGAGGAGAAGGGGATGGAGTGAAGGTCCGGTCTTGGGAGCGAATGGAAGGCTTTGTGGGAAGCTTGTACACTTTTTCACGAGGAGGCCTTTTAGCATTGGTTTTCTTCCTCATTTGGTTAGTTTCAGGCTTTTGAGGGAAGAGAAGCAGTAAAGATAGTGGAGGAAACCGAGGAGTTGAGGAGAAGTTAATGGAGGGAAGAGAGAGAGTGTTGGTAACCGTACCCAAAGGAAGTTTTTCGCAAACCATGCAACTGCATCACCTTTTGAAAAGACTTGAAAAGACATGACTTCATAAAAGAAAGATTTGATTTGATTTATTTTAAAAAAAGGAAATTTATTTTTAAATTTCGAAAACTTTTTAAAAGAATTAAATTAAACTGAAAATCCTTTTGGACCAGAAAACATTAAATGAAAATCCTTTAAAAAAAATTAAACACACAGCACAACAAAAAAAATTATTAACCAAACAAAAATTGTAACATTCATATTTGGGCCCAGAGATGGTTGGATTTAAGGAAACACATTGGACCACTCTAGATCTGATTTTTGAGGTTGGCCCAGATCAATTTTCACTTGAAACAAGCCCAGAACACGTTGATTAAGGGGAACGTTCTGCTTCTGCCCAGAATTGTCTCATACCTGTTTATGAGACAAAAACTCCAACAAATACATTAGCAATTTTCAAACAATGAATCATAGCTCAAAATTCCTAGACTAGTCCTAAGCATGCAGAATTTGTCCTTAGCACGTGGTCTTGTGAAAATGTCTGCTAATTGCTACTCAGATTTAACAAATTGAATACTAATATCCCCCTTTTGGACATGTTCTCTTATTGAGTGAAATTTCACTTCAATATGTTTAGTCCTAGAGTGCAAAACTGGATTTTTAGAAATATTAATGGCACTCATATTATCACACATCAAGGGAATATTTTCAGCATTTAATTTGTAATAAGCAAGCTGTGTTTTTAACCATAAAAGCTGAGAACAACAAGAGGAAGCAGCTATATACTCAGCCTCTACAATGGATAAGGCCACTGTTGGTTGCTTCTTACTTGACCAAACATTTAAGGACTTTCCAAGGAAGCAACATAGGCCTGAAGTGCTCCTTCTATCAACTCTATCACCGGCAAAATCTGCATCACAATAACCAACTGCAGAAAAATCATTAATCTTAGGATACCAAAGACCGAAATTGGATGTGCCAGGAACATATCTAATAATCCTCTTAACTGCAGAAAGATGTGACTCTTTTGGTTTGGATTGGAACCTTGAACACAATCCAACACTTTGCACAATATCGGGTCTAGAGAAAGTTAAGTACATGAGAGAACCAATCATTCCTCTATACCTAGTCTCATCTACATCTTTCTCAGTTTCTCCCTTATCTAATTTTGAATTAGGGTGCATGGGAGTTCCCATGGGTTTGGCATTTTCCATATCAAATTTCATAACAAATTCCTTGGTATACTTCTCTTGATGAATGAAAATACCTTTTTCAGTTTGTTTAATTTATAGCCCAAGGAAAAAATTAAGCTCACCCATCATACTCATGTCAAATTCACTTGTCATGAGTTTTCCAAATTCAGAACAAAGGGATTCATTGGCTGATCCAAAAATAATGTCATCAACAAATATTTGGACTAGAATAAAAGAATCATTAGAATTCTTGATAAATAGAGTTGTGTCTGTGGTGCCTCTTTGAAAACCATTTTTCAAAAGAAAAGAGCTAAGTCTCTCATACCAAGCTCTAGGAGCTTGTCTTAAACCATAGAGAGCTTTTAATAATTTGAAAACATAGTTAGAATGCTCTTTATTTTCAAAACCGGGTGGCTACTCCACATACATTTTTCTATCTATCACACCATTCAAAAATGCACATTTCACATCCATTTGATACAATTTAAAACCACAAAATGCAGCATAAGCTAAGAGAAGTCTTATGTCTTCCATTCGGGCAACAGGGGCAAAGGATTCATCAAAGTCTATTCCTTCTTCTTGGTCATATCCTTGTGCCACTAGCCTCACTTTGTTTCTTGCAATGCTGCCATCTTGTCCTAACTTGTTGCAAAATATCCATTTGGTGCCAGTCACTTTCTTTCCACTTGGCCTTGGAACCAAATTCCAAACTTGGTTCTTCTCAAACTCTTTGAGCTCATCTTCCATTGCCTTTACCCAAGAAGGATCACCAAGGGCTTCCTTAACATTTTGAGGCTCCATTTGAGAGAGAAGGGCAGTGTTTGTTCCTTCATTTTCTTTTCTTGTTGAAGACCGAGTTTTAACTCCATGAGAGATGTCCCCAATAACAAATTCTTCTGGGTAATTCTTCAAGAATCTCCATTCACGAGGTCTGGTGGACTTGGAGGAAGATTCAGTCACCAAGGGATTCTGGGTATTGCTGTTTCCAGGATCTCCTTCAGATTCATGAGACAAATGAAATTGTCCCTTGAATTTTCAGCATTTGCAGTTTCTGGTTCAGCTTGACCAGAATTTTCTTTTTCATGATTTTGAGCAGTTTCATCTTCCTTTTGAGCTTGATTTCCTGCATCATAATCTTCCAAAATGCTTTGTACCAAGTTAGTATCATAATCTTCCTAGCATCTTGATGATAAACCCTATATGCTTTACAAGTTGTGGAATATCCTACAAACAAACACTCATACGCCTTTGGATTAAATTTACCCAAATTATCCTTGTTATTTAAAACAAAACGTTTGCATCCAAAGATGCGCAAGTAATCTAAGTTTGGTGGGTAGCCTTTCCATAGTTCATAAGGGGTTTTCTTCAAAAATTTCCTTATGATTGTTCTATTCAAAATGTGGCAAGCCATGTTAACTGCTTCAGCCCAAAGAAATTTTGGAACATTACTCTCACAAAGCATAGCTCTTGTCATCTCTTGTATGCTTCTATTTTTTCTTTCCACAATACCATTTTGTTGTGGTGTTCTTGGACAAGAAAAGTTGTGAGATATTCCAAATTTCTCACAAAAGGATTCAAATAAATTATTTTCAAACTCAGTTCCATGATCACTTCTTATAGAAGAGATTTTAAAATCCTTTTCATTTTGAATTTTTTTGCAAAAAGGTTCAAAGGCCGAAAAGGCTTCATTTTTGTGTGTAAGAAATAAAATCCAACCAAACCTAGTATAGTCATCCACAATCACTAAACCATAATGTTTACCACCTAGGCTTTGAGTTCTTGTTGGACCAAATAAATCAATGTGTAGCAACTCAAGTGGTCTTTTAGTAGAGATGTCTTCCTTTGGTTTAAAAGAACTTTTTGTTTGTTTTCCCATTTGGAAAGAACCACAAGTGATGTCTTTGTCAAACTTTATCAAAGGAAGACCTCTTACTAATTCTTTCTTTACAAGTTTGTTTATTTGAAACATACTTGCATGACCCAATCTCTTGTGCCATAACCACTTTTCAGATTCTTTAGAATGAAAACAGGCTACATTTTGATCTTTTAGTTCATCAAGGGTAAGTCCATACATATTATTAAAACGCTTGGCAACAAAAAGCACTTCATTTGTCTTCTCATTAACAACACAACATTCAAGTCTATTGAAAGTCACTAAATATCCTAAATCACATAGCTGACTTATACTCAAAAGATTGTGCTTCAATCCACATACCAAAAGTACATCATCAATGAAAGTTGATTGTTCATTACCTACTTTTTCAACAACAATGATTTTACTTTTACCATCATCTCCAAAGGTCACAAAACCTCCATCATACTTGTTCAGTTTGATGAAATAAGTTGACCTTCCAGTCATGTGCCTTGAGCATCCACTATTCATGTACCACATGTCCTTTTTGTTCTTGGATGCTAGGCAAATCTGCATGAAGAGTTTCAAGTAGCCTTAGGTATCCAAACTAATTTGGATCCTTTGAAGTTAATTGAAAAGTACGAGACTCTCACGCGATCTAGAACTTTCACAAATAAATTCCCATTGTAAGTATAGCTTCTAGACCGACAAGAATTCCTTTCTTACAAAAGTTTGGTTGTCACAAGTAACAAAACCCAATAAAATTTTATAACCGAAGTATTTAAACCTCGGGTCATCTTCTCAAGGAATTGCAGGAAAGTGTGATTTGTTATTGGTTATGGAAAATTGTATATTTTTGGGTTTTTAAAATAAGGAACAAGTAATTTAAATGGCAAGAAAAATAAATTAATAATTATAAAGAAAAATCTCTTGGCAAGGTATAAGAACCGGAAATCCTATCCTAGTTATCCTTATCAGGTGTGATGAGAATTGGATTTTGCTCCCACTTAGTTAACCCTTACTAAATAAAGGAAAGTCAAGCGGACTAATTAATTTGATCCTCAAGTCCTAGCCAACTCCTGTGGAGAGACCAGCTTTAGAGCGATCCAAATCAATCAGCAACTCCAATTTCAATCAATAGCTGAGTTTGATAACTCAAGTGTTACCAATCACTTAACCAAAGCCAAAAGAGAAAATAAATCTAAATTAAATTGAAAGCATCATAAATAGAATAAAACAATCATTAATCCAAAATACCTCAAATTGTATTAAATAGAATATTCAAATCTTAACATGAAGAGTTCATAAGCCAATTGGAAAGATAAATAGCAATTAAAGTAATAGAATAAATAAAAGTAGAAAATAAATTAAAGGAACATTGAACCTGAATTGAAGAAATAACCATAAACTGAGAGAAATCCTAATCCTAAAAATCTAAATTCTAAATCCTAAATCTTAAGAGAGAGGAGATATCATCTCTCTAAAAGCTACATCTAATCCTAAAATTATATCTGTTACTCAGTTGTTAAGTTTTTTGTTTTATTCCTCCATTCTCTGGCTTATATTCTGTGTTTCTGACTTGGATTTGGGCCGAAAAAGGGTCCAGAAATCGTTGGAGGTATTTTCTGCAGATTCTTGTACGTGGCGTCTATCACGTGTTCATGTGGTCTGGGCGTTTTCCTTGTCACGCGTACGCGTCAGTCACGTGTACGCGTCAGTCACGCGTTCGCGTCATTTGCGTTCTACTCAAGGTGCGCGTTCGCGTCGTCCACGCGTACACGTCGCTGCCATTTCGCGCTAGGCACGCGTTCGCGTCGTCTATGCGTTTGCGTCGCTGCCTTTTCCTCAAAACTCCATTTTTGTACTTTCCTTCCATTTTTGTATGTTTCTTTTCTGTCTTTTAAGCCATTCCTGCCCTATGAGATCTGAAAATACTTAACACACAAATCACGGCATCGAATGGTAATAAAGGATAATTAAAATTTATATTTTTAAGGCATAGGAAACATGTTTTCACACATATTATAAAATAAGGAAGGAATAGTAAAACCATGCAATTTACATGAATAAGTGGGTGAAAAATTGATAGAAACACTAAATTTGAGCACAAAATACATCATAAAATATGGGTTTATCAACCTCTCCACACTTAAACAATAACATGTCCTCATGCTAAATCCAAGAGAAAAGGTAAAGTTAGAACGGTGGAATCTTATGCAATGCAACCTATTCTAAATGCAATCTACCTAAATGAATCATGCAATTCTAATTATTATTCACCTATATATATAGAGCTTACATGTGGTTAATTTGGTTCATATTTCCATGGAATCATATAGCCAAGCCTAAATCATGTTAAAGCACTTTCACAATTGAGTTGGGTAAAAATATTTCACAAACTTGCAAGCAGTTAAATAATTAAGCAGAGATATATGATGATGAGCTATTGAACCCTCACTGGATTTTGTGTTTACTCTCTAGTCACTCAGTGTTTGAGGTTAATCACTCTATTCTTTTCTATTCCTGCTTTCTAAAACTTTGTTCTTCATCTAACCAATCAACAAATATACAATGTGTACATACAAACATCATGAGGTCTTTTTCAAGGTTGTAATGGGGCCAAGGTAAAGGTAAGGATATATACATAAGGCTAAGTGAGCTATAAGTTGAATCCTTAATTAGTCTAAGATCTCACCTAAAATATACATACTCTTTTATAAGTTTGAGAATTTTCTTAGCTACCCTATTTTTCCACTTTTTATTACATACTCATGTAACAAATTATTTTTAATGTTATCCTATTTGCATTGATTTTTTTCACTTATTCTTGGGGTAATTTTGTCCCCTTATCTATTTAATTAAAAAGGAAATTTTTTTCCGAAATATAATCATAACATTTTCAATGCACATAGTATTTTACCATAAATTTGTTTCACATGAGCATGCTCCCAAATCTCTTACTTTTTATTAAATTAATCCTTTCTTATCAACCCATGTTCCCATGTTTCCCCACACTTAGTGTGCATCACAATTTCTATCTTAAGCTAACCAAGGATTCAACTTGGGATTTTTAATTTGTTTTTCTACTTAAGGCTAGTAATGTGGCTATAGAACAAAAATGGATTAAAAGGATCAAGGGGGCTAACAAGGGTGATGTAGGAGGTAGGCTTATTTAGGATATGTAAGGGAAAATTCAAATGATGGCCTCAATCACATGCATGGATGTATCTACATTCTATATTGGACATATAGATTAAAATAAAGTAAAGATTACAAGCATAGAAAAGAAGTATGAAACACATAGGAATGAAATTTATGGTTGAATGTAACCATATAATTAAGCTAAAAAACTCACGGGTTGTGTGTTCGTTGGCTCAAAAACCATATATCAATTATGTATGTCATGCAAGTAGAAATTAAGAGTTCCCATTATTCTCAATGTGAATCTTAGGATGGCTCTTAAAATCATAGTGTTCTTCCTTGAAGAAATGTTGTTTAAATTAACCTACATTTATTGCTATATATATACAGTGTGTGGATTGTTGTGATTCTGTTAAACTAAAGATTCTAGTTTACTCTTTTTTATTTTTTTATTTTCAATTAAACTAAATTATCGTATGCTAAAAGGGTAAACTAAACTTAATAAGCTAAAATTGCAACTAGACTAAACTAAATATCTAAGATAAATATATAAATCTAAGTGCAAAATGCAGGAATATAGTAAAAATACATCAAAATAAAAATGTGCAAATACTGAAAGATAAATAAGATAAGGTAAAATAAAAATAAAAATATAGAAAAATAAGCAAAATAGGATAAAAAGAGAGTCTGAAAAGTGGTTCACCAAAATAAAGTACGCCAGAGATGGCGACCTCCCCACACTTAAATAAAAGCATCGTCCTCGATGCTCAGTCAAGTTGGGTGTGAGAAATGTCATCTCCGGAAGGGTGTGCAGTAGGTGTCTCTGTGGTGATCTGAGGATCTGCTGTCTGGATGAGTGTCGGAGGGTCTGCCTGCTGAAGTGGAGGCTCTGCCTGAAGAGGGATCTCGGGATTAGCCGGCTGTATCTGATGGGGCTCCTCATACTGTGGTGCAGCCTGCTCAGCTCCTCCCTGCTCAGCCTCTGCATGTGTCTCTGCCTGATAATCATCCGCCTCCGCATTAGATGGCTCAGAAGCGGTGTCAGGCTCGGAGGGAATGTCACTGTCGGATCGGATCATCAACTTTAAGTGCTCATAGTGTTGCTTGTTGCGACGCTCCATACCATCCAGGCGTGCGAAGAGTCGGTGCACGAGATGATAAATGGGCTCTGAGGCAGGTGAGGGTGCAGTGGTGGCTGGTGGGGTAGTGGACGCAGAAGGGGCAGCAGAAGATGTGGCTGCCTCAGCAGAGTCAATGAGAAAAGGAGGTCTGTACCCCAAAGCCTGAAACTTCCTGCTGTGAGGAATGATCTTCTTGCAGTCTACAGTAGTTGGCTTTGCATCTGTCGGCTCCCAGGGCACCTTAGCTCGGCGGCCTAGCTGAGTAATCAGGTATGGGAATGGGAGGGTGCCTCTGACATGGACTTTGGCCATGTAATACCGGATAAAACAGGGCAGATATAACTCCTTTCCCTCCATCACACACCAGATGAGGGTAATCATAGCAGCGGACACCTCTGTCTCATGAGTTCTCGGCAATACATAGTTACTCAGAATCTACTGCCAAAGCCGAGCCTCATCATTCAGATAGATAATTTTAATTCCTTTGGAGGCCACGGCAGTTGTCTTACCCATGACCTAGGGGACAGTGGGATCAATGGCTATTCTCTGCTTTACAGTGTCCCAGTCAAATCTCATAAATCGCATATCCTCCTCAGCCTTTTGGTAACCATCTGGCTGATTTGATTTGGGCTGGAGGTGGAGGATTTCTTCTAGTGCTTCCTCAGTAACCAGCATCTGCTTGCCTCTGAGTTGGACTGCATCTAAGGATGTTTTGAAGTAGTTGCAATAGAATTCTCTGACCCAGGATGAGTTAACTTCAGTCAGGTTCCTTTCCAAGAAGAACCAGCCTCTCTGTTTGATTTGGTCTGAAGTGTATTGTTTGAGTTCTTCTGGAATTTTGAGTGTTCTTTCCAGGTACAAGTTCCTGGAAGTGGCAAAAACTGGGTACTTCAGCTCACAGTATTTGTTTGCAAATTTTTCTGGGTCAGTGGCAGGCACCAACTGATCAGCCTTTTCCTACGGGGTGAAATTTTTTTTCCGCCAGGAATCGTCGTTGAGGAGATCCAAAATAGATGTAGAGGTTTCTCCTCTTTTTCTTTTGCCTGTAGTTGCTTTGCCTTTTCCCTTACTTTTGGGATCAGACATCCTGAAAAGCAAAAGTTGTAGGATATAGTTTAAGAACTAAAGCAGGAAAACAGGTAAGCAAATAGGATTGATCTAAATAAGCATAAAGGCAAAAGAGCAATAGAAGCATGAAATGAGTTAAATATAAGTAAATTTTGGACTGTATGCAAGTGAAAAGTCTGAGAGTAAAAGTCACAATCCAAAATATATGAGAAGTGGAATATATGTTAATTAGGAAAAATAGTAATCATGCCTTTGAGTTAGAAAGTTAAAGTAGTTAGGTAAAAAGAAAAGTTAGAAAGTTAAAGCGGTTAGTAAGTAAAAAGAAAGTTAAGGTAAGTGGCATGATAACGGGTTTCCTAGTTAACAATAAATTCACAAACTTGAAGAACAAGCAACTCATATTCAAGCAAAAATTTGCAGTTTATTGATGATAACTTATAAAATTTGCAAAAGGAAAAGGAAATAATCAATAATGCAGTTTAGTAATCCGGGAACCAGAAAGAGTGAAAATGCAAGCTCATTCATCCATGAATTAGCTAGCTTGAAACCAAATAGCGCAAAACTTGAATTTGCTAAAACCAGTTCATGAATGGGAGTTGAAACAAATACATGAATGAGAAAAATGAAACAATTTGCAGAAAATTGGGCAGCATTCCTGCTAAAATTGGATGTTCCCGGGTAATAAACAGCAAGAAAATAAGTTCATATGACAGTAAATAGTGCTGAAAATATTAACAATTAGTAAGAACATTAAAGAATAGTTTAACAGCAACATCAAACATGAAGAACAACATATGAACAGAATCATCAACACAGCAAATTCAGAATTGTGGATCAGATAAACCAAGTAGCACGAACGGCGCAGTTATCAGGCCTAAATCCACTAACCGCATCCTAGCTACCTAACCACCTAAAATCCACTATGATCATGCATCTCTAACTATCCTAATTTTGAACAGAAACTGAAAAATTAACTAACTAACTAATCAACGAAAAAAAAATTCAGCGTTCGGTGGAACCTGGTGCCCAGAAGAATAAATGTATGGATCAGAGAGATGGTGGGAGTGTGGTTGTGGTGTTGGTGACGCGGCGGCGATGGTTGGCGGCACGGCGGTGGTTCGGTGGCGGGGAAGTGGGGTGTGTGGTGGGTTATGGGTTTAAGGGAAGGAGGAGAAGAGGTGAGGAGGGGGGTTGGGAGG
>NC_029794.2:72154123-72165705 GCF_000816755.2 Arachis ipaensis | reverse complement strand
TTCGCGTAGGTGGGGTTATTGATTTTGAATCCACGCGAACGCGTGGAGCACGCGATCGCGTGATTGGTGCAAAAAGGGCGCTGACGCGAACGCGTCATTGATGCGATCGCGTGATTGTGGCATAATGAAAGTGACGCGTATGCGTGGGGCACGCGTACGTGTCGCTCAGAATTGTGCTAAACGCACGATTCCAGCGTCGTTTTGGTGCAACTCTCTGTTTCCAATAGGTTCCCTAAAATCCATGCGACGTGTACGCGTCGCTCACGCTTTCGCGTGGGATGTGCGTAGTGCAAGTGACGCGTTTGTGTCAGGGACACGAACGCGTGGACCAATTTGTGCTAAACGCACACCAGCCGCACGATTTCAGCCCAACTTTCTGGGCGTTGGATCTTTACGCCGATTTTCAATCGACACCCACGCGTGGCCTGCGCACTCGCGTGGGGTGATATTAATTTATTTTTTTATGCAATTATGCAGTATGCAATATGCCAGATGCAGTGCTAACATGGATGTTATGAATAATCCCAGGTTCAATAAAATAAAACTAAAAAACAATCAAAATGAAATAAAATTAAAAGTGAAAAAGGAATGATCATACCATGGTTGGTTGTCTCCCACCTAGCACTTTTAGTTAAAGTCCTTAAGTTGGACATTTGGGGAGTCCTTTGTTATAGTGGCTTGTGCTTGAACTCATCCAGGAATCTCCACCAGTGTTTGGAATGCCAACAGCCTCTGGGGTCCCAAACTAGGCATGTAAAGCTCTTGAGCAAATTCAAACAGTTTTTCAGGCTCCCGGTGTGTTGAATGTCAGAATAGATTCCAGGATCCCAAACTTTGCTTTTATATTCGCCTTTGTCTCGATCTATATTTTTCCAGCCGGGCGGTTTGAAAGTTGTATTCTTACCAAGATGACCAAACATTTTCTGAGACCCATTTAATTGAACTCGAAACCAATCCTTGCACTTCAAATTGAAGCGTGGAACCTTATTGAATCTTGCATACCAGCTCTGAGCACGAACCATTTCCCTTTTACTCTTAAAGCCGCAAAGAGCTCTAAGCTGGCCATCTGTTTCAAGCAAACCATATTCAAGTGGAAAAGAAAAGATAAAGGCTAAGGATTTTACCCACTTGAATTTTGTATTGGGTGGTAATGGCCTTGCGATATGTGTTTCCAGTGGTTTTGCAAGCTCTACTCCCTTGTATTCTTCTGTGAATTCCTCCACTTCCTTGCAGACTTCTTTAATTTCAACCACATCTTGATCCGAGTCTTCGATATCTTCCTCATCACTCAAGTCATAAGTTGGGGGTTGTGAAAAGTCTATTTTCGCATCATCTTCGTATTCACTTGGGGAAGATTCTTCCATCTTAAAGAATTCACTTGCGGATGCAAGTTCATCACTAGGGGGGCTTGACTCATGATCATCATCACCAAGGAAACTCGCTTGTTGAGTTGTTCCGTCCGGTTCTTCATAAGATTCCTGCTTTGGGGGTTGTGCACTATCCTCCTTAGCATCAATTGCATTTTCCTTGATGGAATTCTCCTCAATTCTGGATTTCCATGGAGGTTCAGCATCTCCTAAGTCTTCAACCAATTCTTCCTCTTCGATAATTTCAGCTTCCTCCACTTGTTCCAGTACAAAGTCATGCTCCTTACTGTCTAGTGGGGTTTCTAGTATCTCCTTCATGCTGCGTTCTTCATTAGATTGCCCACATGAAGCCATGGGGATTCTTTGAGTATCCAAACGTCGGGAAGGTAATCGATTTATCGCTTGATTCAGTTGGTGAAGTGTGGCATGAAATCTTTCAAATGTTTCCTTGAGTTGCTCCGTTGATTCTTGGGGTGATGAATATGGACATGGTGCATAGGGAGGTGGTGGTTCTTGGGAGTAATTGGGTTGGAATTAGGGTGGATAAGGGTTAGGGTCATATGGAGGTGAATGGTGGTAGTTGGCTTGTGAGTGTGGTGGTTCAAAGCTGTGTTGAGGAGGTGGCTCATAGGCATATGGCGGGGCTTGTCGGTAATTACAAGGGTGTCCACCATATCTATCATCTTGGTATGCACCTCGGAATGGCTCTTGACTGTAGTAATTTGGTGGGTGATGGTTGTCACGAAGGGGTCCACCATAACTATTGTCTTGACATGCATTATTGAATGGTCGTCGTCCATGGTAGTTTGGAAGGTGTTGTTGCCTAAAGGGTTGATCAGATCCTCGTGGCTCCGTCCATCTCTGATTGTTTTGACCTTGATGCATGTTCCTGTTATATCTTCCATTCCTGTCAACATTATTAGAACCAAACTCAAAGCGACGGGGGTGAGAACTCATAGTAACCAATAAAAATTAAAAACTAAAATAAAAACAAATAAACAAGCAAAATAAAATATGTACAATAACCAATAATAAGGCACATAGTTGCAATTCCCCGGCAACGGCACCATTTTGAAAAGAGCGAAACTCTCGCGCGATCTAGAATTTTCACAAATAAATTTCCGTTGTAAGTATAGCTTCTAGACCGACAAGAATTCCTTTCTTACAAAATTTGGTTGTCACAAGTAACAAAACCCAATAAAATTTTATAACCGAAGTATTTAAACCTCGGGTCGTCTTCTCAAGGAATTGTAGGGCAGTGTGATTTGTTATTGGTTATGGAAAATTGTATATTTTTGGGTTTTTAAAATAAGGAACAAGTAATTTAAATGGCAAGAAAAATAAATTAATAATTAAAAAAAAAATCTCTTGGCAAGGTATAAGAACCGGAAATCCTATCCTAGTTATCCTTATCAGGTGTGATGAGAATTGGATTTTGCTCCCACTTAGTTAACCCTTACTAAATAAAGGAAATTCAAGCGGACTAATTAACCATAAACTGAGAGGAATCCTAATCCTAAAAATCTAAATTCTAAATCCTAAATACTAAAAGAGAGGAGAGAGCCTCTCTCTCTCTAAAAGCTACATCTAATCCTAAAATTATATCTGTTACTCAGTTGTTAAGTTTTTTGTTTAATTCCTCCATTCTCTGGCTTATATTCTGTGTTTCTGACTTGGATTTGGGCCGAAAAAGGGTCCAGAAATTGCCGGGGGCATTTTCTGCAGATTCTTGTACGTGGCGTCTGTCACGCGTTTGCGTGGGTCACGCGTTCGCGTGGTCTGGGCATTTTCCTTGTCACGCGTACGCATCATTTGCGTTCTGCTCAAGGTGCGCATTCGCGTCATCCACGCGTACGCGTCGCTGCCATTTCGCACTAGGCACGCATTCGCGTCGTCCATGCATTCGCGTCGCTGCCTTTTCTTCAAAACTCTATTTTTGTGCTTTCCTTCCATTTTTGTATGTTTCCTTTCTGTTCTTTAAGCCATTCTTGTCCTATGAGATCTGAAAATACTTAACACACAAATCACGGTATCGAATGGTAATAAAGGATAATTAAAATTTATATTTTTAAGGCATAGGAAACATGTTTTCACACATATTATAAAATAAGGAAGGAATAGTAAAACCATGCAATTTACATGAATAAGTGGGTGAAGAATTGATAGAAACACTCAATTTGAGCACAAAATACATCATAAAATATGGGTTTATCATTAATCTATCTTGGTTGTCCAAGTGCATTGAAATCACAAACAACCTTATAAATTTGGTTTCCCACAACTCTCTTTTCAATGAAACATTGTGCATATGAGTGACCAAATTTTGTAATTAAAACAACGATTTTCTGGTGCATGTTGTTGAAATTTAGATGAGCTACCATACTGGAAATGTGTAAATGATTGAAATTTTCTGGTTTTTGGAAGAGGTGCATTTCTTTTGACAAACTGATTTTTGTTATAATTATTCCTCTTTGCAAAAGTATTTTCACCAGAATTTTTGAAAACTTTTGGATTTTTTGAAAATGAGGTTTTGTTATAAAAAAGGGGTTTCTTGAAAGCTACCTCATTTTTCGAAATGTATCCCAAACCTAGATTGTTTGAACTCGGTTCGGTTCTTGGTGAAGGCTCAGATTCACTTGTGTATACTTCATCAATTTTTTCTTCAAATGTTGGAACATATCCAATACCAGATTTGTTTGGTATGGATTTGGTATTTGATGAAGAAGCCACAAACTTTATAGAGGAAACATCAGAAACTGCATCTTCCTTAACTATATAACCTAAACCAGATTTTTCAAATAATGGTCTTTGGCTTGCAAGCAATTTGTCCAAGTTACTAGAACTTTGAGCAAATTTTGCTAAGTCACCATTCAGCCTTTTAATCATATCATTTAATCTTTCATTTTTTTTTCAGCAATTAACTCATGAGAAGGATCCACAATGTGCTTTCCTTTTAATTTTTCAAGTTCAGATTTTAGAAATCTGTTTTCTTCAATAATATCCAAAGCACATTCAGTTTCCTTCACTTTTTCTTTTAAAAATTCATTTTCAGCTCTTAACACATCTCTTTCAGATCTACACTCATTGTACTTGTCAAGCAGTTTTGAGGTGTTTAAAGTGAGATCATCAATAATAGCATGTAAATCATCTATGGTCAAATCATAGTAATTTACCTCATCAAGATTATTGTTTCTAGCCATGAAGCAGTCTTTATCTTCACTTTTAGATTCTTCTTCTTCATTTGAGTCATTCTCAAGATCTTCCCAAGCTGCCATGAGCACTCTTTTCCTTTCTTTCTTGCCTTTGTCCTCCTTTTTGAGCTTTGGACTGTTTAGCTTGAAATGTCCAGCTTCCTTGTAATGATGACACGTCACCTTGCTCAAGTCGATCTTGTGTTCCTTTGAGCTTGAACACTTGTATTTGCCCTTGTTCTTCATCATCCTTCTAAATCTCCTAGCAAAAAACAAAAGCTCATCATCTGAAATACCATCACTAGACTCACTCTTTTTTGGTTCTATTTTTGACTTGAGGGCTATTCCCTTTTTCTTTGAGTCTGGGTTTGTGTGTGTGGTTCATAGGCAAGGAGTTTTCCTCTCAGCTCATCATAGGTTATAGGGCTTAGGTAATTGCTCTCGGTTAGGACAGTGGCAGTGGTTTCCCATTCTTTTGTGAGGCTTCTAAGGAGTTTTCTCACTAGGGTTTGTTCTGAGTAGTTTATACCCATAGCATCAAGGTTGTTGATTATGATTGAGAATCTCTCAAACGCTTCATCAATGCTTTCTCCATCCTTCATGTTGAACATCTCATACTGTTTTCGCAGCATATTGATCCTCGTTTCTTTGACTTTTTTAGTGCCTTCGTGTGTAAGCTGGAGTTTTTCCCAGATTTCTTTGGCTGTCTTGCATCTAGACACCTTCCGGTACTCTTCAAAGCTGATAGCACAGTAAAGAAGGTTGATTGCTTTAGCATTCAGCTCTATCTTCTTCTTATCATCTTCATTCCATTCAGCTTCTTCTTTTGGAGTCACCACTCCATCAGCAGTTGTTTTTATTGGGATCTTGGGACCACTTACAACAATCTTCCATATGTTGTAGTCAATGGATTGGATGAAGATCCTTATCCTTTCTTTCCAGTAGGAATAGTTCTTCCCGTTGAAGAAAGGTGGCCGGTTGTTTGACTGGTCATCAGTGAGGGTGTAGGCAACTGTGGTTGTGCCCAAGTTTTTCGCCATTGGATCTTTGCTCCAAGCGGTTAAGCTTGATTCTTGAGACCTTAGCTCTGATACCAATTGAAGGTTGTGGTAGGCGTAGAGAAGGGAGTTGAATCTATGCCTTTCTTTTAAACAACTGAAATGACCCTTTAAAATAAACTTTGAATTTTGATTCTGTTTATACTCAGCAGCAAAAATTTATGAGACAATTTATTTTTGTCTCATGAATATCAGAAAACAGAATAGTGCAGAGAAGAAAAAAGCTAACACCAGCATATATCCTGGTTCGGTTGCCTTGTGCTATACAACCTACATCCAGTCTCTTCCACAATAATGGAGGCATTTCCACTATAGTTACAAGTGTTACATACACCAATTCCACAGGATTTACACAATCCTTTCACACTCAAGTTCTAACCTAACTTGAAATTGGCTATGCTAATACCTAACTATTTACTCTTAGTGCTAACCCAACTAAGAAAGGGATACCTCATAGGTACAGGATACAAGACATGGACATATCTAAAGAAATCTGAAAATAACTCTAGGCTTTTCTCTCAAGTGATTCACTCAGCCTTTTTTCACTCATGGCCTTTACTTGAGCTCTCTCAATATGCCTCAAGAAATTACAGAAAGATAAACATTGAAAAGTACATTACAATCTGTAAAACATGAAGGAGATTGACTTCATCAACAGCCTCTTTGCTATGTGAAAAACCAGATTAGCAAGCCTCTGATTCAGTTCTTCATACTGGCGGAATGCACCTTTGACTAGGAAACACTGTCCAGTAAGATGAACTTCTTCAAAGACCTTTTCTCAGAACATACACCTCAAGAATACTGGTTTTCTCTCCTTGGTTCTGAATGAGCAGAAAGTCTTCTTTTTATCTCCTTGCATGTTGCTTGGTTGCTCTCCTTAGGTAAATTTCTTGAGCCTTGAGCTTTACCAACCCACTGTCTCACTTTTTCTCATTAAACCTCAGATTAGAAACTTTGCTTCTGACTTCTCCATCTTGACCGAAAGCCATAAAACCGTATCCACAAAAGTCTCTCAATGGTAAACCGAATCTGAACCCTTGAAAACCAACTTGGTCCCCAAGACATGTTTGAGACCATGGATTTACAACAGAGAAGAATAGAAATCCTCTTTTCCATATAGCTCAAAACGGAGTGGCAGAGAGTTGAAGATGAAGAGAAAAAAAGTGTGTTGCATGTATAAGGAAATGGGTTACCTTTAACCTAAGCTTGATATGGTTTGAATTTGCTGATTAGACTTCTGCGTTTCAAGCTTGGACTTTCTCTTTCTTGCTTCTTTGATGATCACCTTAGGGAAGAAGCTTTCTCTTTCTCTTTCTCACTTTTCTGAGTTTTGTGATTTGACTAAGACAGAAGAGAGAGGAACGTTGCTTTGGTAGGAGATCAAATTGGAGGGATTTGAAATTGAGTTGGGTTTGGATCGGATATCCATTAAGCAACCCGTTTGGCCTATCTGACTTCTTTCTTTGCTTTTCCTTGGGCTTCTATTTTTGCTTTTAGCCCACCATCGTTGCTATTTGCTTTTCATTCCATTTGGGCTATAAAATTGAATTTTGGCCTGCCTCAATAAATAATTAGTAATATGCAATTATAATTAATCAACACTAATTATTTATTTTGCCCAAAAATAATGTTTGTCATCACTAATTAATTTAGTTAATTTCTTAACTCAACAACCTCCCATACGGTCTCAAGAAAGATCTTTCGTGCCTCGTACGACGAAACAGGGACTTGTTCGCATTTTTACCCGCAGACATGCCAGGGATAGATCCCGACCTAATGTCCCATCGATTGGCCGTTGACCCGAAGGCCAAACCCGTGGCACAAAGAAGACGAAAAACGTCCCCCGACCGAGCTTCCGAGGTTAAGAAACAGGTCAAAGCCCTCCTCGAAGCAGGCTTCATCAGAGAATTGCCTTACACAACCTGACTGGCTAACGTCGTACTGGTCAAAAAAGCTAACGGGAAGTGGCGGATGCGCGTCGACTACACGGACTTAAACAAAGCCTGTCCAAAAGACGCCTTTTCCCTGCCAAACATCGACGGGTTGGTGGACGCCGCATCCGGCCACCAATACCTCAGTTTCATGGACGCATACTCCGGGTACAACCAGATACCCATGCACCGACCAGACGAAGAGAAAATGGCCTTCATCACTCCTGACGGCACGTACTGCTACACGGTCATGCCGTTTGGCCTTAAAAATGCCGGAGCCACTTACCAATGGCTCGTCAATAAAATTTTTCAAGGCCTGTCCAAGAATAAGCTAGAAGTCTACATAGACGACATGCTCACGAAGACCAAATCCGGTGGACAACTCATCAACGACCTCGAGCTCATAATGGATACCTTGAAGAAACACCGAATGCGCATCAACCCAACAAAGTGTGCCTTCGGCATGGAAGCAGGAAAATTCCTCAGTTTCATGATCACTCAACGTGGGGTCGAAGCAAACCCCGAAAAGTTTAGAGCTGTCCTCGAAATGGCTAGCCCAAAGAACCTAAAGGATATCCAGAAACTCACCGGCCGACTCACTGCATTATCCCGATTTCTTGGCGCATCGGCCCAAAAGGTAATTCCTTTCTTCAGACTCATGAAGAAAGGAACACCTTTCCAATGGGAAGCAGAATGCGAAAAGGCATTCCAACACTTCAAGAAAGTCCTTGCAGAACCCTCGATTCTCGCCAAGCCCGGAATCGGAGAGACCCTCTTCCTATACCTATCTATAACAGAGGAAGCACTCGCGGCAGCGCTTATCCGAGAAGACGAGAATAAGAGCCAACAACCCATCTAATTCTTAAGTAAAGTCTTACAAGACACGGAATCACGCTACTCACATCTCGAGAAACTCGCCTTCGCACTCCTCACAGCATCCTGACGCCTCCGACAATACTTTCAGGCCCACCCCATCACGGTCCGAACCGACCAAGCGGTCAGGCAAATCCTACAAAAGCCCGACCTCGCAGGGAGAATGCTAGTATGGTCCATCGAACTATCCCAATTCCAGATCAAGTTTGAACCCCGGAACGCAATCAAAGCGCAGGCCATGGCAGACTTCATCGCCGAAATGATGCCAGGAAGCCCCGTCCCCGAAACCTGGAAGCTACACATAGACGGCTTCTCTAACACCACCTCCGGCGGAGCCGGAGTAATTCTGGAAAATAAAAATGGAATCGTGATCGAACAATCCGTCCGATACAAATTCCCAATCTCCAATAACCAAGCAGAATATGAGGCCCTACTGGCCCGACTGACACTAGCGAAGGAAGTCAGAACCAAAATCTTGGAGGTTTGCAGCGACTCCCAGGTAGTCAGCTCCCAAATCAACGGAGGCTACCAAACAAGAGACCCCCTCCTCCAGTAATACTTAACTAAAGTAAGAGAGCTAATCCGGGACTTCGACCAAGTAACCATCCAACACGTCCCCAGAGAATGAAACACAAGGGCGGATCTACTCTCGAAGCTAGCCAGCACGAAACTGGGGCAAGGAAATCGGTCGCTAATTCAAGAAGTCCTCAAGACACCATCCATACCAACCACAACCGACACCATTCTATCGGCCTCCAGCCAAGAATCATGGACCTCTCCCATCTTGCAATACCTCCTTAACGGAACACTACCCGAAGACCATAGGGAAGCAAACCGGAAAAAAAGGCAAGCTGTCAACTATACCGTCATAGCAGGATGACTATACAAACGAGGATTCTCGCAGCCCTTACTCAAATGTGTCGAACCCGGAGACACGGAGTACATACTCTGCGAAATCCACGAAGGCTGCTGCGGACATCATGTCGGAGGCAAAACCCTAGCCCAAAAGGTCATCCGGGCTGGATACTTCTGGCCATCAGTTCTCAAAGACTCAATGCAGCTAGTAAAAAACTGCAACAAATGCCAAATACACGCTGACTTCCACCAAGCCACCCCACACCGGCTTACCGCCATAATGACAGATCGGCCATTCGGAACATGGGGCATCGACCTCGTAGGCCCATTTCCCACGACACCCGGACAACTCCGATATCTCATCGTCGGCATAGACTTCTACACCAAATGAATTGAGGCTGAGCCCTTGGCATCCATCACGTTGACCCAATGCCAAAAGTTCTTCTAGAAACACATTATAACTCAATTCAGGATCCCCGAGATCGTAATCTCAGACAACGGAACCCAATTTACTGATAAAAAGTTTAGGGATTTCCTAGAAAGAATGCACATATCCCAACGTTTTAGCTCAGTAGAACATCCCCAGACAAATGGACAGGTGGAATCCGCAAATAAAATAATAGTCAAAGGACTCAAGAAACGGCTCGACGAAGCCAAAGGACTCTGGGCCGATGAACTCGGTCCGGTCCTCTGGTCATATCGGATCACCCCACCAGAGCTCTATGGGGGAAACCCTTTTTCGCCTGACATACGGGATAGAAGCCATCATCCCGTCGAAGTCGGAGACCCCAGTCCCAGAGGAACTATTGGTGGCAACGACGAAGACACAAAACGGGAACTAACGGACGAAGTAAGGTCCATAGCCCACATGCGAGAGCTGGCCTTAAAATAAAAAATCAAGATAAGATACGATAACGGCGTGATACGAAGAGACTTCTCTCCCGGGGACCTTATTTTACGACGGAACAACATTGGAGCCCCCACGCCCGGAGAAGGAAAGCTTACCCCCAACTGAGAAGGCCTATATAGGATCAAGGCGGTAATAGAAAAGGGAGCATATAAGCTCGAAAAACTTAGCAGCACCAAGATCCCGACGGCCTGGAATGCGACCAACTTGCGACGCTATTATGCATAAGCTCATCCCCTCCATTTTTTAATCTCTGTTGCCTTACTTTATTCAAGTATTATTTTTGGGTACTCTTTCTCACCACATCGGAGGGTTTTAACGAGGCCCAACTTAATAAAATCCATTTAAGTTAAATATAGTTACCTCGCTTCTCCCCATGCTCTCATGGATGACAAAACAAACAAATGGCCACCGTCGGGGACTGATCAGCCCCGGTGCCAAAACACGGATATCCCAATAATGCGGTCTAGCCCACCATTACGAGTCTTATGAAAAGACTCATATTACAAATCCATAGAATGGCCCGCACGGCCATGGCCTAACGACGGCCTACTTAGCAAAAATCGCAAACAAATACGAGGATAAGCAAAACATAAATCCCTACAATAGCCCGAACGGCCTAAAATACAAAATCAGCAAAGTATCCAAATCTCACAAAACCATGGCCAAAACGGCCAAAACAAAGTCACAACATACGGCCACACGGCCAAAAGAATCAACATAAAAGTTACAAATTCCTCAAATTATAAAAAACATAAACAAAGAGTCTACTCGAGATCAACAATCTGGCCATCCCGAATAGTCCTGAACACACCAATCATGGATACGTCTGCACCTGGCACAAGAACTAAAGCCTAGGACCCCATCGTCTCTTTGGTAGCAGCAATGGCACCCTTCACATCCGCCAGCAGCTCCACTTTCTCTTTCTTCAAACCCTCAGACTCGACCTCCAGAGCTGCAACCTTAGCCTTCAACACATCCACTTCATCAAGAAGCGCAGCAAACCAAGATTCAGCATCAGAAGCTTGCTTCCGCTCCACCCCCAGCTGAGACAACAGAGAAGTCTCAACCTCAGATAAACGGAGAATCTCGGCCCCGGCTTCCTTAGAGCTCTTAACGGATCTCTCCCTAGCCAACTCTGACGCCGCCAGCTGCTCTTTCACTATCGTCACCTCAGCCTGAGACTGGCAAAGCTTCTTGTCCAGAAGACCTACCTATGCCATCACGGGTTCGGCCTTCTGCACAATCACAGTGGAATGGAGGAGGGAGCGATAAAGCGACTTTGCCTGGAAAGCCACGTCACATTCACGAAAGAACTCCTCCGTACCAGGCATAAGATGCTCATCAATAAAAGCCGGAGCGTCGAAGCGACGATCCATCACCGACAGAGTCACACCATC
>NC_029794.2:72148023-72154110 GCF_000816755.2 Arachis ipaensis | reverse complement strand
AAACCCCCTCCGGTGAAAGAACAACCACCTCGTCATCTGCCTCTGCGGTCACCCGACCCGATCCTGGGACACCACCTTCTGTGGATACAAGTTCTCCAGACACAGACCTCGTATCATCTGCAGGGCGGGAGGTCAGAGTAGACGGAGAACCGGCAGAAGGAGTCCTCTAGATCAACTGAGCCTTCAACCAAGCAAGAGTCGTCAGACCACCAGCCATCTCAACTATCAAAGAAGAAAAAAGGAAAAACATAAGTACTGAACTCAACAGAGCGATGACCAAAAACAAACAAGATAAAAACACACCAAGAAAAGTACGAGAAGCCTTGGGATCCCCCATAACATTGCGAGGGTGCAAAGGACGCTCCCCAAAAAGATGCCAGAGGACAATTGCGATGTCTTGATCTTCTGGAGACAAGCCCTCATATGTAACCTTTTTCAAATACGAAGGACCGGCACCAAAATTCCAGTAGGTCGGAAACCGGCGATCCCCCTCTAGGGTTAACCAAAATGGATGCTACCCCTGAGCCGAGCGCACCTTAAAAAAACCTCTCTTAAAATCGTGAAAAGAGCCCTCATACAAACCAAAAATACGACGGTGCAGCTGAGCCCTAAAGGACATATATCCCTTCTTATGCTTCCCCTCCTTGGTCGGAAGGGTGCTTGATGCACAGAAACTTGTCTCTCAACAATTTCCCTCGACAAGTATACCGATTTGTCGTCAAGTAAAAACTCACAATAGAGTGAGGTCGAATCCCACAGGGATTGATTGGTCAATCAACTTTAATTAGAGGAACATTCTAGTTGAGCTAAGAAGAAATTGATTTGAAAATTGCAGGAAATTAAATGGCGGGAAAGTAAATGGCAGAAAATATAAATGCTGGAAATAAAGAGCTGAATATAAATGACGGCAAGTAAATTGCAGAATCTTAAATGGGGAATGGGAAATTTAGCATGAAAGCAAATTGAAGAAATTAAAGAGAATGGGTAAGATCAGAAAATAGGGGATTCATTGGGTTTAGGAGATGTTGCATTCTCCGGATCAAGTTCGTTTTCATCTCTTCCTCAATCAATGCATTCATTGATCTCCTTGGCAATCTTAAGTGATTGAACTCCAATTCCTTGGTAATTCAATCTCTCAAATCTTGATCAATAACCAATTCCTTGGTCTAATTGCTCATGAGAAGAGATGAAGTATGGTCACTGATTATACCACATGTATTTCCAAATCAAAGTGTTGGTAGGATTATATGTCACTATATCCATCCAAACCCCAATTTGGTCCAACATGAGAAAGCATTTCTAGCATGATCTCTTCATTCCTCTTCCAAGGTTTCAAAGAGATCCAGGTATGAATAGCTTCTTTTCCAAGACAACTACCCAATTGGATGAAGATTGAAAGCTTTCTAGTAAAATCAAGAGAAAAGAAAGAAGAAGAATAATGAAAACTATTGTTGATCAATCAAATTACAACAGAGCTCCCTAACCCAATGAAAGGGGTTTAGTTGTTCATGGCTCTGGGAATGGAAAACAAAGATGGAGAATGCATTCTGAAAGTAAAACTAGAAGTTGCAGAGAAAGTAAAATTATACAAAGAGTAGTTCTCTCAATCCCAAAAGCCCCTCTCTAGTTCAAAACTACTCCTATATATACTACTCTTCTGATCTTCCAGTTGGCTCTTCAAGTCTTGGATATGGGCCTTTGGATCTTGAGTTGAAGCAGTTTGGAATCTTCAGTGGGCTCAGCTTTACTTGCGGAGAAAGTGTGAAGTAGGCATGGACTTTGGCTAGGACGTTAGTGGCCTTAACGTTAAGTGAAAATGTGGGTTCCATGTTAGTGGTCACGTTAGTTAGACTAACGTGGCTACTAACGTGGCTTTTTCTTGCTTCCTTTGTCCTGAAATCAAGCAAATAAAGTGCATCAAAGCTCTAATCTAAGTTATGAGTCATGCATCATCGAAATTGTCATTAAATTCATGCATAATTCTCATGAAATTATATAAAATTCACAATGTTTGCTTGAATCAAGATGTAAGTGAAATTCTACCCAAAACTTGCTTATTTCCTAAGAAAATGCATGAAACTACCCTAAAACAGTAAAGAAAAGGTCAGTGAAACTGGCCAAAATGTCCTGACATCAGTGCACAAGAAGAGAAAGAGGAAGACGTTCACCGAAACAGGGAGCTCCAAATACTCACACACGAGCTTGAAGGAGCGAACGGCCGCCCAACTATTCGGATGCAACTGAGACGGGGCAATAGAACACTGGCTCAGTAACACCTGAACAAAGGGGGAAAAAGGCAACCGTACCCCAAGCCTCGTAAACATAGACTTGTATACCCACATCTAGTCCGGAACGGTCGGCGAGTCCAAATTTAGGTAACACACCATCTCATCGACCTCGGGGACAATGAGCTCATACTGGCGCTCGACATCTCCAGCCCCAAACACTGCCCCCTAATCACGAAGATGCTGGAGGTCTGCCTCTGTAATCTGGGACGGCGTCCCCCAAACATCGGAGGTCACCCAATAATAAAGGCGGGGAACACCCCCGTCGGAACCACCAGAGTGGCCACACCCTCGCTTCTCTGCTGAGACATGCCTAAAATAAGAGGACCACCACTATCAGCCTACCAAAAACCACACGCCAAAAAACCATGAAAGAATCCACTGACCACCAAGAACTAAACCTACAAAGGTGCTCACCCCCCTTAAAAAACACACTACCTCTCAAAAACAGAATACAGCCCTAATCCACATTGAACCAAAGGAAGAAATGAAGCAAAAACAAAGGAACAGGAAATGCAGAATGCGGTAAGTAAATAAAAGAGCATCAACCTGAAGGGCACGAAGCAGAAAGCACAGCAGCAAAGATGCAGGAAGAACACCAAAATGAAAGAAAGAAGGAAGAGAAATTCACAGAGAAGAAGCAAAGACAACTGCGAAATGAAGCAAACGAGGGAAGAAAAGTAGGAAAGCCAAAGCAGTTTTAAAAGGGCAAAACGACGAAAGTAGCCCTAAAGATAAACTTGGCGCGTGGGGGCAAAAAAGGAAAGCAACCCAAACGTCCACCAGCAATAAATGCCCCCCTCTGGAAAATAAAACTGACAAAAATGCCTTAGAAAATGCAACAGACACAGAAGGGTCGCGCCAATCAAATGACCAGATGAAGCTCGGCCTAGCCACAAAACTTGGGGCCGACGCACCGACCATCCCCGCAAAGCGAAAATCCTTTGAACAATGATCCGAGAATCGGAGAAAGCCACAAACGGCCAAACCATACCCTCCAGCAGCAAAGACCGACCTCGCTCGCTCTCTCGCTGTGGGACAACTGTTACGGATCTGGCCTACGGATCCTACATCCGTAACGGCCTCGGAATGTAAGACCCAAGACCTTTGAAAAAGAGCTATCATTAGCTAATTTCAAATTCAGTGTTTTTGTAGCTTTAATTTTAGAAATTTCTCTATTAAAAAAAATTAAAGCAAGTTTTGATTTATTGAATTTGAAATAAATTGAGATTATTATCCAATTTTACAATTATTGGATTACTTCCTTTATTTGCATTATAAAGTTATGAAATAATATGAATTTTATATATGATTCGGATTAAATAATTAATATTTTAAATGTTAATACTACTGTTTTGGGAAAATAGAGAAATTTAATATATTATTTTTAATTATTTGATTTGGACATTTTATTGAAAATAATTTGTAAAATTGGTGAGCAAATAGTATTTTCTATATACTAGTGTTGGACTTGATTTGGATTTCAATTATTATATTATTCCCAAGTTTAATTGAAATTACTAAAATGCCCCTAACCCTAATTTTTCACACAATACCCTTACCCCTTTTCCCCCTAACCTTCAGCCGCCGAAACCCTATTCCAATTGTCCTCTTCTTAGACCCAACAGCAGTGACACAAACCCTTCCCCTTTCTCAAATCATTCGCAGCAAAACTGGGGAAAGAGGAACAGAGAAAGAATGGGTCAAAGAGAGAAGAAGCGGAGCTGTGATAGGAAGAGGAGGTAAGCCGCGCTGTTGCTGCGGTTCCGCTCGCAGCCACCGCGCTGTGCATAGCCGCCGCCACCATGCAACGCCTCACCACGAGCTGCGCCTCACCACCGCCCAGCTTGCCGCCGCCGCCATCGTGGTGTATGGATTTCGCACAGAAGGAGGAGACAGAATGCGACAAGAGGGGGGAGGGGACCTTTTTCGCCGCTGTCGCCAGTTGAGGCCACTGCTACTCTGGTTTGCTGTCGCTGAAGATCGTTGTCATTGTCCTTGCCAGAGAGAAGCAATGAACCCCCTCTGTTTCTGTTACTTTGGTCCGCTGGGAAGGGGAAGGCGTCGCCGTGCCCTTCGTTGCTGTCTTCGGTTGATGGAGGGAAGAGGATGTGCGAGAGGGAGGTGCTGGTGTTGGGTTAGCGCCGCCACTGCTGCTAGCTCCGGGGTGTCGTCCAAGCCGTTGCCCAGCCACTGTTAAGCCAAGCCCACCGGCGCTGTTGTGACGTGCCAGAAAGGGAGGTAGCCTGCGGATAGGAAGAGAGATGTGACGGGCCTGTCCTGAGCTGCTCCGTTTGTTCCTCGTTGCGGTAAGAGCTACATTTCTGGAACCCTTGAAAATCTGCACCTTGTTATATTTGGGTAGGAATCCTAAGATTTTGATAACGTAGGGCTGAGTTCGAGTTACTGCCTGTTGCGGTTAGAGCTGTTGTTGCTGTTACGAGTAGTTGGAGCTGAGGCTGCCTCTACCGCCGGAGAGTGCTCTGCCAGTAAGGGTTTTAAATTGAGGTTTCTGCCTTTTTGGATTTCGAGAAGGTTTCAATGCTGCGTGGTTTTTATAGTTGATTCACCGGAGCTTCTGGCCGCTGCCGGAGCTGTTGCCGGACCGGTTCGAAATCGCAGCTGCTTCGTGTTGTCATTCTGGTAAGAAATTATGTTTTGAAAGCCCTACGTTAGTGTTCCGTACGTATATTAAAGCCTTTATGGTATTAATATCCTTAGAGTTTAGTAACTGAGGTTGCTTGTAATTTAGAACTGTTTACGCTGCTGCGAAACGTGTGGGGCTGTGCTTTGAAGCTGCCTTTGATTTCGGGTTGAGGCAAAAAGGACTCTGTGAGACGTTTGGGTTATAGAATTGCGTTTTGAGGTAGGGGCGCTTTCCAAAAACTATATTTTTATATGTTGGAATTATTACATATGGATACTGATGTGAGAAAATGTGTATTTGGTGATTGTATCGGCCTTATGTATTATTTGATTGACTCGAATGTTTATGGATGTTGGTTTGGCTGAGTTGTTGTGCGGCCTTGTGAAATGTAATGTTTTGAAGCTGATTCTTTAAATATTTAAAATCTGAGTTTAATCCGTTGAGGATTGATTTGAATTGAGTTGATTATTTTGATGATGTGAAAGATAGGATCCTCTTGAAATTCAGCATGGGTTGCTTTAATTGATTTGGTTTTGATAAATGATTTATTGCTGAACTGATTCTTTAAAGCTTTGGTAATGAGTTAAATCGGTTGATATTGAGTTGATTTTGAAATGGTTTTCTTGAGATATGCCACTGAGGCGACTGTTGGATTTAGCTTGCTTTGAATTGATTTCTGGTTTTGAGCTGTTGAATAGGAATGAGAAACGGTTTAGTTGGGACCCGAACCGGGTGGCAAAAGTCCAAGTTTTAGGGGAGGTGCTGCCGAAATTTCTGCAAAAATCCTAGTCTTGTTTGAAAAGTTATTTAAAAAAAAGGATTGGATTTGAGAAGTTGTATTATTTGATTTATTAAGAGAATATTTATATTTTCAAGCTTAATTTATTTAGTGAACTTTATGCCTTGATTTTGACTTATTTAGAAATGAATTATTTTTACCGTTTGAATCACTGAAAGAAAAAATGATGCTCCAATATTGATTTCAATATAAAAAGGGTCTTTTAGTGATTTCAAAGGAATCTAAACTTTTGATTGAGTAATTAAGTTTGAGACATTTTGGAAGAGTTAGAAAAATGGATTCCAAAAAGAAACCTGAAGGTGATTTGATTCAAATGAACCGGTTCCGTTTCAAATGAGTTGATTTTTGAACCGGGT
>NC_029794.2:72143063-72147998 GCF_000816755.2 Arachis ipaensis | reverse complement strand
ACAGTACACGTATTTCGAGATTAAGAGCAGGAAGCTGTTCTGGATTATGTACTGTTTGTGAGTCTCATACGTTGACTTCGTATCAGTCAGGTAAGGAGTCCGAGATGTCCTTCTTGACGAGACTATGGTATTACATCGTGGGATTGATGGTTTCGAGTGCGAAGGCCAACGCGCTGAGACTATCGAGCCTGTAATGCTGCTGCGAATATAATAAATTATGATTTTATACTCGGACAAACTGTCTATTGATTAACGCTGTTAGTCTTGCATTGCATAATTCTTGGTATTAAGTTTGGCCGGCTTAATACTAGTGAATTATGTATATGAAAGCACTAGTGGGTTATCATAGATGAAATCTGAGTTTTGAGTAAAGCGAATCGCGGGTTTTGGGAACGTTAGAAACTATTTCTCGAGGCTATTCAGTTGTGTCTTGAATTCTGTTCGAGTCAACCTGTTCTTTCATGTCCTAACTTGAAGTTCTGGTTTGCTAATTCTTTTGAAAGGTAGTTTGATTTTTCCAACCATATTTTTCCGTTCATATGCATTCTTGTTTGATCTTAATTGTATATGCTTGTTTGCGGTCCTTGTTGCACCTGTCTTCCTCTGTTTGAGTTCTTCTTGATTCAAGTATTCTTTGATATAGTCTTGAACTTGTCTTAATGTGCTGTGACTTTTAACTTCGGGTTCTGTGTTCATTCTTAGAGAACTTGTTGATTCAGTTTTTCTCTAATTTGACAGTGATTACAACTAATTTTGAGATTTTTATAAAAATTGCTGTTGATTGGATACATACTTATCTATATATGAACCTTGAAGATTTCTTATACAGTTTAACAATTATTTACTCCTAATACCTCGACTGTACTTTTACTGGTTTATAGAACTGCACCTACTTAAAATACAAGTTGACTTTCTAGTAACTTTACTATAGTTCCAATGGACATCTTCATTTGATTATGTATTTGGTTATTCTTCAAGATCCTGGAAAGAAAGAATTTTTCGCTTTTACTTAGGTTGAGTTTCGTGTGGTAAACATCACTTAATTCATTTTGATTGGAGTTTGATTTAGCATACTGCATGGTTTATGCCATTGTTGTTCTTTTGAAAGTGTTGGACTCATAGCTTTCTTCCTATGAACGGACTAAATTCCCTATTAAATCTTCCATCTCCATGAATGTCATGTTTGACCTTGTTTTTAACTGATCTTTTACATCTTGTGAATATTGCCATTGATCTTGGTTTTTCCTTTTTGTGAATCTCATTCGTATATGAGTCAGTTTGATTCGTTTCAAGTTAGTGCATTGTTTATTCTCCCATTATCTCTACAAGAGTTTTTAGTCAAAGATTTATCCTTGAGAGATTACTAATGATTGAGTTGTCTTTTCCTATGACTTTTGTATTCTTTTGAATCAATTTGAAAGCTTGTTTAATGACTCATGCCTAGTGGATCTTGTTGAACAACTTTAAATTAAGATCCTTTCTTGCAAGGCTTGACTCCTTTTTAGTACATCTTAAACTTCTTGAATGTTCTCCTGAGATGGTGATTTTAAGAACACTTTTGGAGTCTTGTTTTGAACTTTTTAAAGAAGTTTTGAATTCTCTTGTAAGAAGTTTTAAACAGAATTTATTTTCTGTTGCTTGATTCAAATTGAAACCATTGTTCAATTTTGATGAAGTTAATTTAAAAATCGGCATGCGTTATTTTAAATGAGGCTTTGGAGAACTTCCTTGTTTAGTGGAAATCGGTTCGTTTGTAACGCACTACTTATTTTCTTTACCAAATTGTGAGCAAATTTTTACTTCGGAGTTTCTTTTCTAAAAAGAGTTTAACTTCCTCTTTCGTACTTGCTATAAATGTTATACATGCTTGTTTGAATATGAATTTTTAGAATTTTTGAGCAAGCATTTGATTACTTCGGAGTTTTTATGAACTGCTTTTGGTTAAGTTGTGCATCTAATTATCTTTCTAAAATATTTGAGGAATATTTTAGCTCTTACCGAAAGTTGTGTGCATTTTGTTTTTGGAACTCTACAAAATCTACTTCAACATGAAGTTGTATTGAAGTAAAGCCACGTTTATGCTTTTGTTACTCCCTTGAAGGATGTTTGTTGTTTAACTTCTCTTTCAGACTACGAAGTGATATTTTTACAAGTTTTCGATTCTTTTAAGAACAATGTATTCGGAAGTATTTTAATTATGCTCTTGAGTTCTGTGAGCTTTGTCTTGGGTCTGAGATATTCTTTTCTGTAAACCTCATACTTCTTCAGCTCAGCTCGAGTTTGTTTCAAACTGATGCGTTGGTTTTCTTCTTATTGATCCAATTGAATTTCCTTGATCTAAGGGTTATTTTTGGAGTTGTTAATCGATTTACTTCTAGCAAACTTCTTTGCTTGAGCACCCTTGTTTATCTGGAATTGGATACATTCTCTCAAAATCTGAGTACTATCTTTGACATTTGACTCTCCTTTCTAGAATCTTGTATCCTTCTGAGTAGACTCGAGAATTGTTTTGATATCACGCGTGACTTGTAGACGTAGTAGCGCGATGCGTTAGTTCTTTAAGACGTGATATGTGAATGCGGAAGGTGAAGCGGTAGGTGTAAAACGTTATGAGTTGTGGGTGTTCTGTTCCTTGCGAACAAGTTTGCAGTTGTTAGGCTTATGATTGGCTATGAGGTTGTAAAATGATTGGTGGAGTTGGGAAATTGAAGTTCTGAAGTGGGAACGAGAATTGTCAGCGAACGTTATGCTGTTGTTTAAATACCAACATGCTTTGCAGCCTTTTACCACACTAATTACCACTTTGCTTTGTGAACGCCTATCTTGATTTGCACCCTATTTTGGCACCTCAAGTTTTTGTAAAGCTTTGAGATCATATGACCTTGTGCATTGAGCCTATCTTGTAACGTTTTCTTTGCAATCACACTCCTACCTTTGCATCCTTATGCATGTGACAATCAAAGTATTTGAAAATCGTATATATGTTTATATGATGAGATATTTTTATTTCTTCCCTAAATGTGTTCAAGGGTGAACTGTTATGAAATTCCTTTCGTTTTGTATCAATTTTCGAGGGCAAAAATTTTTATAAGGTGGGTAGAATGTAAGACCCAAAACCTTTGAAAAAGGGCTATCATTAGCTAATTTCAAATTCAGTGTTTTTGTAGCTTTAATTTTAGAAATTTCTCTATTAAAAAAAATTAAAGCAAGTTTTGATTTATTGAATTTGAAATAAATTGAGATTATTATCCAATTTTACAATTATTGGATTACTTCCTTTATTTGCATTATAAAGTTGATAGTTATGAAATAATATGAATTTTATATATGATTCGGATTAAATAATTAGTATTTTAAATGTTAATACTACTGTTTTGGGAAAATAGAGAAATTTAATATATTATTTCTAATTATTTGATTTGGACATTTTATTGAAAATAATTTGTAAAATTGGTGAGCAAATAGTATTTTCTATATACTAGTGTTGGACTTGATTTGGATTTCAATTATTATATTATTCCCAAGTTTAATTGAAATTACTAAAATGCCCCTAACCCTAATTTTTCACACAATACCCTTACCCCTTTTCCCCCTAACCTTCAGCCGCCGAAACCCTATTCCAATTGTCCTCTTCTTAGACCCAACAGCAGTGACACAAACCCTTCCCCTTTCTCAAATCATTCGCAGCAAAACTGGGGAAAGAGGAACAGAGAAAGAATGGGTCAAAGAGAGAAGAAGCGGAGCTGTGATAGGAAGAGGAGGTAAGCCGCGCTGTTGCTGCGGTTCCGCTCGCAGCCACCGCGCTGTGCATAGCCGCCGCCACCATGCCACGCCTCACCGCGAGCTGCGCCTCACCACTGCCCAGCTTGCCGCCGCCGCCATCGTGGTGTATGGATTTCGCACAGAAGGAGGAGACAGAATGCGACAAGAGGGGAGAGGGGACCTTTTTCGCCGCTGTCGCCAGTTGAGGCCACTGCTACTCTGGTTCGCTATCGTTGAAGATGGTAGTCATTGTCCTTGCCAGAGAGAAGCAATGAACCCCCTCCGTTTCTGATACATTGGTCCGCTGGGAAGGGGAAGGCGCCGCCGTGCCCTTCGTTGCCGTCGTCGGTTGATGGAGGGAAGAGGATGTGCGAGAGGGAGGTGCTGGTGTTGGGTTAGCGCCGCCACTGCTGCCAACTCCGGGGTGTCGTCCAAGCCGTTGCCCAGCCACCGTTAAGCCAAGCCCACCGGCGCTGTTGTGACGTGCCGGAAAGGGAGGTAGCCTGCGGATAGTAAGAAAGATGCGACGGGCCTGTCCTGAGCTACTCCGTTTGTTCCTCGTTGCGGTAAGAGCTACATTTCCGGAACCCTTGAAAATCTACACCTTGTTATATTTGGGTAGGAATCCTAAGATTTTGATAACGTAGGGCTGAGTTCGAGTTACTGCCTATTGCGGTTAGAGCTGTTGTTGCTGTTACGAGTAGTTGGAGCTGAGGCTGCCTCTACCGCCGGAGAGCGCTCTGCCACTAAGGGTTTTAAATTGAGGTTTCTGCCTTTTTGGATTTCGAGAAGGTTTCAATGCTGCGTGGTTTTTATAGTTGATTCACCGGAGCTTCTGGCCGCTGCCGGAGCTGTTGCCGGACCGGTTCGAAATCGCAGCTGCTTCGTGTTGTCATTCTAGTAAGAAATTATGTTTTGAAAGCCCTACGTTAGTGTCCCGTACGTATATTAAAGCCTTTATGGTATTAATGTCCTTAGAGTTTAGTAACTGAGGTTGCTTGTTGAAATTTAGAACTGTTTACGCTGCTGCGAAACGTGTGGGGCTGTGCTTTGAAGCTGCCTTTGATTTCGGGTTGAGGCGGAAAGGACTCTGTGAGACGTTTGGGTTATGGAATTGTATTTTGAGGTAGGGGCGCTTTCCAAAAACTATATTTTTATATGTTGGAATTATTA
>NC_029794.2:72141900-72142965 GCF_000816755.2 Arachis ipaensis | reverse complement strand
GCTTATGAGCCTGAGATGAATTGAGAAACGAGATTTCTAAAGCCAAGGCTGAAAAGAGTTGAAACTTGATTTCAAAGTGAATGAATTGAGAAAAGTGATTTATGGCTTGAATGCCGATTTATGAATTTAATGATGTTGAATGGTGGAAGTGTTGTTTTATTGTGAGCCAGAATGGCTGTGTATGATTTATGAATATTGGCTGGTTCTGGATTGAACCGTGAGCCGGAATGGTTGTGTATGATATTGATTCATGGCTGATTGCCGAATGAGTTATGGGCCGTATGGCTGACTATGAATTATGAATTTAAGCCGGATGGCTGAGATGGATGTTGATCCATGGCTGGGACTGAATGAATATATGCTTGAGATACCTGGGTAGTAGCAAGGGTTGTGGTTCGTCCCACTTGCTCCAAGTCAGAGACTGTGACGCCTGGGTAGTAGCGGTAGTAGTGGTGATTCCACTCGCTCCAGGTTGAGCTTTTAAACACCCGCCTAGGTAGTAGCCGCATTAGTGGTTATTCCACTGGCTCTGGGTTGAGCGGGTAGTAGCAATGGGGTTGTAGCTCAAACCTAATTGCTCCGCGATGGGTGTTTCTGTCCATGGTTAGCTACCAGGACGTGTCGGGTTGGCTATATAACCGACAGATGATATCATCAGCCACTAGGGACAGGCATGCATCATATGCATCTATGTGACATTGTTTGGGTGTGCATATTGTACTTGGTTTGCCTATGTGATTAACTGCTAATTGTTCTACTTGCTGTAACTGTTTGTTTGTGTTTGAACTTCCTATTTGTGTTTGCAACTGGGACTCTGTTGGATTGTGGTGATTGGTTGTTGGTTGGATTTGTTTGGGCCTAGGGCCGTGGTTGAAATAAGATGGACCGATGGTTGGTTTCGGTTTTGTGTGTTTCCGGTTTGGAAAGATATAAAAGGCTATTTTGGTTCAGTATAGATAAACCTTTTTGAAAGGCTTTTGATGTTTTTGAGAATTGAATGGTTCCTCTTTCAGAAAAGATTTTCGACTTCACTTTTATTGAAAACCGTTGTTTTTGAAAAGAGGT
>NC_029794.2:72136245-72141663 GCF_000816755.2 Arachis ipaensis | reverse complement strand
TGAAATGAGATGAACCGATGGTTGGTTTCGGTTTTGTGTGTTTCTGATTTGGAAAAATATGAAAGGCTATTTTGTTTCAGCATAGATAAACCGTTTTGAAAGGCTTTTGAGTTTTTGAGAACTTAATGGTTCCTCTTTCAGAAAAGATTTCCGAC
Organism: Arachis ipaensis; assembly: GCF_000816755.2. Taxonomy (NCBI): domain Eukaryota; kingdom Viridiplantae; phylum Streptophyta; class Magnoliopsida; order Fabales; family Fabaceae; genus Arachis; species Arachis ipaensis. The sequence goes on along the minus strand of NC_029794.2, from coordinate 72,141,508 downwards.
TTTACTTTTATTGTAAACCGTTGTTTTTGAAAAGAAGCATAAGACAGTTATTAATCACTGGTACGGTTTATCTTCATGTATCCTATTACAGTAATTCCCAAAAACCCTCTACTGAGAACCCTTTCGAGGATGATGTTCTCACCCCCTACATTTTTCCCCTTTCAGGATATGGGCGCAGAAGTTACGAAGATTTTATTTAGTTGTTGGAATGCTCTGTATTGCTTTAGGTTATTATTTGTACCCTCGCCTTTATCTTGAGATATTCTGTAAGAGGGATAGGAGTTGTATTGTCTAATACTTGTAATATTATTTATATATATATATATTTAGATGTACTCTTTATGAGCTTTTGTAAGTTGTATGGTATTTATGGATGTACGTATCGAACGAAAGTATTTTTGGGAGCGGTTTTGCTGTTTAAAGTTTCAAACAGGCTCATATTTTAGTATTAAATAATATAAGCGTCGTCGTAATGTCCGAGCTATCAGAGTCGCGCAGCCGGAAGCGTGAGCTTTGGTAGTTAGGGTGTTACACGGAACCCGGTTACCTGGGCCCGACCTGTTTCCCCCTTCTATAAGGTCCGGAACCGGCCCACTAGAGCCCCTAACCAACTTTCGATTTCAAATACTTCCTTTATCTTAGCCAGACAAGATAAGATAAGATACTGACCATCACCTATAAATAGAGGACCTAGGTCCCTCCAGGTATTCATTCATTCCTCACACCTTCTACCTCTTAGATCCATTCTAACTTGAGCGTCGGAATGTCTTTGTAGGTACCATCCCCCATTGCTCTAGTTAAATAATCCAGCATCCGTCTCGACCTGCAAGTTTTCGATCCATCTCTCAACCCGTACCGGAGGCATCCAGTACATTAATTAATAGTTAAATAATACTGCTTTTTACATCAACCGATTTAATTTTGAGGGAAGAACAAACTAAAACACCACTTTTGTTCATTAAATTAAGATTCATGATTAAATAATTTTTTGTTCTTTTATCTTTAGTTTAATAAAATTAGTTTCTTTGAAAACATATCCAAGAGTAGTGGGCAAATATATTGGCCGTGTTATTTATTATGTTGAGTTTGATTGTATTCAGTAAAATCATTGTAATTTAAATTAACTAGCTTGCATTCATAATTATAAACTTGAGACATATTAGTTATAATTATAATATAGATATAATATATGAATGAATAAAAATATATTTTATGTATTTTACCCAAAATCCTAGACGTCTTGCTACTTAATTATGTTTTAGCCAAAACTTTTTCATTTGATCTAAGTTCAATTTATTTAAACATTTTGTATTGGTATTAAATTATTGCAAAATTTTGACAAAAGCAAAAAGAAGCCATTTCGAAGAATTCAAGAGACAAAATTATTTTCATAAGGTTAATTTGAGAGAACTTAAGAAGTTTAACATAGCTGTTAATATTAACTTTAACGAAATCTAATCATACCTTTAATCTAACTGTTAAACAATATAACAATCCTTTAATTAAATTTAAAAAAGATAAAAATATCCCATCAGCATGATACTTGTTTGATGATATAAAATTTCAAAATATACATTTAAAATATACAAGTTAATCTGCTTGAATAAATCCATAACTCAAAGGTGAATCTAACTTAAATCAGGTTGACAAATAGTATCAATTCATAGTTCGTACGAGAATGAATGCAAAGGACATGATTAGCACTTCCATCATTGTCATTGAAGTCTTACCCTTTTTCATGGCACTAATAGTTATAGAGACCACCCATCTAACCACGGGTTGGACATGTCATCGAAGCACATACTATAGGCTCTCTATTGAGTACATGTATCACTACAAGAATAAGACTGATTAATTACCACAAAATTAGTCAAAATATCATAGCTAACCTGACGTAAAATATAATTTGTGACGTGTAACATCCTAATATTCAAATCCTTATGATTGAGTCATAAGTTAATAATATTAAGGAAGTATGACTCGAAGTGGAGTTATAATACATGTATATTTAGAAGGAATTATTAAAACGAGAAATCTGAAAAGGAATAATAGAAAATTGCAAGTGGAAAAAACACACACATGATGGAAACATAACGCGTTCGTGAAACGGAGTGAAATAAAACTCAAAGGTAGAATAGAGTAATGACAGAATATAGATAAACATATATATATATAATAGTCGCCCGTCACGACCTACGAAGTTTAGGCTAACTAGGGTTACAAAATTTAAAAATAGTTGATGACAATCCTAACTCTCCCAAATACATTAAAGCCTCTATAAGCAAAGTTTTCAAAAGTTTTCAAAGGGAGAGAAATCTAAACAAAATACAAGACAGAACTCAAGGTAAGCTTCGTCGGCTTTCAGACAAACTCCAACTCACTGCAGAGCATCAGGAGCTGCATCTAAAAAATAGTGGATATATATATATATATATGGAATGAGAACTCCCAATCCATGGGTTCCCAGTATGGTAAAATTTCTAAATAAATACAATATAAGATAACAGAAAACTCACTAAGCATTCCTAAACTTCACACATCATTATTTCCATCCTAAGTTCTCACTAATCCGTAATTAGGCAACTATCATAGGGAATTCTAATCTAGCTCATCCTTCTCCAAGTTCCATAGTCCTTTGAACACCAAACAGAATAGCCCTCAGCGTCAACCGACACTAGAATGAGGGACCTCTAATAAACCACTATTTTATGGTTTATAGTGTTTAATTGTGTGGTTTTATCATGATCCTTACCCACTTATTCATTAAATTAGCATGAAATTATAATTCCTTCCTGAATTTATAACATGTTTGAAAACTGCTTCCTAGAGACTTTAATTATATATTTTTAATTCTCCTTTATTCCATTCGATGCCGTGATCTGTGTGTTGAGTGTTTCAGACTTTATAGGGCATGAATGAGTTGGAGATTGGAAAGGAAGCTAGCAAAAATGAAAGGAACACAAGAATTTAAGGAGATAACCAGCGAGAAGTGACACAGTCGCATGGCTCACGTGACCGCGCAAAGGAGAGCAAATCGCAGTGACGCGGCCGCATGGCTCACGCGGCCGCGCGGATTGGAAAAGCTCAAGCGACGTGGTGGTGTGGACGACGCGAACGCGTGGCAAGGAAAAGCGCGAATGACGCGTCCGCATGGATGACGCGATCGCGTGACATGTGCAATCTGCATAATCTGCAAATTCGCTGGGGGCGATTTTGGACCTTATTTTAACCCAGTTTTCGGCCCGAAACAGCAGACTAGAGCCAGAGAATATGCAGAAACAAAAGACAACATTCATTCTACACAGTTTTCAGTTTTAGATCTAGTTTTACTCCTTTAGGTTTTTCTCTCTAGGTTTTAGAATTTTAATTTTTAATTGGTCTTAGCATTGGAACATCGAGAAGAGTTATTTCCTCATAAAGACTTCGTCATTCTAGTTCGTTCTCTTAACTTGGTTTTATTCTTCCATGTTCTTTGCTTTGTTCAATTTTGTCATTTGAATACTTTCATGATTATTTAATACAAGGATTATTTCTTCCATTTTAATTTATTTTCCATTCCAATAATCATGTCTTCTTTTAATTCTCTTTCATATGTTATGGATTTATTATTTACAATGAGCGAGTAGTTTCTTCACTTGATGGGGAGTTGATTGAAAGGAACTCTTGAGTTGGAAGGATTGAAAGAGAATTTGTAATTGGGTTAACTATTGGATTGCTATCCAGTCACTAACACCAATCCCTTTGAACTAAGTGGGTTGTAACTCGTGAATAGATCTAGCATTCCAACTTGTTTGACTTTCCTTTACCTAGTAAAGGATAACTAAACGAAACAACTATTAATTATAAATTAACCTTGAAATCATTCCATCAATAATAGAGATTCCAACTAATCAACTCCCAGTCAAGGCTTTTATTCATATTATTTAAATTTTTTCAATTTAATTTTCCATCTACTTAACTCAACCTTTTGGAACATCTGATTAATAAAATAGCACACTTTTCTGCAACTCGTTGGGAGACGACCTGGGACTCCAACTCCCAGTAATTTTTAATTTAAACTCTCTGTGACATATTTCTAAATTGATAGGCAGATTTTTGGTGAGTTAAGAACTATACTTGCAAGGTAACTATTTTAATAATTTTTAATTGGCCAACTTCTGTGTCTCATCAATTTTTGGCGCCGTTGCCGGGGAGTTGCAATAGAGTGCTAAAGTTATTAATTAGAATTTATTTATTTGCATTTTATTTTATTTTGCTACTATGAGCTGCATGTTTCTTTCGTCAAATGACGCGTTCACTTCTTGATCTGCGCTTGCTAATATTCGATCCTGAAATTGAAAGGACTATTTCACGAATAAGGCGAGAACAGCGTCGGTTAGTCCGCTCTGAGGGCGGATCTGAAAGTTAACTTGAGGAAGAAACCAGCCCCGGTTCTACTGATTCGGTTGTTTTACGTGCAGAAGACATGGAAGCTAGGAGAGTTACCATCCAGGAGGAAGGAGCCCCTGATTTTACAATGCAACCGTTTCAAGCGCATCATCCAGCGGTAGCTACAGATTTTGAAATAAAGACCGCACTGCTAAATTTGATGCCCAAGTTTCATGGGCTACCTGCTCAAGAGCATATCAAGCACTTGAGAGATTTCCAGGCAGCCTGTTCTACTGTCAGGCGTGATGGTACTGATGAAACTTCAATTTTGCTGAAAGCTTTCCCGTTTTCTCTCGAAGGAAAAGCGAGAGAGTGGTACTACACTCAACCTCTAGCAAATGTATCTAACTGGGATACACTCAGAAAGGAGTTTTTGGAGAAATTCTTTCCATCTGAAGTTATTGATAAACTGAGGAAGGATATTTCCACAATTGTTCAGGATGACAATGAGACTCTCTTTGAATACTGGGAGCGCTTCAACAATCTTCTGGAAGCATGCCCCCACCACATGATTGACAAGATAGTGTTACTTAGCTATATCACATTGGGCATGAGGCCCCAAGATAAGACCATATTGGAAAGTGCTAGCAATGGGTCTATGAAGAAGTACAAGACCACTGATGAGGCTTGGCAATTGATCAGTGATTTAGCTGAATCTACTAGGAACCACAGGAAAAAGTAAGGCCGTTCAAAAGCCGTTGCAGAAGTATCCTCTAACAGAGAGACTGCGGCTCTAGCTCAGAGTATATGTGAGATGACCAACTTGCTGAAGCAGATGCAATTGAATCAACAACAAGCTCAGCAAGCTCAACCTTCCTCGCCACAGCAAAACCAA
>NC_029794.2:72122254-72135169 GCF_000816755.2 Arachis ipaensis | reverse complement strand
AACTTCTATGACCGCCCCAACCAAGGGTACAATCAAAGTGGAAATAATAACCATGGATGGCAGGACAATTCTAACCAGAATTGGAGGGACAACAATAACAGAGGAGGCCGAGATAATCAGGGAAATCAGAGGTGGAATAATAACAACAACAGGCAGTAGAATCAACCTTACAAAGCACCTCCCCTGAGGCAAAACCAAGGACCACAGAACAATCAACAGCAGACCTCTCAATTTACTCATTCTTCTTTATCTCCTAATGAAGAGCTACTACAATCTTTTGAGCGAAGACAACAGACCATGGAAAATAACATCATGAATAGTATTAATGCCAGTCTGAATGGTCTCACCTCTACTTTGCAAGCTCTTATGTCACAGATTGGATCAACGCAAAATTTCAGTAACCAACCTTCAAGCTCCACTGGAATCCCCTCTCAACTATTACCCAATCCAAAGGGAGGCATTAATGCCATCACCCTAAGGTCTGGAACCACACTGCAGGAGAAGAATCAGGAGTAACCAAGCCCACCAGAACACACCTCAGCTGAAGAGGAAGTAGAAATAGAAGATGTTGAAGAGGGAGAGGACATACAGGACATAGCTGAAGAAGAAATAGCTCAACCACAGGAGGAAGCACCAAAAGGCGTAAACACCATAGAAAACACTACTCCTATTCCATTTCCACAACTTGCAAGGAAGCCCAGGAAGCAGCTGGAATCCAACCCCAAAATGGTAGAAATATTCAAAAAGGTTGAGGTAACTGTTCCTCTTTCTGATGTTATTCAGCAGGTACCTAAATATGCAAAGTTTCTAAAAGACTTATGTATCCATAAAGACAAAATTAATGAATTAGAAACTATTCCTTTAGGTAGTTCTATATCTGCTTTAATGGGAGGATTACCTGAAAAATGTAGTGATCCAGGTCCTTGTATAGTTAGCTGTACTATTGGTGGTGTAGTAATTTATGATTGCATGTGTGATTTAGGAGCATGTGTCAGTATAATGCCTTTGTCTATATATGATATTTTGAGGCTCCCTCCCTTAAAAAGGTCGGCAGCTCGTTTTGTATTAGCAGATAAAAGCATTATTACAGTGGCTGGAGTTGCTGAAGATATTTTGGTGAACATTAAAGGGCTTACATTTCCCACTGATTTTTATATCTTGGAGATGCCCCATAATGATTCAGATAAGCCATCATCAATCCTACTTGGAAGACTATTCTTGAAGACATCAAAATTCAAATTGGATGCTTTTTCAGGAACATACTCCTTTGAAATAGATGGCCGCATAGTAATCTTCAATCTGAATAGAGTCATTGATAACCCCCCAGAAGATCGTTCTATCTTCCAGTGTGATGTCATAGATGAAAGTGTAGCTGAAGTTCACAAGGAAGAGTTTGAAGAGAGGCACACTGGACAAGATCCAAGTGTGGGGACCCTTTTAACTGACAATGAGGGCACTTCGCCATTTTCACAAGCCCCAGATAATCCAAAGCCTGCTCATGATCAGAAGTTAGAATTGAAACCCCTTCCTCCGCATCTCAAATATGCTTATCTCGAAGATGAGCAGAGGTTTCCAGTTATCATTGCAAGGGAACTTACTTCTCAACAAGAAGAGCAGTTACTTGATGTGCTGAGGAAGCATAAGAAGGCAATTGGGTGGAGCTTGGCAGACATAGTAGGCATCAACCCTCAAGTATGTGAGCACAGAATATTTTTAGAAGAGGGAGCAAGACCTGTCCGTCAACCCCAAAGAAGATTGAATCCCACCATCTTGGAAGTTGTCAAAAAGGAAGTGACCAGACTATTGGAAGCAGGTATCATATATCCCATTTCAGACAGTGAATGGGTAAGCCCAGTACAAGTGGTGCCCAAGAAGTCTGGAGTCACTACAGTGAAGAATGAGCATGGAGAGCTCATACCAACTAGAGTTCAGAATGCTTGGAGAGTCTGCATTGATTATAGGCGTCTGAACCAAGCTACCCGTAAGGATCACTACCCACTTCTATTCATTGATCAAATGCTGGATCGCCTGTCAGGTAAATCACATTATTGCTTTTTAGATGGTTACACAGGTTATTTCCAGATTTATATAGCTCCTGAGGATCAGGAAAAGACTTCTTTTACATGTCCTTTTGGGACTTATGCTTACAAGAGAATGCCCTTTGGCTTGTGCAATGCACCAGCTACTTTCCAAAGGTGCATGGTGAGTCTTTTCTCTGATCTTATTGAGGACTGTATGGAAGTTTTTATGGACGATTTTAGCATTTATGGTGATTCTTTTAGCCTTGGCTTAGATGGATTATCTAGAGTATTAGATAGATGTGTCAGTACAAACCTTGTATTGAATTTTGAAAAATGTCACTTTATGGTAAAACAAGGAATTGTATTAGGACATGTGGTATCTAATAATGGCATTTCTGTAGACCCAGCAAAGGTGAATGTTATTTCTAGTTTACCTTACCCCTCTTTTATGAGGGAAGTCCGTTCGTTCCTTGGCCATGCAGGTTTTTACAGGAGATTTATTAAGGACTTTAGTAAGGTCGCACTTCCCTTATCCAGATTACTGCAGAAGGATATTGAGTTCGAGTTCAGTGAGGATTGCAAACAAGCGTTTGATAAGCTGAAGACTGCTCTGACTCAAACTCCAATTGTGAGAGGACCAGACTAGAGCCAGCCATTTGAAATCATGTGCGATGCTTCCAACCATGCAGTAGGAGCAGCGCTGGCTCAGCGTGAAGGTAAGGATCCTTTCGTTATTGCTTATGCGTCTAAGACTTTAGACAATGCCCAGTCCAACTATACTACTACTGAGAAAGAGCTTCTTACTGTTTTTGCTCTGGATAAATTCAGAGCTTATTTACTTGGTACTAGAGTAGTAGTGTATTCGGACCATGCAGCTTTAAAGTATCTATTAGCTAAAAAGGAGTCCAAACCAAGACTTATACGTTGGATACTACTGTTACAAGAATTTGATTTAGAAATAAAGGATAGGAGTGATAATCAGAATTTAGTGGCAGACCACTTGAGTCGCCTTGAGCATATTAAAGGTGATTCTACTCCTATAGATGATAATTTTCCTTTTGATAACCTGCAAGTAGTATCTGAGGTAGTCCCTTGGTATGCACCTGTTGCTAATTATTTAGTTAGCCGCACATTTCCTCCAATTTTTTCTAAGCATCAAAGAGACAAGCTGAAAAGCAAGTCTAAATATTATATATGAGATGACCTATATTTATGGAGATGTGGCACTGATCAAGTAATTAGACATTGTGTGCCTCAATCAGAATTCCAGTCCATTTTAGAGGCCTGTCACTCATCTGAGAGTGGAGGACATTTTGGCCCTCAAAGAATAGCTAGAAAGATCTTAGACTGTGGATTCTGGTGGCCTACTCTTTTTAGAGACGCTGCTGAGTTTTGTAAATCTTGTCTCCCATGCCCAGAAATTTGGCAATATATCCAGGACAGATGAGATGCCTCAACAAATTATGCTTCTCTGTGAAATTTTTTATGTTTGGGGCATTGACTTCATGGGTCCATTTCCAAATTCTAATGGATATTTTTATATATTGTTAGCTGTGGATTATGTTTCCAAATGGGTGGAAGCAATTCCTACCCGCACTGATGATGCTAACACTGTTGTTTCCTTTGTGAGAAAGAACTGGAGAGCCTTCGCCTAGAAGCTTATGAAAACTCCAGAATATACAAGGAAAAGATGAAGGCTGTACATGATCAAAACATCAAGAAGAAAGAGTTCCAACCTGGGGATTTAGTCCTACTTTACAAATCTCGACTAAGGCTCATGCCAGGTAAGTTGAGATCAAGATGAGAAGGTCCATACAGAGTAGAGAATGCCGAACCGTACGGAGTTTATCACCTAAGCCATCCTTCAAGCTCTGAACTTATTAAGGTTAATGGACAACGCCTGAAGCTATACCATAGCGAGAAGATGCAGAGAAACAAGGAGCTTGAGATCTTCCTCTTGGAAGATCCCCACATAGCAGAAGATTGAGCTAGTGGAGCGTCCAACTTACGGACGTTAAAGTAAAGTGCTAGGTGGGAGACAACCCACCATGGTATGATCGTTCTTTTCTTTATTTTTAGTTTTTCCTATTCAATAACTCTTCTCTTTTTTAGTACTTTCGTGCATCTGTATTTACATGTTTTTATTTTCAAAAAAAAAAAAATTTCGCTACGCGACGCGATCGCATTAGCGACGCGTCCGCGTCGTAAGGAGAGTAAAGAAAAAATAAAGATGAACAGAAAGTCACGCTGGAGCGTGGCTGGAGGTGTGCCAATGGCACAAATCAACCCACGCGACCGCGTCGCTGACGCGTTCGCGTCGCATGGGAATCATGGCCTCCCACGCGACCGCGTGCCCTGAGTTTTTGACGTAAAATGGTGCACAATGAAATATTGTGCGAGAGTGATGCTGGATTGGTGCTGGAAGCACAATCCTTATCACGCGACCGCGTCGCCGACGCGGCCATGTCATCCATTTTCTGACGCACACTCACGCGTTTGCGTGACCCACGCGATCGCGCCGTCCCAATTTTGGCAAATAAATTAATTTGAACAGAGAGTTGTGCTGGTGCGAGGCTGCACTCGCGCCAGAAGCATAACATGGGTCACGCGACCGCGTGACCGACGCGATCGCGTCACCATACTTGAAGCGCATCCACGCGAACGCGTGCCCCACGCGGCCGCGTCGCATGCGCCGCACAGCTCAACCTAAAATTGCCACATATCTTATCTTTCTCTCCTCCAAATCCTAATTTTTCTTTTCCCTCCTTATTTCTTCCTTCTCCCTTCTTCCTTCTATCTCACCTATCACTCTCTCTCTCTCTCACCTCCATTACCAAGGTTCTATTTTCTTCTTCCTTCTTCTCTTTTCTATCATTCTTATTATTTTATATATTATTTTCTTTTTCTTTTTCTTTTTCTTTTCATTATTCATATTTTCCTTCTTCTTCTTTTTCTTTTTACATGGTATTAGAAATTTATTTGAGTCATTATTCCTCATTATATGCTTGTGGATTGTTGCAATTTGTTTGACAATTATTATTTTTAAGGGATTTCTTGCATGTTCACCTTCATACTTTCTATATCTTATTTACCATGCATGCCATGTGTTTGTGAAAAAGTCCATATAGCTTATGCACTTTTCTACATTACTTTACTCTACTATTCAATGCTTGCTTTTCACAAATTCTCTTTACTATTATTTTAATTGAATTTAATTGTCAATACAAATATTTTGGCTTGTTATAATTGATGCTTGGTCTATGCTACTCATGCCCTTTTCCGGCATGCCAATAAACACCTTGCATCTACTTATCTTTCGGTGCACTGACTATTTTTCATTGTTGGCTTTTCACATGTACTCGAGAGCCTGTGCTAATGTCAACTACATCCTAATGTGCATCCATCACCACTCTTCCGTTCTCTTCCTTGCTATATATCTATTTGAATTTAATTTACTTTCTCCTCTCTTTTTAGGATGGCCACCAAGAAAGGAAAGGAGAAAGCAACTCCTAAACCCCCAGCAAGAAGAGGCACTAAAAGAGCATCAGTGGCAGAGCCGTCTTCAATCGTTCACTAATTTTTCAAAATTTTTATGATAAATATGCTTGAGTTGTATTTGGAACATAATATTTGAGCTAAAGAACACACAACCTGTGAAAGATTTGAGCCTTTATGTATGGTTACATTATTTAACCATAATTATTTCATCCTTGTGTGTTTACTTCTCTATGATTTTAATCTATATTTTGTTTTATCTTATATGTCCAATATTTATTATATTTGCATGCTTGCACATGATTGAGGCCATTATTTGTTTAAACTCACTTATCCAAATTAAGCCTACCCTTTTCAATCACCTTTGTTAACCACTTTGAGCCTTTAAATTCCATTTGTTCTATATTTTACCACATTACTAACCTTAAGCTGAAAAACAATTGTATATCCCAAATTGAATCTTTGGTTAGCTTAAGATAGAATTGTGTGTGCTAGTTAAGTATGGGAAATTGTGGGAACAAAAGTTGTTAAGGGAATGTGTCATGAGAATTTAATGGAAATTTGGATACCTACTCATGTGAAACTATAAGAATTACCCCAATGTTAAATTCAGAATTCAAAGATCAATGCACATATGATAGAATCAAATACAAAGTTGATACATGAGTATGGATTGAAAAAGGGAATTCTGGGTAGCTAGGTATGAACTTTAAGATTACATTAAAAATATACAAGTTGGGTTGGAGCTTGGGTTAATTAAAGATTCAATTTATTAGCTCACTTGACCAAATATATACCCCTACCTGTACCTTAGTCCCATTACAACCTTGAAAAGACCTCATGATATTTGCATTGGTATATTAACTGTTGTTGATTGGTTAGGAGAAGAACAAAAGTTAGAAAGCATGATTAGAGAAGGATAGAGTGATTACCCTATACACTAGAAATTAGAGCGTACATACATTATCAGTGAGGGTTCAATGCTTGAATTTTCATGTTCCCTGCTTTCATGAGCTATCTTCTTGCACTTTTATCTGTTTTATTGTATAATGATAGAATTAGTAGAATTTGATTTGTAATTGTTTTAAAGAGCTTATTTACTTTTGATCAAGTGGTCAAGAATCATATAGTTGCATTTATTTATATATATATAGGCTTGCATTATATTTCATGAGTTTCTACATGTTCATACTTATTTCCTTATCTCCTTCAATTAAGCATGAGGACATGCTAATGTTTAAGTGTGGGGAGGTTGATAAACCACTATTTTATGGTTTATATTGTGTTTAATTGTGTGGTTTTATCATGATCCTTACCCACTTATTCATTAAATTAGCATGAAATTATAATTCCTTCCTGAATTTATAACATGTTTGAAAACTGCTTCCTAGAGACTTTAATTATGTATTTTTAATTCTCCTTTATTCCATTTGATACCATGATCTGTGTGTTGAGTGTTTCAGACTTTATAGGGCATGAATGAGTTGGAGATTGGAAAGGAAGCTAGCAAAAATGGAAGGAACACAAGAATTTGAGGAGATAACCAGCGAGAAGTGACGCGGTCGCATGGCTCACGCGACCGCACGAAGGAGAGCAAATCGTAGTGACGCAGCCGCATGGCTCACGCGGCCGCGCGGATTGGAAAAGCTCAAGCGACGCGGTAGCGTGGACGACGCGAACGCGTGGCAAGGAAAAGCGCGAATGACGCGTCCGCATGGATGACGCGATCGCGTGACATGTGCAATCTGCATAATCTACAAAATTCGATGGGGGCGATTTTGGACCTTATTTTGACCCAGTTTTCGGCCCGGAACAGCAGACTAGAGCCAAAGAATATGCAGAAACAAAAGACAACATTCATTCTACACAGTTTTCAGTTTTAGATCTAGTTTTACTCCTTTAGGTTTTTCTCTCTAGGTTTTAGAATTTTAATTTTTAATTGGTCTTAGCATTGGAACATCGAGAAGAGTTATTTCCTCATCATGACTTCGTCATTCTAGTTCGTTCTCTTAACTTGTTTTTATTCTTCCATGTTCTTTGCTTTGTTCAATTTTGTCATTTGAATACTTTCATGATTATTTAATACAAGGATTATTTCTTCCATTTTAATTTATTTTCCATTCCAATAATCATGTCTTCTTTTAATTCTCTTTCATATGTTATGGATTTATTATTTACAATGAGCGAGTAGTTTCTTCACTTGATGGGGAGTTGATTGAAAGGAACTCTTGAGTTGGAAGGATTGAAAGAGAATTTGTAATTGGGTTAACTTTTGGATTGCTATCCAGTCAGTAACACCAATCCCTTTGAACTAAGTGGGTTGCAACTCGTGAATAGATCTAGCATTCCAACTTGTTTGACTTTTCTTTACCTAGTAAAGGATAACTAAACGAAACAACTATTAATTATAAATTAATCTTGAAATTATTCCATCAATAATAGAGATTCCAACTAATCAACTCCCAGTCAAGGCTTTTATTCATATTATTTAAATTTTCTCAATTTAATTTTTCATCTACTTAACTCAACCTTTTGGAACATCTGATTAATAAAATAGCACACTTTTCTGCAACTCGTTGGGAGACGACCTGGGACTCCAACTCCCAGTAATTTTTAATTTAAACTCTCTGTGACATATTTCTAAATTGATAGGCAGATTTTCGGTGAGTTAAGAACTATACTTGCAACGTAACTATTTTAATAATTTTTAATTCACCAACTTCTGTGTCTCATCAACCTCTCAATTAATAAACACACACAAGACAAACAAGTAATACACAAGTAAATTCAAGTAAAGTAATTAGCATATAGTCAATTAACATATAAACAATTAAGCAAGCCATGACAAATAGCAAACCCAAACAAGTCAAACAAATGCAAATGATGTGTGCCTACCCTATGATCGATGAGTCTCATCTGTCGGTTATGTAACCAAACCCGACATGTCCGGAGCAAGTGGAATCACTCTACTGCATCTACACGGACAGGTATATCTGGCAAGTAGAATCACTGCACTGCGGCAAGCGAAATCACTCCACTGCATTGTAATGATAGGTGTAATTGAATTTGAGCGTAGATGGTAATGAATAAATTGTTAGTTTTGTAAGAGATTTAAATAACATTGAATTGAAATGCTGATGTAGTATTGAGGTTGACTGAAGGGAGCAAAGAGTGAGAAGGATGAGTAAAACATAAGCTTGAATTTGGTTAAGATATGACATTATAAATAAGAATGAAGGATGTTAATAGGACATTGAGTTGACATGGAGGAATGGAAAGATGTATGGTGAGAAGTAGGTTTAAGTTGAGGGAACATTAAATGGTGATGATGGGTAAACCAAATTTTGGGGACAAAATTTCTTATTTGGTGGGGAGAATGTAAGGATCGGAAATAATTAATGATTAATTAACATAAAATAATAATAAATAAATTGTCCAAAATAGGTTCCAAAAATTTAGGATGTTAACTAAAAAATTTAAATATGATATTTGGACTCAGTAGACTTTTCTGAGTTGGAAAATATAATTTTCTTTGGAAAATTGCGTAAAAACGCGTACCGGTAAATTAACCGGTAATATCGGCTTAAATCTATCTGGTACTGAGCGATAATGATAAAAACAATAGAAGAGCTTAAGAAAATAATTAGAATTGAAAATCGGACACTAATTTTGAAGGTTTGGCCTAAAATTGGGCCAAACAGGCCAAAATACTAACGGGTTGGATTGGGCCCAAGTTGGGCCCAAGCCCAACATATATAAACATGCATAAGAGGCCATTCAGCCTCATTTATCCCCAAATCACTAAACTTAGCAGCTGCAAGAGAGAAGAGATGAGAAGAGAGTGTTACTATTCACCACCGACTTCCGGTGGCCATAACTCGAGCTACGGTGCTCCAATTCGCGTGTCGTCAGTGACTATGCGAAGCTCTCACCGAGTCCGTCACTCCTAGATAAGTATTATGGTAAGCTTATTGAAAATTCTTGCCCAGTTCTCAGCCCTAAAAAATTCGAATTTTTGGGTTTTGGTTTTGAGTGAAATTATGTGTTTTGGTTGTTTAGGTACACTTTAGCACTTGGTTGTCATTGGGTTTTGCTCTTAAAACTATTAGGCAAGGTAAGAAATCCCAAATAACTTGTAGTTTTATGTATATATGAAACTCTAAGTATTGATTTTATGAATTAATTGTGTATAGATTGATTATTATGATATTGGGAGCATTTGGATTTGAGTTAGTGGCTTGGTTGTCTTGTTGGAACCCGTGATGCATCCTGAAGCTGTAGCTCAATACTATCTAGGTCAGGACTCGTAAGGAGCTCATGTAGAATCAAGATTCATAAGGATCAAGAATGACAATGCATCATAGAATAGAATCAAACACAAATTAAAGTAGAAAAGTAATTATATTAAGCCATAGTAATCAACAGAGCTCTTAACCTTAACTTAGGAAGTTTAGTTGCTCATACTGTATAGAGAATAATGTATAGGGTTCGAATGTGGTGGAGAAGTTCCTAAACAATGGTGATCTCTCCTTATTTATACTAATAACTAGACTTAAAAAGAAATTAATAATAATTAGAAATTACAATAATGAAAGAAACTTAAGCTAAAGGTGCGATAATCCACTTCTGGGCCCACTTGGTGAGTGTTTCGCTGAGCTTGGCTTCTAACTTGAGGGAGTGAGCGTTGGACACCCACTAGGGGGTGGAAATGCTGCTCCTTGCTCCCCTAGTGGTGTTGAACGCCAGTTTTGGGTGTTCAACGTTGAGCTCTGTCCTCTTGGGGCGTTGAATGCCCGAAAGGGAGTAGTTTGGGCATTCAACGCCCATTTTGGGCCTTTATTTCCAAAGAAATGTATAAACCATTATATATTTCTGGAAAGCTCTAGAAGTTAGCCTTACAACGCCGTTAAGAACGCTTCATTTGGACCTCTGTAACTCCAGAAATGCTTGTTTGAATGCACGGAGGTTAGATTTTGACAACATCTGTTGTCCTTTTTTTTCCTCTGAATCAGGCTTCGCCAAAACTTGTCAAATTCACCTAAAATTCATCTAAAGTCATAAAAAAATATAAAAGCTCAAAGTAGCATCCAAAAAGTGAATTTTGCATTAAAACCTACTAAAACATGATAAAACTTAACAAAACATACTGAAAACACTAAAAAAATAACATCAAAAAGCGTATAAAATATCCGCTCATCAATGGTAGCATAAAGGATCCCCTTCCATGTAGTTGCATAATGTGATACAATAATTGTCAAGGAGATTGATATGGTGAAGAAAGGGAAATCACACAAGAATCAATTCATTACTCTTACCATCAAATCAAGTAGTATAGGATCCAAGTAGGTGCAAAGACAGATTGTGTTTTTATTATGAGTCTTAACTTTAAGAATAAAATTAGAGGAGTATTCGAGGCTAATAGGTTTTGTGATTTTTATTCATCTATTAATCATCATTAATGGTTTTAATAGTGTGAGATTACATCTAATGGTATGGAATTACTCACTTTTCTTTTGCTGGTTAAGTGCTGGCCAAATTTTAGTAAAAGTGTTGGCCTCTTAGATTTTCTCATAAAATTACAACTCAAATGAGTACAATTGATCAAGTTCTTTGATTTCATCCTTCTGCATTTTGGTTATGCACAGAGCTTCCATATCAGTATTTAAATACGATTGAAATTTGGGACTACAGAATATGAGTACAGATGATATTCCAAAATTGGAATTGGAAGTACATTTTGTTTGATAAAACAATTTCAATTTTTATTTTAAATTAATTGTAATTTTTTTGGTTTTTCTTTT
The DNA here is from genome assembly GCF_000816755.2 of Arachis ipaensis. NCBI lineage: Eukaryota > Viridiplantae > Streptophyta > Magnoliopsida > Fabales > Fabaceae > Arachis > Arachis ipaensis. The sequence continues at coordinate 72,123,852 of NC_029794.2, read as the reverse complement.
TCTTTTCCCCCGAAATTGAGATGTATTTAGAAAGAATAATACTACACATTCAAGTCTTTTTTAAAGTTCTGAAAATCAAACCGATTATCGAACCACTCTAGTTACTAGTTTGATGATTTAACTGATTCAACCGAAATAATTGACTTATAATAATAAAAAAAGTTAATTGTTTTGTTATGAAAAATTTAAAAATTGAATAAAAGTTATAAAAAAGAAAATTTTTGGTTTTGTCTTGATAAACAAAATGTTAATGAAGAGATAAAAAAAAAAATATATTAGGCTCAATGCAGTCCAGTACATGTACAACATAAGACTAAACTTAAAAAAAAAAAGAAACTTAATATATCACTATATCATTGAATTGTTATCCTATCCCTCTCCTATTCAAACAACAGTGGCGAGACACTAGTATATTGCACATAAATAAGGATATTTCATTTTTTCAAAAAGAGAGAAAAGATGCACAAATCAAGCATTGTGTTCAAGCCTTCAAGGACCACCACCGTATTATCACCGTTCCAGATCCACCGGCTTTGCGCATTCCGATTCTGCCGTCTCACATTGTTTTGTCCTTACGCATTTTTAGATCTGCTGTCCCTATTCAGATCTGTCCTCACTTGGGAGCGGCAATGGAAGCTAAGATTTCTCGATTTTTTTCTTTCTTAGAGAGGGAAGGGCAAGTTTTCTAAAAATGAGAGTGAGAATGAGAATGGAGAGAGGAGGACGCGAGGTTGCGAGGCTGCTGCATTTTTTCTTTCAATTTTTATTTTTTAATAAAAACCAAAAATGACGTTTATAAAAAATCGGCCATGTTTTGATCCGGTCTAACTGGCCGGTTTTGTTCGGTTCAACAGTTTTATAATGGTTTTTAAAATGACAATATTTTTCGTTGGGCTGAATTCTAAATGCTGTCGGTTTTTTATTCGATTCGCCAATCTGGTTTAGTTTTCAAAACATTGATCTTTTTGTTAATTAAGTCCAACTAAATTAGTCTAATATAACAAAAATAAAAACAAGAAACAAGTTTTAAATTCAAAGGTCTTTAATTGTTTTGAATCTAAAATAAGTAAATCTAGTGGCAGCATCATTGCCATGTTATGAGTTTCACAGATTGATTTGAAACAAAATTTAACTGAATGACATGTAACAATCCAATATATAAAAATGCCAACAAAATTCCAAAATAGGGGAACCAAAGTTACAGTGATTATGTCTGCATCTTGTGTTCACATGTAAACATGTATTTTATACTAAAAAGGAATGAATACAAATTGGAAGCACTGCAACAACAATTCTTTACCATGGATGATTTGGCCTTAATTTAAAATGGAATTGTTTCAGCATGCCAATGTACGTATGATGTAAGGTTGGTCGTGAACCCCACTGGCGGCCGACATTCCAATTCCCCTCTAGCTGGTTCCGTTGTTTTGTCGGAACCAACCAACCAACAATTAACTAACCCAATTTGACACCACAATAACAACTTGGAGAAATAATGAACAAAGTCACACGCACACTCCTCACTAAATTTTGCCGGAATTTTCTAACAGAACGAATTCTCATTTCTTCCCGAAATACGGGACTAGTTGCACGAATTA
>NC_029794.2:72091221-72122243 GCF_000816755.2 Arachis ipaensis | reverse complement strand
GATAAGTTTTAATGTTGTCTCACACTTAAATCGTTTTATTTAAGTTCTTAACGTTTTAAAACTATCTCAATATTGTCATACCATTAGTGATCTGTTAACATAATCAATGGTGGGACAAAATTAAGACGATTTTAAAACGTTAGGGGCTTAAATAGAACAAAAAAGGTAGGAACAAAAATGATACATTATTCTTGAAATAATTACCAAATCAAGTAAAATAATAATGAATTTTAATGGTTGCATTACGAATTCAAAAATTTTACTCATACTTGTAGAATGACTAATATATAAACACTACTTGAAAACAGCAGAATACAGACAAATTTTTTCGACAGAATTTTACTGTCAAAAATACCGATGAATTTTTGACAGATTTTATGTCGGTAAAAAAATGAGAAAATTTTCACAAAATTTATCGACAGATTTTAACATCCCTCAATAATTTTGTCGTTAAAATTTAAATTTAAATTTAAAACTATCACGGACAAAAATTCCCTCTATAATAGTTTAATAAATCTCTCGAAAATTTGAATTAAGTTAAACTTGATTGCATAACCTGATTGAATTAAGTTTCATATTCGATTATGAAACTTTATTCAACACAAAATCACCGTTCATCTTCTCTGATCCTTCCTTTAAGCTTGCTCTTCTCTCCTCTCTCTCTCTCTCTCTCTCTCTCTCTCTGATTTGAGTTGAAAATAGGGCAAAACTCGCGTTGAAATGGTGACTTCTCCGTTGCTTCTGCTTTGTCACCGCTTGCATCGCACGAGCTCTAACGAAAAGATTAGTGTCGGTCTAGAATTCGCTAATAGAATCTCGTTGTAAGCATAGCCTAAACCAACAATCAATCCTCAAGTCAAAGTTAGAAAATGTGACACAACAATAAAATCAGTAACCGGGAATAGAATCCCGAGTCATTTTTCTTAGGAGTTGACATAAGATGCACATCATTGATTAAGGGTTCCTTGGGGATGTTTGGAGTTGAAGGCAAGAGAAGTAAACAACTAGAAATCAATGCAATGAACAACTAGCAATCAAAATAAGGAAGTTAAAAGATCAAGCTAACAAGGATGAATAACAATCAATCAGTATAAAAACCTTGGCAAATTCCTATCCTCATTATCATCATCAATTGTGACAAGAATTGTCCATTGCTCCCACTTAGTTAACCTCTAACAATGAAGTCAAGTGGTATAATTGACTCTAATCCACACATCCTAGTCAAATCCTAGTGAAAGGCTAGCTTTGGTGGAATTCAAGTCAACTAGCAACTTCCAATTATCAATCAACAAAAGACTTTGATAATTCAAGAGTCTCCAATTGCTCAACCCCCAAGCCAACAGTAAAAATCTACTCCATAGCCATAAGTGACATTTTCTCAAACACTTGGTGAGTAAGAGAAAAAGACATTATAAAATTGAGAAAGCAATTCAAATTAAAGCTATCCACTATAAACAACTAACAATAACAAAGCAATTAACAACAATGAAAATGAAATTCCTCAATGCATTAATAGAAATCAATCTCAACAAGATCCAAATTCAATATCCAAAATAACTAGAATGACAAGAACACTAAATGAAATTAGAGGAGGGAAACTACAAATTAAAGCAATCTAAAATTGGAATTAACACAGATCTAACCAAAGGATCCAAGTGAAATTGAATTAAGAACACTAAAACCTAGAGAGAAGTGAGAGCTTCTCTCTCTAGAATTCAAACTAAAACTAAAACTAAAGTGTGTGGTCATTCCTTTTATTCCCCTTCACTCCCAGCCTCTTATCCTCAAATTGGGCTCAAAACTGGGCCAGAAATCCGCTCAGAAATCGCCCCTAGCATTTTCTCTTTAATGAGGCACGTGATGCTTGTCGCACGTACGCGTCGCTTGGATAATGCACTGTCACGCGTACGCGTCGGTTGAAAGATGGCTTGATCACGCGTACGCGTCAGCCACGGGTTCCCTTTGGTTCCAGCTTCCTAAATCTTCAATTCCTTGTGTTTCTTCCACCTTTGCATGCTTCCTTTCCATCCTCTATGCCATTCCTACCCTATAACCCTAAGATCACTAAACAAACATATCATGGTATCGAAGGATAATAAGAGAGGATAAAAAATTAGCAATTTTAAGGCCTAGGAAGCATGTTTTCACTCTTAAGCACAAATTAGGAAGGATTCACTATGAATAAGTGTGAGAATAGTTGACAAAATCCACTTAATTCAATACAAAATAAACCTTAAAATACTGGTTTATCAATCTCCCCACACTTCAACATTAGCATGTCCTCATGCTAGGCTCAATGGAACCAAAAAGAGGTGACGAGGAGTGGTAGGATTTATTAGATGCAAATGCAACTAAATACAACATGCTTCTACCTACTTGGTTAAAAGTAGATCAATCTCCAAGAACATATATGAGCAAGTAGGGCTAAGATAGCATGATGATCCATGAATTCCACGAATTCGAATCTCAAAATGCAGTACAAATAGACTTGCAAGAAGAAAGCTCATGAAAGCCGGGAACAAGGAATTGAGCATCGAACCCTCACCGGAAGTGTTTGCACTCTAATCTCTCTAGTGTTTGAGGGTCGATTCTCTCGGTTCTCTACTAATCTTTCTTTTTAAGGCTTACTCTTCTTCTACTAATCAACATATGTTCAATGCATGAATACACATATCAAGAGGTCTTTTCAAGGGTTGTAATGGGGTTAGGGTCAAGATAGAATTGCATTTGGTCAAGTGGACTAAATTTTGAATCCTTGATTAACCTAAACTTCCCATCTAACCTAAGACAATCCATATGATCAAAATACAAAATCTAACTACCCATTGACTATCTTTTGCCACATATTCATGCATCCCAATTTTGAATACAATATATATGCATTGCTATTACCACTTACTTTGGGACATTTTGTTCCTTTTTTATTGCTTTCTTTTTCTCTTTTTCTTTTTTTCTTTTATTTTTGGTTTTTCTTTTTCTTTTATTTTTCTTCTTTTTCTATTTATTCTTTTTATATATGTGGTGGATTATATATATACGAGAGATCAATGCATATGATTAAGGTATTGAATGCACGAACATGTGCCCAACTAATTTTTTTATTTTCACAAAAATATACAATACCCAATTCCCAAACCAAATGTTCCCAAACCCGATTTTCCCACATTTAAATCATGCACTCGCTCACTAGTCTAAGCTAACCAAGGATTCAAATTAAGGACATTCATTGTTTTTCTCTTAGAGTTAGTGATGTGCTAAAATAGATAATGAAAGGGTAAGGCCATATGGGTTTGTAAGCTTAGTGAAACAAAGACCTCAATCACATAAATGCATTCATACATTAAACAATAGAAAAATAGAATCAAGCAAGACAAAGATCACAATCTTAGAGAGAGTAACACACACCAAAACAAAATATTGGTTGATAAGATGCAACCAATCAAATAGGCTCAAAATCTCACTAGATTTGTGTGTTCTAGCTTTAAAACCATGTTCCAAAATAAATTTCTTCAAGCAAGTTCAACAAAAGTTTTGATTTAAATTAGTGAAATGCCCTAAAACAATTTTCTTGGAAAAGAAATCATCACTTCAACCAAGTAGTCCTTACAAGAAAGAAGTGGTAAAATATGTACAATTCTAACTAACATGCAATCTATCATGCAATGCAATAACTAAATAACAAAGAAGATTAAAGATATAGGTGTTGGAAAAGGAAGTTGTTACCAATGGAAGTCGGTCCTCAACCTCCCCACACTTAAAGATTGCACTGTAACACCCTACCATACCGAGTCTTATGCTTAAGTCATAATCCAGAGATGGCAAGGCATTACGACCTCTAAAACAAAAATCTAGTACGTATAGTAGTGTGAATAAGGATTTTAACTAGGAGCCTTTGTAGAAAAAGGGGTAAACAAAAACCGTAACTCGAAAGCGCAACACTCCGATCGATAACGTAACGAACAGGGATAAGCTAACGCGAGATCATATATATACAAAGAGTGTCAAAAACGGGAATATCAAGACTCAAAATCCGGTTGCGAAGATAACCGGTCCGAGCATAGCAATATATACATATAATAAAATAAGGAAACCCCAAAGGAAACCCAAAGGGACACAAATACAGAAACCCATTCTCCAAAATCCCCTCTAGAAGGAGTCATCACAATTTGTATTATTTAATGGAGATAATAGTATCTAAACAAGATATATAAACCAAAACAAAGTCCCGAGAACAAAGGATCTTTGCTAATCCAGAAGTCTCCAGCATGCCTCAGCGAGAAACCTCACGTCCTGCATCTGAAAATCACAAAATCCGCATGGGTGAGAACCAGAGGTCCCCAACATGGTAACAGCTTCCACATATATAATACATAATAAAGAGGAAAGCCGAAGGCAATCCTAGAACTTCCTCCAGATAATATCAAAGCTTATAAACAAACTAATCCGTAAGTAGAAACTGACTAAAGATCCTTCAGTCTAACTAATACTTTCCTTTCCAATTCCTTCAGACCTCCCAACCACCAGCAGGAGTATAATATAGCAAACACAGTTATATCAGACAAGAGATTTACAAATAGGAACAGATAAGGCATTTAGACAAGTAGCAAGTAATATGCTATCAAATAGGCAATCTCAAACAATTCATATAGTATGCATATAATGAATGCCTGTCCCTAGTGGCTGAAGATATCATCTGTCAGTTATAGAGCCAGAACCCGGATCGATGTGCCAGCGAGGGCGCTGGACTCCCTTTGGGGGGTGGATTGTAAGGTCCCACATCGGTTGGGGAGGGGAACGAAGCATGACTTATAAGGGTGTGGATACCTCTCCCTAGCATGACGCGTTTTGAAGAGTGAGTGTGGGGGGCTTTGGCTATCATCCCTATCGTCAAAGGCAAAACCGTGAGGTCTTGTGTGCCAAAGTGGATAATATCATGCTAGCGGGTGGTCTGGGCTGTTACATGCACCGTCCTCAGTACATGCAAAGATGTGCAAGTGGGTCCGGAATCGCCACTCTCAATGGCCTAAGGATGGTGTGACAGGGGCCCCATGTCCACCTCTTGATCGCTTTCTTGCCAAAATTGGGTGTGGACTCTGGAGAGTCGGACTCCTCCAAGGATGGGATAGACAACTAAGGTGTGTGCGGTGATGTTGATGATGTTAGAATCGCCGGTTAGCTACCATCTTAGGAGCTTGCTTTGTTCTCTCTTGGCGACCTTCCATGGTGGGGTGTCTCCCACCTAGCACTTTTCTTTAACGTCCTTAAGTTGGATGGTCAATGAGCTCTTGTTATGGTGGTCTATGCTTTCATTCCTTCTTGAGTCTCCACCGATGTCTGGCCTTCAAAAGTTTTGTGGGATCCAAAGTGAGGTCAACCAATTCTTCAAGAACTTCTTCTTGGTGATCCTTATGATTCTGTGTGGATAGCTCAATTCTTAAATTCCCATTGAGATACCCTGCCACACCTTGGAGTCCACTCATCTTTTCCTTGCACCATGCTTGGACTTCAAGTGTTAATTTGGCTTCTTTGATGGACCTTGAATCTCTTTGCCACTCAAAATTCTCTTGCTCACCATCTAGCACTCCAAGAAGAGCTTGAAGTTGAGAATCCGTTTCCAAGATAGCATATTAATGTGGGCCTACGAAGCTCCTTGGTGAAATTTTCACCCACTCAATTTTCTCATGCATGAGTACCTTCACTTCTTGGTGTTTTGACTCTTCTTCATCAACATGTTGTAGATTTTCCTCATCCACCGTCTCTAACTCTTTCTCATCATCAATCAAATCAAATTTGGGGGGTGGGGTAAGGTCCACTTCAACATTTTGTAGCCACCCTTCATCAACCTCCTCTAAGCCTTCTTCATTATCAAACACATCAAATTTAGGAGGTTAGGTGAAGTCTACATTAGCGTTCACTTCTTCCGGCTCAATTACCTCATCTTTCTCCAAGAAGGCAGACTTCGATAGGAGAGAGAAATATTTCAACTCCTCATTAGAGTCTTCTTGTAATAGTGGAGGTGGTGGGAAATCCACATCATAGTCACAAGTCTTCCCCATACTTAGACCTTTACTCATACTCATCTCATGAGGAGTCTCATGGTGGACCTCAATCAAATCACACCGGAAGATAGAATGGTCCACCAATAGATGCTTCATAGTCTCATCCAAATTGAAGCTCACGGTTCTACCATCAATTTGAAAAGAGTAAGTGCCCGAAAATGCATCAAGCTTAAACCTAGAAGTCTTCAAGAAAGGCCTCTCTAATAGAATGGATGACGGCTTCCCGGAGTCATTAGGAGGCATCTCTAGAATGTAAAAATCAATCAGGAAGGTCAATCCCTTGATGCTCACTAAGACATCCTCAGCAATACCGGCCACAGATATAATGCTTATGTCGGCAAAAATAAAATGAGCTACCGATCTTTTCAATGGTGGAAGGTCCAATTCATTATAAACAGACAAAGGAATAATACTTACACAAGCACCAAGATCACACATACAATCGACAAATTCAACATCATCTATAGTGCAAAAAACTAAGCAAGGATTGGGATCACCACATTTCTTCGGTATAGCACCCATCAAAGTAGAAAATTGAGCTACCCAAAGGAATAGTTTCTAATTCATTCATCTTTTCCTTATTCATGCACAAATCTTTTAGAAACTTAGCATACTTAGGAACTTGGCGAATAGCATAAAAAAGGGAAATGGTTACCTCAACGTTTTTGAAGATATCCACTATCTTGGGATCTAGCGCCACTTGCATTTTAGCTCTTTTCCAAAGTGGGAAATGGGATTGGCATGGGCTCTTTCAAGACATATTCCTTGGAGCCACTTTCTCTAGCTTGGGTAACTTCCTCTCTAACAACTTTTTGTACCTCCTCCTCATCTTTTACATCCTCTACCTCAACGATGTCTTCATCAATAGTAGCCTCTTTCGCCTTTGATTCCTTGGAGCTCCTCTCTTGTAGTATAGTGCCAGACCGCAAGGAGATAGAATTAATGCTACCATTTGGGTTGGGCAATGGTTGAGAGGGAAGTGAACCTGAGCTTGAGGTTAGAAGGTGCTTTGGTTATTGTTGGAGGGTAAAGGTAAGCGGGATATAAGCTCTTGGAGGGTAGAGGTGAGCGTCGTTTGAAGCTCTCTTTTCCCTTGAAGAATAATGCGAAGGGTATCATCCGTTGGAGCTTGATTGGAGGAAGAAGAAGGGTAGGTGATTTGAGGGACTTGTGGTTGGGTGATTTGAGGCACTTGAGCTTGCCTTTGGTGAGGTGGTTGATATCTCTGACCTTGGTTTTGTGGTTGGAAGGATTGGTTTTGTTGGTTATGGTATGGTTGAAAGTTGTTGTTCCCTCTTTTATTTGCACCATCTCTCCACCCTTGGTTTGAGTTCTCTTGCCAACCTTGGTTTTGCCACCCTTGGTTATAATTACCCCCTTGTTGATAAGGGCCTTGATTTGGATGGTTGAAGTAAGCATTGGTGGCCGCCAAAGTGTTGTCCCCTTGGTGTTGTTGACATTCATCGGTATAATAAGAGTTGCAAGCACAAATTCCACACACTCTTTAAGGAGCTACCATTTGGTATTGTTGTTGTGGAGGAAGTTGTTGTTGATTAAAATGGATTTGCTTGAGAATGGTGGTCATCTCCCCTAAGGTCTTGGTGAAGGCGAACTCATTAGAGGAAACTTCATTGATGGCCCTTGGATGATTATTTCTTTGCCTTGCATATTGGGTAGATTCGGCTAGATCGGAATGAGTTGCCATGCTTCCTCCGCTGTTTTGCGCTTCGTTAAAGAGCAATTACTCGAAGCATCCAAAAGGATCATATCTTGAGGCTTCATGCCTTGGAAAAAGTAACTAATCAACACCAAATTGTCAGTCATGTGATGAGGGCATGAATCAAGGAGTTTTCTAAAGCGTTCCGAATACTCATAGAGAATTTTTGAGTCACCTTGAATGATACATGAGATCTCTTTTCTCAATCTATCCGTCACCTTCGATAGAAAGAAATTATCCAAAAATTCCCTTCTAAGAAAATTCCAATTAGTGACAACCTCCTTGAATTGGGTATAGAACCATTCTTTAGCTCTTCCCTCAAGAGAGAATGGGAAGTCATATAACCAAATAGCAACCTCATCCGCACCATACCGCCTAGTAGTTGAACAAGCCGCTTGAAAGTCTCTAAGGTGCTTGATAGGATCTTGAGCAGATAGACCATGGAACTTAGGAAGTAGATTAATCAACCCGGTCTTTAGCTCAAAATCGGCATTCAAATTCAGATGACGCACTTGAAATGGTTGGAGAGTGAAATCCAGAGCTCCCACCTCCTTGAGAGTAATTCTTCTAGGAGCGGTGATGAAGAGATTATCGTCGGTTAGGAATTTCACATAAATAATCTCTTCGAAGTATAATTCCTAACTAACAAACAATCCTCAATCAAAGTTTAATTTTGGTTGTCACAAGTGCAAACCAATAAAAATACCGAGAGTATTAGATCTCCGGTCGTCTCTCAAAGGAATTGCAGTGAGGTATGCATGTTATCGGTTATGAGGTTCAAGGGGTGGTTTGCAAATAAGGAGACAAGAAATTAAATGACAAGAAAATAAATCAAACAACTAAAGATAACAAATACTAAAAAGAGGCATTCATGGAAAGGATTGAGAATCAAGGCTTTCTATCATAGTCATTAATCATAATACAATAATTAACAAAAGCTAATCCTATTTTGTCATCTCCAACATCGGAAGAAGGTATAGTGTTATCTTCACATTAAGAGAAAGTCAAATAGGACTAGTTAATCCCAATCCATAAGTAATGTTACTGGAAGTAAGACTAACTAATCACTCTAGATCACCAATCTAAATTGGGTATTAATGACTCAAGATTGCCCAATTTCTCTTTCCAAGCTAAGAATGCTCGAAAACTACTCTGAAGTCCAACCAAGAATTTTGTCAAACACTTAGAAGGCATAAAAGGAAAGCATAGTAAAATGGCAAGAATAATAAAATCTAACAACTACCCAATGCAAGAAGTTAACAATAACAACTAAAGAAAGCAACATTAAACATGAAATACCTCAAATTACATTAAAGAAAATTAAATTCAACAAAGAGTTCATAAACATAAAAGTGGTTAAAAGGAAAATTAACACTATAAACAAAGAGAATAAAGATGTAGGAACAAGAAATTGCAAAGAAAACTAGATGAAAATAAGAATTAAATCCAAGATCTAAGAGAGATTAACCTAATTCTAACCTAATTCTAGAGAGAAGAGGGAGCTTCTCTCCCTAGAAAACTACGTAAAGCATGATCCTAAGCTAATCTAATTGCTCGCCCCTTTCTCCTTCTTGATTTCTGCCTCAAATACTTCAGAAAATGAGTTGGATTTGGGCCTGAATGGCTCAGAAATCACCCGCAGCGTATTGCCTTTAATGAGATCAAGTCCCACTTGTCATGCGTACGCATGGGTCACGCGTACGTGTCATCTGGCAACTTTTCTTATCACGCGTACGCGTTGCCTTGACGAGTTTCTTTTTCACGCGTATGCGTCGGTCACGCTTACACGTTGCCTTGAAAATTCCCTCCTTACGCGTACCCGTGGATGACACGTGTGCGTGGCCTTGAATCCTCCAAATGCTCATTTCTTCATGAATTTTCCACTTTGCATGCTTTTCTCTTTACTTCTTCCATCCTATCCTTGCCTTATAAACCTGAAATCACTCAACAAAGATATCAAGGCATCGAATGGGATTAAAGTGAATTAAAATTGGCAAGTTAAAGGCCCAAAAAGAATATTTTTAACCATTAAGAACAATTTGGAGAAATTCATGAAACCATGCAATTTCATTGAATAAATTTGAGATAAGTTGATAAAATCTCCTAAATTCAACACAAGATAAACCACAAAATTGGGATTTATCAAGCGGCCATAGTATTGGTACCTAAATCAATGGAAGCGATATTAATAGTATCAATGGAAGAGTAGATAGTTCCTTCCTCAAATGTCGCTTCGGATTCAACCTCAGATAAGGTTGGTGAATTGGCGGAAACCCCTTCACCACCTCTAAATGCTAATCGACGCCGAGCTTGCCTAATGTGAGATAAAGTCCTTTCAATTTCTGGATCAAATGAAGCTAAGCTCGGATCCGGTAGTGAACATGTCATTCAAGAAAAGAAACATAGAGCTCATGACAACTAAATATACTAAGCAAGTAACTACTGAATGCTACTAAAGATGAATCCTAACTAATAACCAAACTAGCAAACAATCAAGGGAAGTGCAAATATTTACATATGAACATATTTATACCAACCAATAACATGGCACACATATGCAACTCCTCGACAACGGTGCCAAAACATGACGAGAAGATTAGTGTTAGTCTTGAATTTGCTAATAGAATCTCGTTGTAAGCATAGCCTAAACCAATAATTAATCCTCAAGTCAAAGTTAGAAAATGTGTCACAACAATAAAATCAATAACTGGGAGTAGAATCCCGGGTCATTTTCCCTAGAAGTTGACATAAGATGCACATCATTGATTAGGGGTTTATTAGGGATGTTTGGAGTTGAAGGCAAGAGAAGCAAACAACTAGAAATCAATACAATGAACAACTAGCAATCAAAATAAGGAAGCTAAAAGATCAAGCTAAGAAGGATGAATAACAATCAATCAATGTAAAAACCTTGGCTAGGTGTGAGAATTAAAATTCCTATCCTCATTACCATCATCAATTGTGACAAGAATTGTCCATTGCTCCTACTTAGTTAACCTCTAACAATGACTCTAATCCACATATCCTAGTCAAATCCTAGTGAAAGACTAGCTTTGGTGTAATTCAAGTCAACTAGCAACTTCCAATTATCAATCAACAAAAGGCTTTGATAATTCAAGAGTCTCCAATTGCTCAACCCCCAAGCCAACAGTAAAAATCTACTCCATAGCCATACGTGACATTTCCTCAAACACTTGGTGAGAAAGAGTAAAAGACATTATAAAATTGAGAAAGCATTTCAAATTAAAGCTATCCACTATAAAAAACTAACCATAACAAAGCAATTAACAACAATGAACATGAAATTCCTCAATGCATTAATAGAAATAAATCTTAACAAGATCCAAATTCAAGATCCAAAATAACTAGAATGACAAGAACACTAAATGAAATTAGCGGAAGGAAACTGCAAATTAAAGCAATCTAAAATTGGAATTAACATAGATCTAACCAAAGGATCCAAGTGAAATTGAATTAAGAACACTAAAACCTAGAGAGAAGTGAGAGTTTCTTGACGAGCGGATATTTTATTCGCTTTTTGGCATCATTTTCATTTAGTTTTTAGCATGTTTTGTTTAAATTTTATTAATTTTTCATAGGTTTTAGTGTAAAATTCACATTTTTGAATTCTAATTAGAGTTTGTGTGTTTTTATGCAATTTCAGGTATTTTCTGGCTGAAATTGAGGAGCTAGAGCATAAGTCTGATTCAGAGACAGAGAAAGCACTGCAGATGCTTTCCAGATCTGACCTCCTTGCACTCAAAAGAGCTTTTTTCGTGCTACAAAAGTCAAAATGGAGCTTTCTCAATGGCTATGGAAAGCTAACATTTAGAGCTTTCCAGTAATATACTTTGCTTCAAAATTAAAGGCCCAAAACTGGCGTCCAACGCCAGCCTCCTACCCTATTCTAGCATCAAGCGCCCAAAGGAGAAGTGACCAGCGTCCAATGCCCAAGAAAGACCCCTAGCTAGCGTTCAATGCCCTAGAGGCCTCCTAGCACGTGGATCTCAATCAAGCTCAGCCCAAACACTCACCAACTGGGCCCCGGAAGTAAATTTTAGCACTAAAAGACTATTTTACCCTTCTTAATGTAATCCTTAGTCATTAGTTTAGTATTTAAAGACTTTTACACCTCTCATTAAGGGGGAGGACGCACACTTTACACCTTTATCATTGTATTTTCTATCAGTATGAGTTTCTAAACCTCCTAGGTTGAGGGGAGGTGCCTTGCTAAGTTTTATGGATTAATAAAAGTATTATTGTTTCTTTTCAATTGGTGTTTGATTCTCTATTCTAAGATGTATCTTCGTTCTTCATTCTAAGACTGCGTGCCTGACAACCACCCGTGTTCTTCTTGGGTTTGTGTGACTACGTAACTGGAAAGAATTGAACCACCAGCTTGATTATACATCTGTTACACGGCTAATCCACGACTTCGTTGGGACTTCTCGAAACATCAGTTCAGCCGAGGTATGGGGAGATTAGAGTCTTTGTGGTAGAGGCTAGAACCCAAAGGCGCAACATTCTTTGATCTGGAAGATTTCACCTTGTCTTTGGCATTTTGAGTAGGAACATTAAGGAGAATGGACTGCAAGAGCTTCACCCTCAATCAGAATGGATCCACACTAACCCTTGGGTTCAGATCTGGAGGAGCATTGGCGACCTCTTAGCTGGTGTCAATCACATACAACTTGCCATAGAAGAAATCATTCATATCATTATAAACAGTAAGACCAGAATTAATCCAGAAGAACAAAGCATCTCCAAGCCTTAACCATCTTCTTATCATTATAAACATATCAACCTAGTAAAGATCTCTTTATTCCTTTTATGCTTTTAACCAAATCCAACAACTCCGCAATCTGCCGTACTAAGATCTGCAAGAAAACCATAGCTTGCTTCAAATCACAATCCTCATGGGATCGACCCTGACTCACTTAGGTATTTCTTGGACGACCCAGTGCACTTGCTGGTTCAGTGTACGAAGTATAGGGATTCGTGCGCACCAAGTTTTTAGTGCCGTTGCTGGGGATTGTTTGAGTTTGGACAACTGAAGGATTATCTTGTTGCTTAGATTAGGTATTGTCTTTAACTTTGTTAGCATCTTTTATTTTATTTATTTTCTTTTTCTTTTTTTTTTCAAAAAATAAAAAAAATTTTCAAATTTTTTTTTCAAAAAACCTTTAATTTTCTTTATTAATCTTTATCTTTGGTTTGAGTCTTTTGTTTTTGTTCTTGTTGAATTTTTGAATTTCTTTGAGTCTTTTTCCAAAAATTTTCAAAAATAGTCTCCTTTGTTTGATTCTTGTGTCAATCTTTAAGTTTGGTGTCTTCTTGTGTCTTTTCTTTATAATTTTCGAAAATGTATGTTTGTGGTTTTCAAGATTTTTAAGTTTGGTGTCCTTTGCATGTTCTTGTTTTCTTTGAATTCTTTGAGTTTTGTTCCTGGTGTTCTTCTTGATCTTCAAAGTGTTCCTGTATTTCTTCTTGTTTTGATCTTAAAATTTTTAAGTTTGGTCTCTCTTTGTGTTTTTCTTCTTAATTTTCGCACACTAGGTGTTCTTAGATCTAAAAATTTTAAGTTTGGTGAATTTTGTGTGTTTTTCTCTTTCTTCATTAAATTCATAAATAAAAAATATCTTTTCTATCTTTATTTTAATTAATTTTCAAAAGTTTCAAATAAATTTCAAATTATTATCTTATCTTATCTTAGTTTTAAATTTCAAAATTCAAATCTTTTCAAAATCAAATCTATTAAAAAATCATATCTTTTTCAAATTCTTATCTTATCATTTTATCTTTCTTTAAAATTCAAAAATATTTTCTTATCTTATTTCAAATTCAAATTTTAAAATTCAATTTCAAAATTCAAATCTTTTCAAAATCAAATCTATTAAAAAATCGTATCTTTTTCAAATTCTTATCTTATCATTTTATCTTTCTTTAAAATTCAAAAATATTTTCTTATCTTATTTCAAATTCAAATTTTAAAATTCAATTTCAAAATTCAAATCTTTTCAAAATCAAATCTATTAAAAAATCGTATCTTTTTCAAATTCTTATCTTATCATTTTATCTTTCTTTAAAATTCAAAAATATTTTCTTATCTTATTTCAAATTCAAATTTTAAAATTCAATTTCAAAATTCAAATCTTTTCAAAATCAAATCTATTAAAAAATCGTATCTTTTTCAAATTCTTATCTTATCATTTTATCTTTCTTTAAAATTCAAAAATATTTTCTTATCTTATTTCAAATTCAAATTTTAAAATTCAATTTCAAAATTCAAATCTTTTCAAAATCAAATCTATTAAAAAATCGTATCTTTTTCAAATTCTTATCTTATCATTTTATCTTTCTTTAAAATTCAAAAATATTTTCTTATCTTATTTCAAATTCAAATTTTAAAATTCAATTTCAAAATTCAAATCTTTTCAAAATCAAATCTATTAAAAAATCGTATCTTTTTCAAATTCTTATCTTATCATTTTATCTTTCTTTAAAATTCAAAAATATTT
This sequence comes from Arachis ipaensis, assembly GCF_000816755.2. Lineage (NCBI taxonomy): Eukaryota > Viridiplantae > Streptophyta > Magnoliopsida > Fabales > Fabaceae > Arachis > Arachis ipaensis. The sequence goes on along the minus strand of NC_029794.2, from coordinate 72,107,949 downwards.
TCTTATCTTATTTCAAATTCAAATTTTAAAATTCAATTTCAAAATTCAAATCTTTTCAAAATCAAATCTATTAAAAAATCGTATCTTTTTCAAATTCTTATCTTATCATTTTATCTTTCTTTAAAATTCAAAAATATTTTCTTATCTTATTTCAAATTCAAATTTTAAAATTCAATTTCAAAATTCAAATCTTTTCAAAATCAAATCTATTAAAAAATCGTATCTTTTTCAAATTCTTATCTTATCATTTTATCTTTCTTTAAAATTCAAAAATATTGTCTTATCTTATTTCAAATTCAAATTTTAAAATTCAATTTCAAAATTCAAAATTTAAATTTCAAATTTCAAAATCAAACCTTTTCAAAAAATCAAATCTTTTTCAAATCTTTATCTTATCTTGTTTCAAATTTAAAATTCAAAATTTAAAATTTTAAAATTTAAAATTTTAAAATTCAAATTTCAAATTTCAAAATTCAATTTCAAAATTCAAAATTTAAATTTCAAATTTCAAATTTTAAATTCAAATATTTTCTAATCTTCTATCTTATCTTGTTTTCAAATCTTTTCTTAATTAGTTACTTGTTTTCTCTCCTTTTTCAAAACTTCCTAACTAATTCTTCTCTCTCCTATGTTCAAAAATTCTCTTCTATCTCCCTTTTCTATTTTTGAAAATTTATCAATTAGTTTTCAAATATTTTTAAGAGTAAAGTATCGTTTTTGTCCCAACGTTTGGGGTAAATCCTATTTGTGTCTCTAACATTTAAATCGTCCTTTTTGTATCCCTAACGTTTGTAAATGTGATTCAATGTTATCCTAATTAGTTTCTTAAAAGATATTTTAATTCTTGTTTATCTTTTTACTTCTAATTTTTGAATTCTCTACTCTTCATAGTGGAATTCTTCTTCTCATTCTTCTATCTTCATTATTCTTTCCTTTCTTCATCACATGTCACAGGGAGTCCTCTGTTCTTGAACATAGATCTCCCATTCTCCTTCTTTTTTGGTTTTTTTTTTCTTGTTTATGACCAGAAACAGGGATAAAGAGCCTCTCTTTAATCTTGATCCTGAACCTGAGAGGACTTTAAGGGGAGCTTACAACAAATTAAAGCACAACACTCCGGAAGAAACCTTTCAAAAAACTTCGAACAAGAAGGTGAAGACATGGCAGCCGAGCCTAATCATAAAGGAGAGGCAAGAAAGGTTCTTGGTGACTTTACCATGCCTACCTCTGACTTTTATGGCAGAAGCATCTCTGTACCTACCATTGGAGCTAACAACTTTGAGCTTAAGCCTCAATTAGTCTATTTTCTGCAATAGAATTGCAAGTTCCATGGACTTCCACTGGAAGATCCACGTCAATTCCTGTCAAAATTCTTGCAAATCTGTGATACTGTTAAGACTAATGGAGTGGATCCTGAGATCTACAAACTTATGCTGTTTCCCTTTGCTGTTAGAGACAGAGCTAAGATATGGTTAGATTCTCAACCTGAAGAGAGCCTAGACTCTTGGGAAAAGCTGGTCAATGCTTTCTTGGCTAAATTCTTTCCTCCTTAAAGGATGAGCAAAATCAGAGTGAAAGTTCAAACCTTCATACAAAAAGAAGGTGAATCCCTCTATGAAGCTTGGGAAAGATACAAGTAACTGATCAGGAGGTGTCCTCCTGACATGCTATTAGAATGGTCTATCCTAGAAAATTTCTATCATGGTCTGTCTGAGATGTCCAAAATGTCATTGGACAGCTCTGCAGGTGGATCACTCTACTTAAAGAAAATGCCTGCAAAAGCTAGAGAACTTATTGAGATGGTTGCAAATAACCAATTCATGTACACTTCTGAGAGAAATTCTGTGAACAATGGGACCTCTCAAAAGAAAGGAGTTCTTGAAGTTGAGACTCTGAATGCCATATTGGCTCAGAACAAGATCTTAACCCAGTAGGTCAATATGATCTCTCAACATTTGACTGGAATGCAAGCTGCAGCTGGCCGCACTCAGGAAGCTTCTTCTGAAGTAGAAGCTTATGATCCTGATCAACCCACCACGGAGGAGGTGAATTACATGGGAGAACCCCATGGAAACACCTACAACCCTTCATGGAGGAATCATCCTAACCTTTCATGAAAGGATCAACAGAAGCCTTAGCAAGGCTTCAATAATAATCAAGGTGGAAGGAACTAGAATAGGTTCAACAACAGGCCACCATTCCCATATTCTCAAGGGAATATGGAGACTCCTAAACAAAGCCTTTCAGACTTAGCCATTCTAGTCTCCAGCCTCTCTAAAACCACTCATAGTTTCATAATTGAAACAAGATCTTCCATCAGAAAATTTGGAGGTACAGATTGGTCAACTGAGCAAGAGAATCCCTGAGACTCTTCCTGAAACTCTTCCTAGTAACACTGAAGTAAATCCAAAAGAAGAGTGCAAGGCCATCACCACTGAAGATGTGGCCGAATCTGGAGAGAATGGGATGGCATTGAACGCCAGTGAGGAAGACCTCACTGCGCGTTCAACGCCCAAACTGGCCAAGACCTTGGTGCTGAATGCTAGTGAGGAATCCCTCACTGGGCGTTCAATGCCCAAACAGGCAGGGACTCTGGCATTGAATGCCAGCAAGGACAGCCTTGCTGGGCGTTCAACACCCAACTTGGTAAGGAACCTGGAGTTTAACACCAGTGAAGGGGTGCATGATGGGCTTTCAATGCCCAAAGAGCCACAAGAGCTGGCATTGAACGCCAGTAATGGCACACATCCCAAATGTTCAATTCCCACTCAAGAAAGCCCTATCCATGAACTAAAGGAATCCAAGGCTCTTATAGAGACTATAGAGGTTCCCTTGCATGCACTCTTGCAGTGCATAAGTTCTGGTGAATACTCACTCTCTGATGAGGATGAGGACACTAGGGAAGAGCAAGTTACTTGATACCTAGGAGCTCTTATGAAGCTGAATGCCATGTTGTTTGGTACAAAGCCTTTGGAGGAAGAACCTCCAGTGCTTTCCAAAGAACTCAATGCTTTGGTTCAGCAAGTTCTGATGAATAGTCATCCTCTGATGAGGATGATAACACTAGGGAAGAGCAAGTTGCTTGCTACCTAGGAGCCCTTATGAAGCTGTATGCCAAGTTATTTGGAACAAAGCCTCTGGAGGAAGAACCTCCACTACTTACCAAAGAACTCTATGCTTTGGTTCAGCAGAAGCTACCTCAGAAGCTTCCAGATCTTGGATGCTTCCTAATTCCTTGCACCATAGGCACTATGACCTTTGAGAAGGATCTGTGTGACCTAGGGTCAAGTTGGGAATCTTTGAGGTACAAGCTGCAAATATCTCACTAGAGATGGCAGACAAATCAGTGAAGAAAGCATATGGCTCAGTAGAGGATGTATTGGTTTACATCCCTGCAAACTTCATTATCTTAGATACTGGGGAAGCTGAGAATGAATCCATCATCCTTGGAAGACCTTTCCTAGCCACTGCCAATGCCATCATTAATGAAGCTAAGGGAGAAATGATTCTAAAACTAGGGAAGGATCACATCTTGTTCAAGATGCCTTACCCCAATTCTCCCTCTGAAAATAGAGAGATAATTGTGCAACACTTAGTGTTCCAACCATCTCTTTCAGTGCAAAGCTATACTAAGCCCCCAGACATCAATTCTAAGTTTGGGGTTGGGCAGCCATTAACAAACACTAAAAACAAAGGTACTAGGAAGAAAGTACCTAAAGGCTGGAGGGACAAAAAATTCTTCACTGAAGGCCTCTCACTTGGCATGAGAGTTGTCTTCACCAGGAAACCAGTCATACCACATACAGTGAGTCGTGTCCTGTCTCTAGAGCATGAGGAGCTCATTCATGACAAGACAGGAAGAAAGTTCACTGTAGAGGGCGAAATTCTGAGCCCATATCAATCTTCGTAAGGAGCTAACAGTCAAGCTAGTGACGTTAAAGGAGTGCTTGTTGGGAGGCAATGATGACAAGTCATCTTATGCTAGCTTTTCAAGCATTTTTCACTTGTTTCATTAGGTTTTATGCACTTTCTTGCACTATAAGTAAGTGATTTGGAGTGAATTTTCATGGTTATGTTAAATCAATTAACCATTATTTAATTAACACAAAATCATAAGGTTTAAGCTAGAATTAGTTGATTTTATGAATGATTTAGAAACCTTGTGAATTTGGTGATACTTTGATATGTTTGTTTGGTTGCTTGTAGGTGAAGAAATGGTGAAGAAAAGAAAGAACCATGAAAGCATCCCTTATCAAAGTGTGGCCTATAATATTAAAGCGTGGCACTCAGCCAAAGGAGCAAGGGCCAGCGCTCAAAAAGTGAGCGTAGCATTGAAAGAGCGAACGCTAGTTGGGAGCACCAAGGCACATCAAGCAAGAGAAGCAAGGGCGCTACGTTGAGTGTCCCAACTGAGTGCTACAAGGAAACTTAACTAGCAAGGCCAGCGCTCAAATCAAAGGAGCGCTACGTTAACTCTTTCAACATTTTCGTGGCCCATTTAAAGAAAAACAAGGCGCGACACTCCTAAAATGAGGAAGCCAAGGTTCGAAAGGGGAATGATAAACCCATATTTTATGATATATTTTGTGCCTAATTTAAGTGATTTATTCAGTCCTTCACTCACTTATTCATGTTAATTGCATGATTTTACTTTCCCTTCTTGGTTATGTGATATATGTGAAATACATGTTTCCTATGCTTTAAAAATAATTATTTTAATTACTTTTTTTTACCATTCGATGTCGTGATTTGTGTGTTAAGTAGTTTCAGATATTCTAAAGACAGGAATGACTTAAAGGATGGAAAGGAAACATACAAAAATGGAAGGAAAGCACAAAATGGAGTTTTTGAAGAAACTGTCAGCGACGCGAACGCGTGAATGACGCAAACGCGCGCCTTGAGTAGAACGCAGATGACGCGGACGCATGACCGAAGCGAACGCGTGATAAGGAAAACTCCAAATGACACGACCAAGTGACCCACGCGGACGCGTGACAGAGGCTACGCACTAAAAATTACAGAAAATGCTCCCAGTGATTTCTGAAGCCTTTTTTGGCCAGATCCAAGTACAGAAAGCACATATTAGAAGTTATAAAGTGGAGGAATGCATCCATCCAGGGGGAGTCTCCAATTATTCACTTTTCATGATTTAGATGTAGTTTTTAGAGAGAGGTTCTCTCCTCTCTCTCTTAGGATTATGATTTTGGATTTTTCTTGCTTTCATGATTGCCCCTTTTTATCAGGTTCAACATTCCTTTTAATTATTTTTTTTCTCAATTTAATTTATGAACTTTCCTATGTTACAGATAATTCTCTTAATTAATGTTATTTGAAGTATTTCAGTTTATTATTTCTCTCTTTTATTTATGTTACTGTTGCTTCCAATCTGAAGACATTTTTATTCCAGTAGATTTACTTTTTCCCTTTTGGCCTTGGTTAAGAAATCAGTAACTCAGGAGTTATCAAACTCACGTGATTGATAATTGTTATCTTTGCTAATTGAATTGAACTTCAATAATTCCAGTCCTTTCTTAGGAATTGACTAGGACTTGAAGATCAGTCTAATTAATCCACTTGATCTTCCTTTGCTTTAGTAAAGGCTAACTAAGTGGGATTAAGATTCAATACTCATCTCCATTGATAAGGATAACTAGGATAGGACTTCCAATTTCTCATACTTTGCCAAAAGTCTGTTTTACAGTTATTTATTTATTTTACTTGTCATTCAATTTACTTGCTCTTTACTTACAAAACCCCCCAATTTACAATCTTCATAACCAATAATAAGAACATACTTCCCTGCAGTTCCTTGAGAAGACGACTCGAGGTTTAAATACTTCGGTTATCAATTTATTTAGGGGTTTGTTATCTGTGACAACCAAAACGTTTGTACGAAGGGATTTCTGTTGGTTTAGAAACTATATCTACAACGCGACTATATTTGTGAAACTCTTTACCGATAGAAAATCCGATCGTCAAAATAGCGCCGTTGCGGGGGAACTGCAAACGTGTGCCTTATTATTGGTTATTGTAAATATTTTATTTTGCCTGTTTATCTATTTTTATTTTTGCTTTTTAATTTTTATTAGCTACTATGAATTCTCACCCCTCTCGCTTTGAGTTTGGTTTTAATATTGTTGAAAGGAGTGAAAGCTATAACAGGAATATGCATCAAGGTCGGAGAGATCAAAGATGGATGGAGCCAAGAGGATTTGATCAACCCTTTAGGCAACAACACCCTCCAGGATATCATGGACAAAGGCCATTCTACAATGCATACCAAGCTGACAGATATGGTGGACAACCTTCTAACTACCAACAAGCTCCACCCTGTGCCTATAGACCACCCTCTCAACGTAGCTTTGAACTGCCACACTCACAAGTGGCTTTTCACCATTCTCCACCATATGATCCTTATTTACCCCAATCCCAATCCGATTACTCCCAAACACCACCACTTCCCTATGTACCATGTCCAAATCCATCACCTCCAGAATCACAGGTTCGCCTCAAGGAAACAGTAGATCAACTTCAAACAACCCTTCATCAACTGGAGCAAGCAATAAGTTAATTATCTTCTAGACGTTCGAACATTCAAGAACCATCCACAACCCCATGTGGACAATCTAATGAAGAGCGTAGCATGAAGGAGATACTAGAAACTCCAGTGGACAAAATAGAGCATGACTTTGTACTGGAACAAGTAGAGGAAGCTGTCATTATAGAAGAAGAAGAGTTGGTTGAAGACTTAGGAGATGCTGAACTTCCATGAAAATCCAGAATTGTGGAGAATTCTATCAAGGATGTTACAATTGATGCTAAGGAGAATAGTGCACAACCCCCAAGGCAAGTCTTCTATGAAGAACTAGACGGAATAATCCAAGAAGCAAGTTTTCTTGATGATGATAGTCACAAGTCAAGTTCTCCTAGTAATGAACTTGCATCCGCAAGTGAATTCTCTGAGATTGAAGAACCTTATCCAAGTGAATATGAAGAAGATGCGGAGGTAGATTTCTCTCAACCTCCAGCTTATGACTTAGGTGATGCGGAAGACATTGAAGACTTTGATTAGGACACAGATGCATGCGAAGAAGTTTGCAAAGAAGTGGAGGAATTTACAGAAGATCACAAGGGAGTAGAGCTTACAGAACCACTGGAAACACATATCCCAAGGCCATTACCACCTAATACAAGCTTCAAGTGGGTACAATCCTTAACCTTTATCTTTACTTTTCCACTTGAATATGGTTTGCTTGAAACAGATGGCCAGCTTAGAGCTCTCTGCGGCTTTAAGAGTAAGAGGGAAATGGCTCGCACTCAGAGCTGGTGCACAAGGTTCAGTAAGGTTCCACGCTCCAAATCGAAGTGCACGGATTGGCATCATGTTCAATCAAATGGATCTCGGAAAACGTTTGGTTATCTTGGTGAGAATCTAATTTCTAAACCGCCCGAATGGAAAAATATAGATCAAGACGAAGGCGGATTTAAAAGCAAAGTTTGGGATGCGGGAATCTATTCTGACATTCGTCACCACGGGAGCTTGAGAATCTCTTTGAAGCTGCTCAGAAGCTTTACATGCCTAGTTTGGGACCCCGGAGGCTGTTAGCATTCCAAGCATTGGTGGAGATTTCTGGATGAATTTAAGCATAAGCCACCATAACAGGAAGCTCATCCAATGTCCAACATAAGGACTTTAACTAAAAGTGCTAGGTGGGAGACAACCCACCATGGTATGGTCGTTTTTTTTTTCAGTTTTATTTCATGTTATTTATTTTTATTCTTTTTTCAATTGAACCTGAATATTATTTATTAGCATTGCATACTGCATAATTGCATAATTCCATAAAAAAAGGGGTGTGTGACCCAACCGCATTGCTCATGCGATCGCGTCAGTTGCGAAAACCACCTCCCACGCGTCCGCGTCATTCACGCAGTCACGTGATCCAGGAATCGGCATAAAGATCCAACGCCCAGAAAGTTGGGCTAGAATCATGCCACTGTTGTGCGTTTCGCACAAAACGACCCACGCGGTCGCGCCCCTGACGCGATCGCGTCACTTGCACAACACCCATCCCACGCGAAAGTGTGAGCGACGCGTTCGCATCGCGCAGATATCATGACACCCCAGTGGAGACAGAGAGTTGCGCTGAAACGACGCTGGAATTATGCGTTTAGCACAATTTCCGGCGACGCGATCGCATGCGTCGCGAGATCGCGTCATTCATCCTTTTACCCATTCCATGCGATCGCGCCACCCACGCGATCGCGTCAACCCCCATTCCACCCCAGCCACGCGACCGCATGCCCACGCGATCGCATGGATTCAAATTCATTAACCCCCCAGTGACGCGAAACCACCCCCCTCCACCACCGCTGCTCCCTCCGCCGCACAGCCACCGCCACCGCGCTATCACAGCCGCGCCTCCCACCACCACCCTCACCCCCTCCCATCCTTTCCTCTTAACCCCTACCCCTCCCATTACCCCTATCCGAACCCCCTACCACCGGACAGCCACCACTGCCGCGCCAACCGCATCAGTCCCCACCACCACCACCCCCTACCATCTCTCAGTCCCTTAGCTTAGTTCATACGCCAACCAGTTTCTGCCAAATGCCGCTCTTTCAATTCGTAGTTAATTGCATATTTTTTCCGTTTACGTTCAACATTAGGCTAGTTAGATATGCATGTTTGTAGTGGATTCTAGGTTGTTAGATAGCCTAGGATGTGGTTAGTGGATTTAGGCCTGTTTAATTGCGCTGTTCTTGCTACTTGTTTTATAATTTTCGCAATTCTGCTGTTGCTGTGATCTAAGTATTGTTCATATGATGTTCTTACTGTTCATGCTGCTATTGCGACTGCTCTTTCCTATTCATATTCTTTATATCTATTTGCAGTTTATTTTTGTTTATATGAACCATTCTGCTTGCTGTTTATTTTCCGGGAACATCCAATTTTAGCTGGAATGCTGCCCAATTTTCTATAAATCGTTTTGATTCTCATTCATGTCTTGGTTTTGGCATTTTCAATTTTGCTTTCTTTAGCTTTCACCAAACCAATTCATGAATGTACGGGCCAGCATTCTTATTCCTTTTGTTTTCCCGGTTTATAAATCACATTATTGATGATTTGATTTCAAATTTTCATTATTAGTATATCTATATGAATCATCAACACCTTGATTTCCGTGATTAAATATGAGTTGTCTGTTGCTTCAAATTGTGATATTCTTATTACTTAGAAACCAATCATCATGCCGCTTACCTTAACTTTCTTTTTACTAACTCACTGATTTTTTATTTCTAACCTCTTTTTCAATTTAAAACCACTTTTAACTTTCTAACAACCCCCTTTGCTTTTTGACTCACTCTTCACTTTTACTTTTTCACTCAAAGCATGTTTATGGTTTTTCCTAATTAACATGAATTCTATTACTTTTTGGATTGGAATTTGTCATCTCAGCTTTTGAATTCCGAACCAATCCAAAATGCACAATTCTTCAACTCATTTAATTATTCTACTGCTCCTTTGCCACTATGTGCTTATTTTGTTATTTGCCTACTTGTTTTCCTGTTTTTATTATATCATAGATTTCTGTTTTTTAGGATGTCTGACACTCAAAGAAAAGGAAAAGGAAAGGCAACAACTGGCAAATGAAAAAGAGAAGAATCCTCTATGTCCATCCTGGACATCATGCATGATGACTCCTGGCGGGAGAAACACTTTACCCCGCAAGAGAAGGCTGACCAGCTACTCCCTGCCACTGATCCCACTAAGTTTGCAAACAGATACTGCGAGTTTAAGTATCTGGTGTTTGCAACCTCCAGGAACCTGTACCTGGAGCGGACTCTGAAAATTCTGGAAGAACTCCAGCAATACACCTCCGATCAAATCAAACAAAGAGGCTGGTTCTTCTTGGAGAGAAACCTGATAGCGATCAATGCTTCTTGGGTAAGAGAGTTTTACTGCAATTTCTTCAAAACTTCCCTAGATGCAGTGAACCTAAGAGGAAAGCAGATACTGGTCACTGAAGAGGCCATTGAGGATATTCTGCAGCTTCAGCCTAAATTCGATCAGCTTGATGGTTACCAAAAGGTTAAGGAGGACATGCGCTTCATGAAGTTTGACTGGGATGCGGTCAAGGCAAGGATAGCCCTTGACCCGATTGTCCCATGGGTCATGGGTCAGAACACCACCATGCCTAAGGGAATCAAGCGGATATACTTAAATGATGAGGCTCGGCTCTGGCACCAGATCCTGAGCAACTTTGTTATGCCGAGTACTCACGAGACGGAGCTACCTGCCGCTATGATCACCCTCCTCTGGTGTGTGATGGAGGGTAAGGACCTGTACCTGCCACGATTCATCCGGTACTACATGGCCAGGGTCCACGTCAGAGGCACTCTCCCCTTTCCATATCTGATTACCCAGCTCGGCCGTCGAGCTGACGTGCCTTGGGAGGATGTTGATGAGAAGCCACTTGCTGCAGAATGCAAGAAGATTATCCCTCACAGCAGGAACTTTCTGGCTTTGGGCTACAGATCTCTATTCCTCACTGCCCCTGATGAGACAGCCACACCTTCAGCTGGCCCCTCCTCATCTACTGCTACCCCAGCTACCACCACTGCACCTCCACCTGCCTCAGAGCCAGTTTCTCACATCGTGCACCGCCTATTTCAGCAGCGAAACCAGATGGAGCGCAGCAACCGGCACCGATATGAGAGATCTGAGCGTCGCAGCAAGCGACACTATGAGCACCTAAAGCTGATGATACAATCTGGCGGCGACATCCCCTCTGAGCCTGACACACCATCAGAGCCATCTGAGGAGGAGGCGGATGATCATGAGGCGGCGACCCATCCACAGAGAGAGGCTGAGCAGGTAGGCCCGGAGCAGGCTGCGCCACAGCAAGAGGCCCTGCATCAGATTCAGGCTGCAGACCCAGAGGTTCCTATTCAGTTAGCACCTCCTCTGCAGCAAGCAGACCCTCAGGCCACCACCACAGATACTCCAGCCACACATCATTCCAGTGATGACACTCCTTCACACCCTGCTTGAGTGAGCATCGAGGACGATGCTTTATATTAAGTGTGGGGAGGTCGCCATCTCTGGCGTATTTTCTTGGTGAACCACTACAGACTCTTTTTATTTTATTTTGTTATTTTTCTGTATTTTGATTTCTATTTTTATTCCTCAGTACTTATACATTGCTCTTTTCATGTATTTTTACTCTATTTTCTGCATGTTGCACTTTAGTTTATATTTTAGCCAGTTAGTTTAGTTGCAATTCTAACTTATTAGCTATAGAATATGTGGATTAATTAGTATAGTTTACCCTTTTAGCATATGATAAGTTTGGTTTAACTTGAAAATAAAAAGGAAGTAAACTAGAGAGTTTAACATAATAAAAACAATCCACACCTTGTATATATAGCATTACATGTTAGTTACTTAACAACATTTCATCAAGGAGAAACACTAAATCTTTAAAGCCACCCTAAGGTTTACATTGAGAATAATGGGAACTCTTAATTTTTCACTTGCATGACATATATAACTAAGATATGATTTTTGAGCTAGAGAACACACAGCCTGTGAGTTTTGAGCTTAATTGTATGGTTACATTCAAACCATAATATTTTATTCCTGTGTGTTTCGCCCTTCTTTTTTATTCTGATGTTCATTACTTTGTTTTAATCTATATGTCCAATTATAGAATATAGATACATACCAAGAAAGTGATTGAGGCCATTGTTTGATTCTAGCTCACTTATCCCAAAATTAGCCTACCTTTTACATCACCCTTGTTAGCCCCCTTGAGCTTTTAATCCCCTCCTGTTCTATAAACCACAATACTAGCCTTAATCAGAAAAACAAAATAAAAATCCTAAGTTGAATCCTTGGTTAGGTTAAGATAGAAATTGTGTATTGTTTAAGTGTGGGAAATCTTATGGGAACATGGATTATAGAAACAAAGGTAGAAAGTTAAAAAGAATAAAGACATTTCAAAATAAAAGTCTTGGGAAGCATGCTCATGTGAAATCAAAACAATTAAATTACCATGTGCAGTTTAAAAAAAAAATTATTTAAATAAATGGGATACAAAAAATTCCCCAATTGCAAAATAAAAGGAATCAATGCACATGGGAGAAAAGTTAAAGTTAATATATGAGCTTGCAATACAAAGTGAGAAAATTTGGGTAAATAGGTAAAGAAACCTTTGAATTACAAAATATGTATGTTAGGTGAGATCTTAGACTAATCAAGGATTCACTTATTAGCTCACTTAGCCTTATACATATACCCTTACCTTTACCTTGGCCCCATTACAACCTTAAATAAAGACCTCATGATTTTTGTATGTCTGTATTCTGTAATTATTGGTTGGTTAGATGCAGAACAAAGTTATAGAAAGTAAGAATAAAAAGAAGAATAGAGTGATTAACTCAATAAACACTGAGTGACTAGAGAGTAAACACAAAATTCAGTGAGGGTTCAATAGCTCATCAACATATATCTCTGCTTAAATTGTTAATTGTCTTGCAAGTTTGTACAATATTTTTCTTTCCCATCTCAATTGTAAAAGTGCTTTAACATTATCTAAGGTTCGGCTATGCATATATGATTCCTCAAGAATGTGAATTAACTCAACTACATGTAAGTTTTATATACAAGTGAATGACAATTAGAATTGCATGATTCATTTAGGTAGTTGCATTTAGTATAGATTGCATTGCATGAGATTCCACCACTTTAACTTTAACCTTACTCTTTATCTTAGATTTAGCATGAGGACATGCTATTGTTTAAGTGTGGGGAGGTTGATAAACCCATATTTTATGATATATTTTGTGCATAATTTAAGTGATTTATTCAGTCCTTCACTCACTTATTCATGTTAATTGCATCATTTTACTTTCCCTTCCTTATTTTGTGATATATGGGAAATACATGTTTCCTATGCTTTAAAAATAATTATTTTAATTACTCTTTATTACCATTCGATGCCGTGATTTGTGTGTTAAGTAGTTTCAGATATTCTAAAGGCAGGAATGACTTAAAGGATGGAAAGGAAACATACAAAAATGGAAGGAAAGCACAAAATGGAGTTTTTGAAGAAACTGGCAGCGACGCGAATGCGTGGACGACACGGCCGCATGCCTGGCGCGAAGAGAGCGCGACGCAAACGCGTGAATGACGTGAATGCGCGCCTTGAGTAGAACGCAGATGACGCGGACGCATGACCGAAGTGAACGCGTGATAAGGAATGCATCCATCTAGGGGGAGTCTCCAATTATTCACTTTTCATGATTTAGATGTAGTTTTTAGAGAGAGGTTCTCTCCTCTCTCTCTTAGGATTAGGATTTTGGATTTTTCTCGCTTTCATGATTGCGCCTTTTTATGAGGTTCAACATTCCTTTTAATTATTTATTTTCTCAATTTAATTTATGAACTTTCCTATGTTACAGATAATTCTCTTAATTAATGTTATTTGAAGTATTTCAGTTGCTCTCTTTTCTCTTTTATTTATGTTACTGTTGCTTCCAATCTGAAGACATTTTTATTCCAGTAGATTTACTTTTCTATGTTACAGATAATTCTCTTAATTAATGTTATTTGAAGTATTTCAGTTTATTATTGCTCTCTTTTATTTATGTTACTGTTGCTTCCAATCTGAAGACATTTTTATTCCAGTAGATTTACTTTTTTCCTTTTGGCCTTGGTTAAGAAATCAGTAACTCAGGAGTTATCAAACTCACGTGATTGATAATTGTTATCTTTGCTAATTGAATTGAACTTCAATAATTCCAGTCCTTTCTTAGGAATTGACTAGGACTTGAAGATCAGACTAATTAATCCACTTGATCTTCCTTTGCTTTAGTAAAGGCTAACTAAGTGGGATTAAGATTCAATACTCATCTCCATTGATAAGGATAACTAGGATAGGACTTTCAATTTCTCATACCTTGCCAAAAGTGTGTTTTACAGTTATTTATTTATTTTACTTGTCATTCAATTTACTTGCTCCTTACTTCCAAAACCCCCAATTTACAATCTTCATAACCAATAATAAGAACATACTTCCCTGCAGTTCCTTGAGAAGATGACCCGAGGTTTAAATACTTCGGTTATCAATTTATTTAGGGGTTTGTTATCTGTGACAACCAAAACGTTTGTACGAAGGGATTTCTGTCGGTTTAGAAACTATATCTACAACGCGACTATATTTGTGAAACTCTTTACCGATAGAAAATCCGATCGTCAAAATAGCGCCGTTGCGGGGGAACTGCAAACGTGTGAGTTATTATTGGTTATTGTAAATATTTTATTTTGCCTGTTTATCTATTTTTATTTTTGCTTTTTAATTTTTATTAGCTACTATGAATTCTCACCCCTCTCGCTTTGAGTTCGGTTTTAATATTGTTGAAAGGAGTGAAAGCTATAACAGGAATATGCATCAAGGTCGGAGAGATCAAAGATGGATGGAGCCAAGAGGATTTGATCAACCCTTTAGGCAACAACACCCTCCAAGATATCATGGACAAAGGCCATTCTACAATGCATACCAAGCTGACAGATATGGTGGACAACCTTGTAACTACCAACAAGCCCCACCCTGTGCCTATAGACCACCCTCTCAACGTAGCTTTGAACTGCCACACTCACAAGTGGCTTTTCACCATTCTCCACCATATGATCCTTATTTACCCCAATCCCAATCCGATTACTCCCAAACACCACCACTTCCCTATGTACCATGTCCAAATCCATCACCTCCAGAATCATAGGTTCGCCTCAAGAAAATAGTAGATCAACTTCAAACAACCCTTCATCAACTGGAGCAAGCAATAAGTCAATTATCTTCTAGACGTTCGAACATTCAAGAACCTTCCACAACCCCATGTGGACAATCTAATGAAGAGCGTAGCATAAAGGAGATACTAGAAACTCCAGTGGACAAAACAGAGCATGACTTCGTACTGGAACAAGTAGAGGAAGCTGTCATTATAGAAGAAGAAGAGTTGGTTGAAGACTTAGGAGACGCTGAACTTCCATGAGAATCCAGAATTGTAGAGAATTCTGTCAAGGATGTTACAATTGATGCTAAGGAGAATAGTGCACAACCCCCAAGGCAAGTCTTCTATGAAGAACTAGACGGAATAATCCAAGAAGCAAGTTTCGTTGATGATGATAGTCACAAGTCAAGTTCTCCTAGTAATGAACTTGCATCCGCAAGTGAATTCTCTGAGATTAAAGAACCTTATCCAAGTGAATACAAAGAAGAAGCGGAGGTAGATTTCTCTCAACCTCCAACTTATGACTTAAGTGATGCGGAAGACATTGAAGACTTTGATTAGGACACAGATGCATGCGAAGAAGTTTGCAAAGAAGTAGGGGAATTCACAGAAGATCACAAGGGAGTAGAGCTTACAGAACCACTGGAAGCACCTATCCCAAGGCCATTACCACCTAATACAAGCTTCAAGTGGGTACAATCCTTAACCTTTATCTTTACTTTTCCACATGAATATGGTCTGCTTGAAACAGATGGCCAGCTTAGAGCTCTCTGCGGCTTTAAGAGTAAGAGGGAAATGGCTCGCACTCAGAGCTGGTGCACAAGGTTCAGTAAGGTTCCAAGCTCCAACTCGAAGTGCACGGATTGGCTTCATGTTCAATCGAATGGATCTCGGAAAATGTTTGGTTATCTTGGTGAGAATCTAATTTCTAAACCGCCGGGATGAAAAAATATAGATCAAGACGAAGGCGGATTTAAAAGCAAAGTTTGGGATCCTGGAATCTATTCTGACATTCGTCACCCCGGGATTCTGAGAATCTGTTTGAAGCTGCTTAGAAGCTTTACATGCCTAGTTTGGGACCCCAGAGGCTGTTGGCATTCCAAGCATTGGTGGAGAATTCTAGATGAATTTAAGCATAAGCCACCATAACAGGAAGCTCATCCAGTGTCCAACTTAAGGACTTTAACTAAAAGTGCTAGGTGGGAGACAACCCACCATGGTGTGGTCGTTTCTTTTTCAGTTTTATTTCATGTTATTTATTTTTATTCTTTTTTCAATTGAACCTGAATATTATTCATTAGCATTGCATACTGCATAATTGCATAATTGCATAAAAAAAAGGTGGCGTGTGACGCGACCGCATTGCTCATGCGATCGCGTCAGTTGCAAAAACCACCTCCCACGCGTCCGCGTCATTCACGCGGTCGCGTGATCTAGGAATCGGCATAAAGATCCAACGCCCAGAAAGTTGGGCTAGAATCGTGCCGCTGTTGTGCGTTTCGCACAAAACGACCCATGCAGTCGCGTCCCTGACGCGATCGCATCACTTGCACAACTGCCATCCCACGCGAAAGCGTGAGCGACGCGTTCGCGCCGCGCGGATATCATGACACCCTAGTGGAGACAGAGAGTTGTACTGAAACGACGCTGGAATTGTGCGTTTAGCACAATTTCAGGCGACGCGATCGCATGCATCACGCGATCGCGTCATTCATCCTTTTACCCATTCCATGCGTTCCCGCCACCCACGCGATCGTGTCATCCCCCATTCCACCCCAGCCACGCGACCGCATGCCCGACGCGATCGCGTGGATTCAAATTCATTATCCCTCCCAGTGACACGAAACCCTACCCTGTCGCGCCCCCCAACCCCTTCTTCTCCCTCTCTTCTCTGCAACCCACCCCTAACCACCATCCTCGACCCCAGCCGCG